>NC_142063.1:88148575-88459686 GCF_059756535.1 Pantherophis guttatus | reverse complement strand
AAGAACAAGATATAATCAGGATTGATATATAGATATAAAAATGAGCAAAAGCTAATTTGAAATTAAAATGGTATTGATATAATGGATTTGTTTAGATGAAGATGCTAGACTTTATGTTAAAATTTGTTCTTTTATGTTTTGAATTTTTATCCGTAAAAGATGAAATGGGAAATTGTGAATGGAGCTTTTTAAAGGAATGTAAGCATGGTAACCATCTATGACCAGATCGAGACTCTGTTCTTGAAAGTTATATTTTATGTTTATGTTTGAAAAAAATAAAAAAAAAATATTTACAAAAAAAAAATGTTCAAGTCCAGTAAATTTAGAATTTCTAAATAGCAGGGTAGCCCTTTGGGTATTGCTCCAAGGGCTCCAATTTCAATCAGGACAACACACAATTTCTTTTTCTACAGTCAATAATAATAATAATAATAATAATAATAATAATAATAATAATAATAATAATAATAATAATAATAATAATAATAATATTTACTTTATTCATTAAGCATGAAACTCAGTCAACTGAACATTCAAAAATGTATCACAAATACCATTTACTGGTGCTAATGGTTGATAAGGGTTGCTGCCAGTGGCCTAGGTATCAACCAAGTACCTTCTTAAGATGTACGATGTTCCAAGTAGCGCAGTTTTTTGCAGTTCCTCTGGTGTTATTGCAGGAAGCTGCAATTTGTTGATGTATCTTATAAAATTCTTGGACATGGTACCAAGTGCCCCAATGACAATGGGTATCACTGTTATATGTTTCATCCATAGCGTGTAGTTTCGATGGCCAGGTCGCAATATTTCATGACTTTTTCCAGTTCTTTTTCTTCGACTCTGGCATCTCCTGGTACCGCGATGTCAATAAATTGTACATTTTGGTTTTCGACAGCTGTGATATCTGGCATGTTGTATTCCAAGTGACTATTATTATTATTATTATTATTATTATTATTATTATTATTATTATTCATTATATCATTTTCTTCATTTATTTTCTTTTTCTTAAATAATATCTTAATTAGGTGCAGTTCTTAAAAATTGTTTCTTTTTTCTTCAGTGTATTAATTGGATAGCATGCAATAATTGTATAATTAATTAATTACAACAATATTGCACCAATATCAATCAATCTTCAGTGTTGTGATAACAGGAAAGGTGTAGCAACCCTTTGTAATTTGGAAAGTTGAATTCAATGATAGGCCTCCATCTTGAATTTCAGCCATGTAATTATAAGTGATGACAGGCTATAAATAAATAGTTCCAGAAGAAATATTTTAGTACTAAAGCAATACTACTGTTTTAAATCTTTCAAAAATTATTTTATCTATATCTTCAGATACACAACATGAGGAATAAAACAAAAATTGCAAATGCTATCTATCAAACATTTCTTGTGAACTGAAAAAGTTCTGTTAATGACAGAAAATCCCTTCACCCCCTCCCCACCCGCAACCAACTTGCCTCAGAATTAACCAATGACTTGGTTCTCCACTGTTGTAGATTCCTGCTACCCCTGCTTTCCTTCTCAAACTTATTATACAATGAGCAAAAGGTAGAAGCTATTATCAAAGATGGACAAAGTCTCATCTTCTACGTCCACTGTTCTCCTTATATGCACTCACAAATATTCCCAGTTAGTGGAAGAACTATGCCTCTGATTCAATTTCCAACACTTTGAGGAAGAACAAGGAGGAAAAGAAAAACAACCTCTGGAAAAGAATGGAGAAGTGACAAGGTTTCAAATGCTGCTGTGCTGCATGTCCTAGCATTTTTCACTGTAGGTAATGCTAGCCAAGGTTGCAGAGTGATGTAATTCTACATCTGGGAGTTTACAAATTTTCATCCCAGCAGCAGCACAGTGCTAAGTGAAATAAATCGGCCTTACATAAAGGAATCTAATATTGGCATTAAAAAGAGAACTTTGGAGCCATAATAATAGTAATCCATTTGTCCTTGTTCAATTTGAAAGGCTTCCCAGCAGCACTGTAATACCATGTTAAGATGTTTAAAATGCCTGGCATTTTTGGGAGGGTGGGGGGGTGGGGGGAATGGTTCTCTAATATTCCTACATGGCAGAGGAAAGGTTTAAAGTTGTTTTGAAGAGGAAATTTCAGCAGACTTTTCCTTGCACAAAGTACAATTGCTAGTTGTCCTGTGCCTCATCTGGCTACATTACTTAGTTTCTGTCTGAACAGAGATAAAAAAAAAAATATCATCATAGAAAGTATTATAATCAAAAGTATCATCAAGATAAAAGTATCATTCATGCAAGGAATAAAATCGGCCCAATACTCAGTTTGAAAATATTTAGATGGGTTTAAAATTACATAAAGATGGAGTTACAGGGATATTTTACAACCTTTTACATCTAGCTCCAAAATGCATTTTCTATTTCTTTTTTGGCTGGCAATTTTAAATTCAGAACAATGTGTTTTTCTTTGTAATATTTTCATACTATTCTTATTTATTGAAAAATTACTTCTGAGAATTTAAATTAAAAAATAAAATAGGAAACACTCATTTTTCAGATACAATTAATTGTAATATATAGCATCACATTGGAAGCTATAATTAACTTCACATTACCTCCTGCTGCTAATAATCACCCACTCAGTAAGTGTAACCAGTAAGTTCCCCTGCAAACTTCTCATTCCTGTTCCTTAATTGGAAATAAAATATTTCCATAAATGTAAACTAACCATGCATCTCGTTGTATTTAAACTCACCAAAGCTTTTCATGTTACGAATGACATTAATTATCAAAAAGGAATAAGATTTGTTTTCAGTGTACAAAGCTGACATTTTAGAGATGTCAGAGAAAGTGTTCATTTAAAGATTAATTTCCTGTTCAATTTGTTCGACACATAACACTCATATATGGCAGGAAGTCATCAGGAAGATGTCTGAGTAGGAGAGAAATTCACAAAAGGTCATGAGGATCTCAATTATAAAAGCAATTGTAGAATGTAAATTGCCTTTCCTCTCTCTTTTTTTTAAAAAACCTCCACAGATTTGACAAAAAGGCACGTTGTAAAGTAGTTTATTATAGCCAATAGAAACTAAGCTTCAGCCAGGGCAAATTAGAATTGATTCACATATGAACTTGTGATCTGTGCCAACTCCAATAATTGCATATGGAATAGGGCACTGTGAAACTTTATAGGAACGATCTGAATAGCCCCCTTGAATCAAATCTTCAAATCCTCTTGAAACTGAAACAAATCTCATTATGATAACTAAGAGGTAACTCAACCCCACAACGGGCTCTCTGGATTTACAGTGTTTCAAACACTGTTGTTTTCCTTCTGAAAATAATTGAAATTGAGGAAAAGTTGAACCAAATGGTATGCTATCATCCAGAAACTGAAAATTCTGCCTATTTGGGAGTGCAGTTTTGCTATTTATGTCTCACTTTTCAGCTAGAATTTGTGTGGGTAGAGAATGAAAAAGAAAATCTGGAGAACAAAAATTGTCTCTTTTTTAAATTGACTAGACTACTTTTTATCTTAATGAACTATTGACTAGATAATATGGAAGCTTCAAAGGTCTTTGAACCTTTCAAAGGTTATAACCAAATTCTTTAGACCCTCTGGATGAAACAATGCAAAATTGAGCCATATTGTATTAAACTGTCTACCCCTCTACTATGTTTATTATATTCTCTCAAAAGTGAAGAAACTGAAAATGTTGTAATGCTTCCCATTAATTTGTAATATTTTCTTGAACCAAATCTCAAATTGGATCAAATTAATTCTTTGTCGATTTTGAATCTCAGATGTCCATTCTGTCACCTTCATGAATTTGGACCATTTCTTTCCCTTGCACAGGGTACAGAATATGCTGTTTTGGTCACCGGTTCGCTCAACCTCCTGCTTTTGTCCATGATGGTTTTTATTAAAGTCTAGTAGTTTAGAGAACACCAGCTTGATATATCTATCTTAATAGTAAAAGTAGAGGATCCTAACATCATTGTCCCATGTTGTTGCAGTAGAAGCAGCAGGAGATAAATAGGATGAAGCTATTTATATCTGATGTGATATTTTATTGGGAAAAAAGTATTATACTTTACCACGTATCATCTAAACATGGGCTTGTAAGGGACAGGCACAGCGGCCTAATTCTGGGTGCAGCAGCTGCACTACACAATTAGTACCAAGCAGTATATTGCCATGCAGAGTAATTTCAAATGGTTTTGGCTACAATTCTCCAGAGGGCCTATAAACTGGTGTTCCGTGTTTGCACGATAAGCAGTTTGAGAAAAAGCTCCCTTCTAACTCTATTTGTTTAATTGATTCTATTGTACACTTAACACCTGCTAACTTAGCATAATAAGGTAACATTCATGAATAATATGTTGCAACAAGAATGCTGCAAAATGTGAACTGTTAAAACCTCCCTGATGATGACTGCTAAGTGAGAAGATCTTTTGGGACATCTTTTAACGGTTCACATAACATTTGGTTAGCCACCACATTTAAAAAATCAATAATCTAAAAAAGCTGAAGGTGTTTCTCAACTGGCAAGGTGGGGAGAGAAGAAAATAGTATCTTTACTTTCAGGATCACATTACAGGGCAATGAAAGCTGCCATGGAGATAAAGCAGTAGCAGTTTATCTATTGTCATCTGGAGACTGGGGACAGAAGTGACCTTAACATGCCCTCATAACTGCAGCTGTAGAAAATAAATTCATCCACACAGATAATTTGCTTTCTCTTCTGGGACATTGAAAGCAGTATCCTAAGTCTCCAATCTAATTAACTAGCTGCTCTATGAAGCAGGACTGATAACACTCCTGGGAAGTGGTACCAAACCCTGTCCTTTCAATGAAGCACCTGGATCATGACAGCAGCAATGGAAGTGAGAGAGAAGAAGAAAAAGGAAGCCCAATTATGGTTCAAGTGAAAAGAACACGGACTTCAAAACTGCAACACATGCACGCACACAGGTACTGTTTAAACATGATAATTCTTTCAAAAAATAGACATAACTTTAGGAATATTACTTCCTTAAATGAAAAAAAAATACCACATGCCAGCTGGGAGCCATTTCATCAGGCAATCTAGGCTACTGTATTTTCAGTTCATTGGGACAAGAATGAGTGACACATTTTTTTCCGTCCTATTCTAGTCCCATTTTTCTTAAATCAATTTAGACTAAATCTAAGGTAGGTACTGCCTTAAACAGACCAGGTCTGGTGTAAAGACAGTAAGCATCAGGATTGAAACTGGGTGAGTGTGACTTTTTAGTCCTGCCTTAGGCAGAAAGCCAACTGGGTGACCTTGAGCCAGTCACTGTCTTTCAGGCCTAGGAAGCAGACAATGGCAAATCATTTCCAGAAAAACTTTGCCAAGAAAACATCAAGGACTAGTCTAGGCAGCTACCAGGAGTCAACAATGATTCAAAAGCATGCATGGACACACACACGCATATATACACCAGGGATGGGTTCTACTTACCTTTATTACCGATTCGCAATGGGGTCGCATATGCTCACTTTGCTTGCATGTGCTTCTTTGCAGAAGCTTTCTGATGATGTCAGAGTCGGTAGGTGGATCCTCCCGCCAGTTTTACTACCAGTTCTATAGAACCGGTCTGAACCAGGGGCAACCCACCACTGATAAACACACAGCCTTAAAACTGCTATTTATTTGCTCATTTGGGAGGTTTCTATTTAAACTGATGCAAAGTGAGGAAGGCATTCGTATCTGTTGATGGAACTGAGATTTTCTTTTCCCCGCCCCTTAGTTTTAAAGTAAGCCTGACTAAAAATGATGGATGCTTGATACTATTCCTTCTGCATTGAAATAGTGCAACATCAACTGCAGCATAGATTTTTTTTTTCTAAAGCATTCATAACATTATTATTATTTTAAAAAAAACAAAACAAAACACAGAAATCTAAACAGTTTTAGGACAGAGTTAGAATCAAGTAGCGTGAACAGTGTCAACAGCAGGCATGTCAAGAGCATCAAAATGGCAGGTATGGCTGGGTGATCAAAGCCACGCTCCTTTTTGTGTTGCACAAATCATGCTTGTCATTTTGATGCAATTGACTACTCCATGACCATCCCTGAGAATGCATATGCAAGACATATTCTTCAACTTATTTCAAATGTTTCCAACCTCGTGTCTCCTAATGCAGCAGTGTCAAACTGGCGGCTTATGGGCCGGATGCATCACGCGCAGGCCACGCCCTCCCCAACTCCACAAAGGCAAAAAACATTGTGATACATCATGTGACATCATGTGATGCAATTGAGTTTGATAACCATGTTCTAATGTATTAGAAATTGCCACCCAGCATTCCCATTTATTTTAATATGCTAGTAATAATAATAAAATGGATTATGTATTCTGGAATTCTAAAGGCATCACATTAAAATTCAATGAGATTTGCATATTGTTGCCTTAGACCTAAAGGATATGCTAATAAGACTCATCTTGAAACCACCATGCTAGACATAGTTATAATAAAAGAAATCAAAGAACATCTCCATGTTCCAAAGCAATTCTGACAGCTTTTGGAGAGTAATGTCCCACCCCAGCATCTCATTAAAACTCTAAAATATAGATGTGATTAATACACAAGATGAGGGAAATGATAAGAGAAAAACATTGGGTTGACAGGACGCTCATAAATTCAGGGAACAAACTAGGTAAAAATCAGCCTGAAGACTTACCTACACATTTCTACAGCTGTAGTTGATTTCTGTATTTTTTAAAATCAATTTTCTTTCTTCCTAGAGTGCCCCCAGCAATCAACCAGGCACTCAGCAAAAAGCACAAATAGCCGAAGGACTAGGACAAAAAAGCCACTCCATTCATGTACAGATTAACTCATATAATACAAGTGTATTTTGTTACAGGACATGATCTTGTGTTCTGGATATAACAAGGAGCATTTCTGAAATTATTCTTCTCCCTAAAACTACTCTGTTTTTGGTACATACAGTATTTGGGCTTTGAACTGGAACTGTTCATTTATCAAAAGTGTTTTAAAGGTTATTCAGCATAACACATACTTTGCTCTCGCGTTCCCTTTATATCAATAGCACTTTATAATAGAATCATACCAGTGAATAACTAAGCATTTATCTCAGCCCAAACTTTCTTCTTGAAGAAAACTTCAGGCAGTGCTTGAACAATGGTGCCATACAAGAACTGCCTCACTGTTCCATTCAGTACAATCTCCAGAGCCTGTTATAGTTCCTGGAGGTCAAGATTTTGGCAATTAATCACATTCAGTTGCTCACTGCCTGACCTGGGTTCTCAGCCCTAAACTTCTATAAACTTGAATGTTCCCAAACTTGATCCCAGTGTGGATTATGTTTCTAGCAGAACACACAGCACCCACTAATACAGTATTGTGTCAAATTGCACACAGCAGTTAGAAACAGAGCACATGAAGTTTTTCTTTGATTTGCAACTTCACAATTGGCAAAATAGCACCTGTCACAGTCTCCTATACATTTAGGAAAAAGTGGCACTGCATTTTCCCCTCTTACATTTTATACAGAGTCATTGTCAAGTTCAGGGATCTCCTTCCATACCAAAGAAATATTGGGTGGATAAGGATTGAATTGGGGAGTCTGTTCTTCAAAGCTGGTTGACATGATCTAGAACCATCTGATCTATTGCTTATTGCTTAACGCACTGTAAGCCGCCCTGAGTCTCCGGAGAAGGGCGGCATATAAATCAAATTAAAAAAAAAAAAACCTGAAAAATCCCAATTGGGAACAGAGGAGCTAAGTCTACTCAGGGAGGCTGGGGAAGAGATAATACAGGGGCATGGCACAGCAGGTCATTTTAATTTTGTGAGAGATTAATTCCTTAGAAAGGTTTAGCATTACTCTCCAATCCCATTTGATAGAAACCAGTTTTCCAGAAGCACTAAAAATATAAGCACATACAGCATTCCTTTAAATTAATTTATAAACAAAGGCAGCAGTTTGTGAATATTTTATTATATCACATCATTCTTGCATTGTTGATAAGGCAAATGAAAATATAAAACACAGTGATATTTTCCATATTTTAGCTTTAAGAATGAGACACCGATCTTTGCAAGTTGTCAAAGCAGCTTTATGACTGCAATAAGGTACAGTGATGGGAATCAAGTCATACCTACAAGTTTCTGTGATTCATTTAAATATGAGATTGATCTAAAGAAATTGAATATCATATCAAACATTGAAAAACAATAATGGGGTATTCATTACTTGAATTCTTTATATGCAGCTGCAAAAAGGAAAAATCAAGAAACCTGAACACCCCTCCTATATCATAGCAGCCAATAAATGACATATCCAACATAATTACCTTTGATGTAGAAGGATTTCTCAGTAAAAACACTGACAGACGTTCTAAAACATGTAATTACCAAAGTTTAATGAGTGGCATCCATATGACTGAATGAGACTGATTAGCAAAGTATGGATTGCAATGAAAAGACAGTAATGTAAGATTTCAATAACTTCTCTGATTATGTAACATTTATAGCCTCTAACTCTGATTACACACACACACACACACACACGCACACACACACAAAGATGATTCTGGCTATCAGAAGAAAAATTATTACAGTCTAGCTAGTAAAAGGGATATTACAAAATCAATGCATATTTATAAGACCTAGTTTTAGTTTATAAATCATGCTGGAAGATGTGACTATTTTCTACCATCCCAATATAATTTTCTAATGTGGAGAAAGGTCCATGGACATTATATATGCTGAAGAAGAATCATCTGAAAATGCAAGGTAGAATTTCAGTCACTTTCTAGAACAAATGTCTTCTGAACAAGACAAGGTTGCCATTTTCAAATGCCCGGTTAAAACACAAAACCAAAGGGAAGCTGCTCTACTGTCCTTTGTGAAGTGCATGTAATTTCATTTAAATTAGATACTACCCCACAACATCATACTGTCATCACAAATCACATAAATGGATGGAATAAAATGCTTAAATAGCCTAGCTAAGTGAAGACAAATAATGCAATAGGAAGAACCTTTTGAAGTCCACAGAATAAATGTAATGAATTTAGGGACACAAAATCCTAGGAAACACCTCAGTTACAGAATAGCTTTTGTTCACAGTTTTTCAGATACCTTAACACAACCAAAAAGAATATGCATTAGCATAACTGGTTTTCACCACTTTTGAGTATCTATCCAATATTGTCATTTCCAAATAAAAACCATATAATTTTGCATCTTTTTCTTATCTTGATTGTATTTGCAGCTGGGTATACCACTCCATTTCAATCTCTTGTTCCTCTAATTCTTGTTTCGTTTTCAATTCCCCTATTGCTGATAAGATATCTTTGTATCTTATAATATTTCTCATATTCATAAGAGTTGGATATACAAATGCTTCCATTGTTGAAAGCCATATTGGTATTTTCAAATAATGTTTTTCTCTAATTCTTTCCCATACTAATAATAATGCATTCCTCAGATAATGTCTTTGAAAATAACTATGCATCTTATTCTTCCCATACCATAAAAAAGCATGCCAACCCAGTTGTAAACCGTGTCCCTCCAAAGTTAATAGTCTTATATTTCTCAACACAATCCATTCTTTTATCCAGGATTATGTTGCTGCCTGATAATATAGTTCCCAATTTGGTAATCCAAAACCCCCTCTTAATCTTGCATCCTGTAACATTTTCATGCTAATTTTCACTTTTCCCCCCTGCCATATAAATTTCAATATCATTTTATTCAAATTTTCAAAGTATTTCTTTTCCACTTTTATTGGTATTGTCTGAAATAAGAACAGCAGCCTAGGTAATATATTCATCTTAATTACTGCTATTCTTCCCATTAATGATGGTTGCAATTTACTCCATTTTCCCAAATCTGTTTCAATCTGATTTTTCAACTTGTAATAATTATCTTCTTTAATTGTTGCACACTTTGCTGTTAATTGTATTCCCAAATACCTTACTTTTTTAGTAATCTGAATATTTAGTTTCTCCATTAATTCTCTTTTCTGTTTCTCTGTAATATTTTTCACCAATATCTTTGTTTTATCTTTATTAATTTTCAATTTTGCCACTTCTCCATATCCCTCTATTTGTTCTATTAATTTGGGTTCTACTTCTAATGGTTCCTTTAGTATAAACACTAAGTGGTGACGGAGATACTGGCAGAAGTGATGGAGGATACTAAGGAAAAGATACTAAATGGGATAGATGAGATATATAGAGTTCATACTCGATATGCAATGAGAAATAAACTGCCAAGAGTATGTAAGATTTACCAGGAAAGCAATAAAATCAGAAATATTACAGGTATCAAGAAATACACCAATAAAATACAAAGATAAAGAGATTGTAGTGTTGAAACAGATACCCAGAAGAATGAGAGATTTGAGGAGAGAATACCAATTTTTGACAAAACCTTTAACACAAAAAGGAGTAAATTTTAGATGGTTAATGCCGGAAAGAATAATGGTTTACTGGCAAGCACAAAGACATAGACTGGATACAATAGAGAAAGCGGAATTATTTTATAATCAATACTTGGAGCCCCAAGAAGAGCAAAGATTGAGAGAGGAAAAAGAAACTAAAGTCCAAGATGAAACAGTGAAAGAAAAAGAAGATAAAAAAAAGAGATGACAAAAGAGCAAGAAGAAAAGGCAATAAGACAGGGGCCAAGGGCAAAAGAGCCTAAGGATCAAAGAGAGATAAAAATGACAAGATCAACAAAAACGAGTAATAACTAAAAAATGGAAGAAGAAATAAAAGCAATATCAATAAATATTATTGGCTTAAATTCGGTGATAAAAAGGAAAAGGACTTTAAACAAATTGGAGAAACATAGTATGCTTACAAGAAGTTTCTATTAGAAAGCATCACAAAAAATTATTAGAGTACCAAAAATTGGGCAATTTGTTTACTGCATTGACACATCAAAGTAAAAGAGGTGTAGCATTATACATCAAAAAGAAATTAGATCCCAAACAAATATATGTGGATGAAGAAGGGACGATTTTAATGGTGGAAGTAATAATAAACAATAAACAAATACTGTTGTGGCGATATATGCATCAAATGATAAACAAGAAGGATTCTATGGAAAATTGCACAGGAAAATAATAGAATATGAGTATGATAATATTTGTATAATGGGAGATTTCAACGCGATAAGGGAAGTAGACTGGGACTATAAGACGACAAAAGGTAACAAGAAACCCAGAAAAACGCTGCTAAAGGCCTTCTTCACAATGGTAGAGGAAATGGGTATCAAAGATTTAGACATAAATCATGGTCCAGAATAGACATGATGTGGATGACAAATGAGTTATTGGCTAATGTACAGGACATAAGTATTGAAACAAGTATTTGGGTGCATCATAACCCGATTATAACTACATGGAAGGGACAAAGAAAGAGATTAAGATGGACATTGAATCAGACAATATTAAATGAAAAAGAGTTTCAACAATCTGTAGAGAAAGAATTGGGTTTCTTTTTTAAGGAAAACAGAAAGGAAGATACTTCACTACAAAACGTGTGGGATACAGTAAAAGCATACATTCGAGGATTGGCAATGAATTATGTGGGAAAAAGAAATAAAAAGAAAAGACAAGCACAGGAAAAAGTGGAAGAAGAATACAAGAAGAAATTGGAGATGGAATTACAAAAAAACACGGAAAGTGAGAGGATCAAAAACAAAATTGATTTGAAAAAACATGAAATGAATTTATTAAAAAAGAAGATTTGGCCTATAGAAAAAAGATGTCTAAACAAAACTTTTTTGAAAATGCAAATAACCCAGGTAGATGGCTGGCATATAAAATGAAAAAGGAGAAGGAGAAGAAGTTAATTAATCAATTAATAGATGAAGAAGGACAACTATGTTATTGAAATGAGGAAAAGAAAAAAGTGGTACAGAAATACTATAAGAAACTCTATGAGCAAGAGACAATATCTGAAGAGAAGATTATGCAATATTTAGAAAAGTCTGATTTATCAAAAATACCAGAAGAGTATAAGGAAGCTTTAGAGGGAAGGATAATGATGATGGAAGTGATAGAAGGTATCAAAAAACAAAAAAATGGCAAAACACCAGGTCCAGATGGATTACCAGCAGAACTGTATAAAACATTTCAGGCTGTACATAGTAATATGATGCTGGAAGTATTTAATGATCTTTTAGTGAACACAAAAATACCTGATTCATGGAGGGAGGCCTATATAACGCTTATACCGAAGGAGGATACAGACCAGGGGTGAAATGCTCCCGGTTCGGACTGGCTCGGGCGAGTAGGTAGCGATGGTGGCGGGCAGTTCGGAGAACCGTTAGCAAAAATCCCTTGCCCCACCCCCCCATGCCCAGCTGATCCGCACGATCATCAGAGCCTTTTTTTTCTTTTAAATGGCTCTGACCAGCCAAGCTCTGACGATCCCAGCTGAGTTGCCTGCTAATCAGGCAACTCAGCTTGGATCGCCAGAGCCATGTAAAAGAAAAAAACTTTTTTCCTTTTAAATGTCTCTGATGATCCCTCCCCCTCCCCCCCCTCAGCTTGCTTACCTTAGCTGCTGGTCGCAACACCTTGCTGTAATCCCTGCAATCGATTGCATCAGCAAGCAACTGAATCTCCCTGCCTGCAATCAAGCAGGCAGGGAGTTGTGGACTTCAACTCCCAGAATTCCTCAGCCAGCAAAGCAAAGCTGGCTGAGGAATTCTGGGAGTTGAAGTCTACAAGTCTTAAAGTTGCCAAGGTTGGAGATCCCTGTTCTATTGGGTAAGTTTTTTTCCCCTTTGGGAGCTTTAAAAAAATAGTTAATTGGGGTTTTTTAGTTGTTCTTTTTTTAGACCTAGCCATTTAAAGTTTAGGAAGTTTTAAATTTAGCTGCTTTTATATAAAAATAAAAATAAATAAAAATAAAATAATATTTATGCAGCTTTCTGAGATTTAGTGTGTTTCTGTAGTGTTTCACTCTAACTACACAAACACACAAATCTCACAAAGCTGTATGTGGAATTTTGTGTGTGTAAAGTGTGAAAGTTGTTTTTTTTTTTTTTTGGTTTTTTTATGGCTGTGTGAGGTTCCTGCTTGTTGCAGGGGCCATTTTGAATCTAGCACAGCTGTTTTTATATTGTGGGTGAGCCAGTTGTGTTGTGTTGTGTTTTGTAGGTTAAAAAAGGGCAAAGAAGTGACATTGACTTGGCCACACCCACCTGACCAACAAGCCGCGCCCTCCCAGTCACTTTACCACCAAGCCATGCCCACTAATTAAGCCACACCCATAGAACCGGTAGCAAAAAAATTTAGATTTCACCCCTGATACAGACTTGCAACAAGTTAAAAACTATAGACCGATATGTTTGCTAAATGCAGACCACAAAATATTTGCATCAATAATGGCGAAAAGATTGAAGAGGTTGTTGAATGAGTTTTTACATGTAGACCAAAATGGCTTTTTACCAAAGAGACAAATTAGAGACAATATGAGAATGATTTTGAATATTTTAGAATACTATGAAGCACATCCAGAAAAACAAATGGCATTGATTTTTTTGGTGCGCAAAAAGCTTTTGATAATGAGAATTGGAAATTCATAAAACAACTACAGTTTATTTATTTATTTATTTATTTATTTGTCAGATTTATATGCCGCTCTTCTCCCGTAGGACTTAGGGCTCACAACAATAAAACAACCCGACAATAGATAAAAATTAAATAATATTAAAAAACCAATTTAAAATTTAGATTATGGATTTTGGGGGAAGATTTATAAAGATGATTAGACAATTTACAGTAAACAATTTGCAAAAGTAATAATAAATGGAGATATGACGGAGAAAGTTAATATTATGAAAGGAACAAGACAAGGATATCCTCTATTCCCATTGTTATTTGTGTTGACTCTAGAGGTGTTAACTAGAAATATAAGACAAAATAAAGAGATAAAGGAGACACAAATTAAAAAGGAAGAGTATAAATTACAAGCATTTGCTGATGATTTAGCATAAGTGGTTGAGGTTATTGTTTTCGGATTGTGTTACAATTTTTGAATCATTAAATATTGTGTACATCCATGATGATAAATTAAAAAAAAACCTGAATGTCATAAACTAGACATATCTTGTTCCATACATTCTATAGTATTTGGGTATAATTATAGCAACGAGCCATATTTCCAGAAACTAAGTAATTATATTATTAGTATACTTTATTGGGAATGAAATCCTGTGTTTTTAGCTGCAATTTGTTTTTTTTAAAAAACACAACTAAACATTTTGTTATATATCATAAAATATTCACACTAAAGTTTCTACATTTTAATGTGCTAGTTTTATTTTTCTGCCATAAACAGTAAATATGAATAAATGCAGCTCACACTCCTGCAGAGTCTAAAATGATCAGTGATCAGTTACTGCATTCATTGGATGCTGTAGGTAAAATTTATAAGCCTTACACCACCAATGACAAATACTATTAAGTTTTCCAATGTTAAGTAAGATTATTTACTTCTACAACAAGGAACAAATCAGCATTGGGTAATCTGGACATTTCTAAGAAGGCTCCTGCAGCACCCTGCTCTCCCATGTTATCTGCAATAAGCACTTCATACACAAAGAAAAGACACATTGACATTTTCTTTAGTCAACTAAGGTTCCAGAATTTTTCTATGACAAATAATTTTGCCACCAACTAGCACTGTTCACCAGAAGCTATAAAAGAAAGAAAACGTTTGGGGAAATGGCAACTGCTTTTAACATTTTTGAATGGCTGGAACAGTGGTGGGTTGCTCCCAGTTTGGACCAGTTCACAAGAACCAGTAGTAAAACCGGCGGGAGGCTCCGCCCACTGCCCCAGATGTCATCATAGGTGATCTGCGCATGTGCAGAAGCTTCTGAGTGAAGTGAGCGTGCATGTGTTGCGAACCGGTAGTAAAGGTAAGTAGAACCCACCCCTGAGCTGGAAGACATATAGGTCAGAACATTTCTCCAAAATTAAAGCTAGGATTTCTAGAATTGCTATTTCTTATTTTTTTGTACAGGGAGTTTCATTGTTTTAATTTATGTCCTTTGTTCTAGGACTTACACTACTCATTTTTGTGCTTCTTACTTTAAAGAGTAGAAAACCACACTATATCCTTTAGAAGTAATCTCCAAGATGATTTTTAAATTTTTTTCTTACAAAAGAATATGGAAAGTCATCAAAACCCTACTATTGAAATCTCTACGGATAGAATGTTCAATAGGAGAGAAATGTATGTCTTGAAACATGTTGAACTATAGATTCTGCTTTCCATTTTCATTGGTAATTGGGAACAGTTGAAAGTTTTTAATGTGCCAACAATTGAAAGATTTTAAATTTCCTCCATTTAATTAGGCTTTTGGATTTAGTAATCAGAATAGTTTATCAGTTCTTCTTGGAGACTTACTGTTATCAGATTGTCTTGAAAATTGAACATTTTGCTGAAGAGTGAGATGCTATTTTCAGATATCTTTTTTCAGATCACAAGCAAAAATGAAAATCAACATTTACTGAATTTACCTCTCCACATTGCAGCAGACTCTCCAGCATTTTTCAACTATTTGGTAGAGAGAAATATAAATAATATTTATGTCCTTTTTTCTATGATTAAAAAGTAGTAAAGAAAATCAATTCAGGGATAATAAGTGGTCTGCAACTTATAAGGGGACAATATAAGAACAATATTGCCTTTCTAAAATTCTTCCCAGCAAATAGGTACATTTATCATTTTCAAGGGCTGTGAAGCAATGAAGAGTGACAAAGTTTAAAATCAATTTTTTAAAAAAAACAAAGCAAAAATGTAAGGCAGGGAGAGACCAATGTCTTGGGTTGTAAAGAAAAAAAAGAG
This sequence comes from Pantherophis guttatus, assembly GCF_059756535.1. Taxonomy (NCBI): domain Eukaryota; kingdom Metazoa; phylum Chordata; class Lepidosauria; order Squamata; family Colubridae; genus Pantherophis; species Pantherophis guttatus. The sequence continues at coordinate 88,443,833 of NC_142063.1, read as the reverse complement.
TATACAACATATATCCTCCTGATATTAACTAAAATTGAGATAGCATTCCCACCTTACTCCAATTAGTGAGAAAAATTTTTTTAGAAAAATGTTTGGCTTTTTTGTTTCCCAAGAAATGGCCAAAAAAAAAAAAACCCTCTAATTTCAGCATTGGTGTAATTAACCATAAATACTGCAATCTTTTTAAAGGAGCATGGTTTTTTTTAATTTAATATTTTGTAGTGAAATATAAAGTTAAAACTTTGAAAACTAGATTGGAGCAAGATCAAATGCCTAATTAATACAAGAAATATTGAATGTTAGTCTGAAATATTTTCTAAAATCTGAAATTCATTGAGTTTATTCATTCCATTTTTTAAAAAAATTACCTTCACTAAATATTATTATGTGAAATGCCACTCTCTCCACTTTCTGATAATATTCATTTTAACTTTAATATAAAGTTATATTTTCACACAGCATATTAAAGACAATAATAGGGATGCACATTTAAACCTTGAAATGTCAATCTTATTATAATATAAGCAATACTACCCTTTTATATATGCTATTTACAAAACTATTGATAACATTCTTCAGTTAAATTCTGGATAAAGGCTGCAAGATATATCAAATCTTAAAATTGTTGCATAAAGTGAGAAACTTCAAGAAAGTAGTAGGATTACAAATCCTGCAAATTGATGGAGATACAAAGTTACTGCAAATAGTTGGTTTAATATGCCTCTTATAAATGAAGTTTTGAAGCTAGGGGAGTTCAGGATCACATCTGTTTTCTGCAGGTGATTTGTCGTTCAAATTCCCAGTTGAAAGTTTGTTTAGTAACAAAACTACTCATAGAGAATATGTTACAAAAATGTTTACCAATAGGAATGTACAAAAAAGGGTGAACATATGACAACAATAAGATATATATAGTAATTATATAACTGAATCCAGATTTTTTTCTTCTAGGTTTGATGCATAAAGAGCTTGAAATAAAATTTAAAATTTTGTTACTATATATTTTGATGGGTGAGAATTATATTTACATGAAGATAGAAATAGACAGTGATTCCCAAAATGGAAGAAAGGATGGCAAAACATGAAATGTTGATTTTAGATGTTGATGACTTTGTTGTTACCAAAATGGCTTAAATTATTTAGAAATGTAAAGCAAAAGATTGAGGTTATAATTTATTTTATATTCTACTGCACTGAAAAAAGTTAGAAGTCACTACTCTTTTTTTCTTTCCCTCTGCACTTCCCTTCTTTCTTCTTCTTCACTTTTGTTTCTATTTGAATTCTATCTTATACTAAACTTTAATAAAATCAACAAAAAGACACATAAAGGAAATGTGGGAAGAACTCACCAAGGAAGAACATATATGTGTGTTGCTATATTGAGAAACACTTATATAAGATCTCAGGGTTTTTCTAATCCAATCTTAGTCCAAGAAGACATCATACCATCCCAATCAAATAGCTATCCAATCTTCAGTGAAATTCTCCAATGAAAGAACACTTATGGTTCCAGGAGGTAGGCTAGTCCACTGTTGAATAGCAGTCATGGTTTGGACCTTTCTCATTTCAAGTTTGAATCTCCTGCTATAAAACCTCTACCCATTTGTTCTAGAAATGGACTGAGTCATGAAAATCCTGATAAGATCATACTTAATAGAGTTTGTTTTTCAACACATGTCAATGAAAATTCCTTACCACTAATATTTCAGATTTCTTTAAAAGATATGCAAATTGCTTGGAAAAAAATTGGAAGAAAAGTTAATAATATACGTAAAAGCGCATAGAAATCTTCTATTTTTTATGTGTGCATTTATAAATCAAGAAAACATATTTATATTTGAAAAAAGAAATTAGCATTATAGAAAGCTGAACGCTTAGATTTTTTTGTTTTTCCTATAAATATGACTGTAAGCATTGTAATAAACACTATCCCAGTTTCTAATTTCAGTAGCAGATTAAACAGCAACATAGGTGGCTATTCCTGGAATTCAGTACATGGTAATCTTCAGTACATGTTGTATAGAATTCTGATAGGTATTCTGATAGGAATTCTGATAGGTATTTCAGTGATTTCCATGAAATGATCAATTTCAGTGATTATTTCCAATCAAATAAGAGAATTTTTCTTCCTCTCTTCCACCTGCAGTCCCTTCCCATCATTCTGTTGAAAAAGAATCACCCATTATTTAGGAACAGATGGGGTGGGGCTGAAGGAGGAGAAATACATTCTATTTATGGATATCAATCTGTCAGAGGAAAGCATTATTTTCATACCGCCCAATGTTCTTGAATTTCTACCACCAAAAAGATTTGTGAATATAATTTGCTATGAAGGATTTTCAGACAGTGAGTATTCACCTGAACCATCTTGCCTCTGAAACATTAATATGACATTAATTGACTCTTCTGCTTTCATTCTAACAGCATAAAAATTTTCATACCATCTGTTGTTTCAGAAAACAAAATCCCTATGAAACAGTATGATATAACTTGTTTTATAATCCAGTCATAAATCCTCCATACATTTTTTTTATCTATTACCTAGGAAAAAAAAGATTCTGATCCCATAATACTTGGTGATTAACTAAGCTTATTTTAGGATAATTCCCCAATGCTGAAAGCAGATGTCTCAAACCCATTTGCACGTGTAATAAAAAGATTCTACTGTCCATATAAAGAAGGCTGGACAGTTTCCTTGGAATCATTTGTGGGACAACAGGGAGCTAGGATTTCTTAAACTTTAATTTAGTGATAGCATATGGTATAATTACAAAAGGCTTGAAAGCGTTGCTTTTTGATGCATTTACACTTTTGGTCCTAAAGCATTTTTATGAGTTCATTTTTTGGAGATGTACGAAATTTTATCTATCATACAATTGCATAACACCCTGATTAGCTACAAAAAAAATATCCATATTAAAAAGATGTAATGTAAATCCTAAAACAGAATTGATTTAATAGAGCAAAGAAAACTCCCATCTCTCAAAGGAAATACATGGCATCAAAAGGTTACACACCACTGATGTCAGTGTAATGTAATGTAAATCAGTTAAATGGAACAAAGATATTTCTTTTTATATATCTATATAGGGATTTTCAACATGCCTTGGTTATTATTTTAATTTAAACCATTATTAAATTTGGAGAGAGAGAGAGAGAGAGAGAGAGAGAGAGAGAGAGAGAGAGAGAGAGAGAGAGAGAGAGAGATGAAGTAGAAAATGTAAGTCACTTTTCAACTTTCCTATTTGAGTTATTAATGTGGTTCAATGTAAAAGGTTAAATCAATATTATCCTAAGTATCCCACTATTTTAGTTAATGTTTTTAAAGTGTATCTTTGTTTCATTTCCAGGTTTCATGTAAAATTATTAATCATAATTTAGAACACATTTGATTGTGTTCCATCCATATGCATCTTCTTATTTGATTTGATGCTGTAGTTCCTCTGGTTGCTAATCAGCATTTAAAAGTGATTCCTAATGTTTCCTTTTTCTTTTTCTATTGTAACTTAACTTAGAACTTGCATGTAGGCAATCTGTTATCTGTTCCACAGTCATCCCTGATCACAATTTTGCTATATCTCCTTCTACCAATAATATAGTCAACTTAATTTGTCTTTACTACATCTGGTGAAAGGCATCATCTATTGTTTGAAGATTGCATTAGCAATGAACAAATTGTTTGACTGGTAGAAATTAAGTCATTTTCCTACTTCATTTGAACTTCCTACATCTTTTCAGTTTCCTATCTCACAAAATCCAACTACATTTTCTCATTGATATTTCCCACTTTGTGACTTGTCTCCAAAACACAAATAGCATATCTTGCTTGCATGTTCTACCAATTTCAAATTGGAGTATAATCTTAGACAGTCATCAAAAACACAAAGTGTAACTGATATTCGATTTTTGATTGCACTGTATCCAAGTGTCTTTGGAGATTCTCAATCAACCAGGTTATGGTTGTCCCAAAGGTGCTTCTTTCAAAAGGTAACTGGACTTTCTTGGTTTTTTCTTTGAGAATGTTTCGCTTCTCATCCAAAAATTTCTTCATTTAGAAACTTCTTGGATGAGAAACAAAACATATTCAAAGAAAAAGGAAGTCCAGGTGCCTTTTGGAAGAAGTACCTTTGGTACACTGTATCCAAGTACTTTGCTTCTTATATATTTCCTAATTAGGAAACAAACACAATTTTTTCTTTGTTTTTCATTTTGAGTGATATTCTGACTGAAAGCATCCAATTTGACTGCATCTCAATTCTCTGATGCCTAAAATGTCACTGTGTAAGTAGAATCATTTCATTTTTCACAGAGTTTCACATTTTCATACTTCCTATGTTCCATGTTGCCACTGTAATTCATCCTTTGCAATTTTGGATTTTCTTTTGCTGTGTGACAATATCAACAAGCAGATATCCTGAAAACTTTAATCTAGACACATCATAAACACCATTAGTATTCTAAAAGATCTTCAGCTTTTCCTCAATAGCATGTTGAGTACCTATTTGAGTGAGGGGCCCATCACCTGGCACTACATCATCAATCACCATATATTAGCTATTCATTCAATTCAAATCTTTACTGTCAGTGCACAACATATGTACAATGAGATTGGTTGAGCTCCCTCAATGCACACCCCCCCCCCACAACGCAATACAATTCACAGTGAAGACAGAAAATCCCTAACCCAATAAATCATATTAACAACCACCCAGTCCTATTGCACCAGTGTGAATATGTTACATGTTGTGCCGGCCTTGCAAGTACATCGTACTACACAGGGGTGGGTTCTACTTACCTTTACCACCGGTTTGCAATGGGATCGCGTGTGCACGCTTGCTTTGTGCACACGCCTTGCTTCTGCGCATGTGCAGATCGCTGATGATGACATCCGGGGCAGTGGGTGGGGCCTCCCACCAGTTTTACTACCTGTTTTTGCGAACCTACCCGATCATGGGACAACCCACCACTGGTACTATGCAGTTATGACGTTATTCCACATTCAGGATTCTGACAGTCCACGGATATTCATATGATTTTCTTAGCAAACTACAAAGGTGATTTGCCATTACCTTCTCCCACACAATATGAAATGATGCCTTTGCCATTGTCATTAAAGTGATCTTCTGCCTCCACTTCCTATATCCAGCGACTTCCTTTATCACTACTCTCCAATGAGGCCCCTTCTTGCTTTATCTGGGATGATCTTCATGCTCTGGGTAACAGAGGATGGAATTATACAGTGGTGCTCCAGAACACTCTCTCCCATAAATAGACAACATAGCAGGATTTGATGGGATAAATACTCACTAACATATGTATTACAGCTCTTCATGCTTTGAAACAAATTCAAAATATTATTTTTTATTATCTGAATTATTCTTTGAAGCTCAAACAAGTGCAGTAACTCTTGTTATTAATTAAAATAATCTTAAAAAAAAAACAGGGTTCTGTACAAGCCTGGAAAAATGTCCTATTTTAATGAGTCATCTTATAGAAATTAATGAGACTTTTAAAGCAGCAATATCCTTTTTTTTTTCATGGTTGATTGTTTGTTTATGAATAGCAAAGAGACACTGTGCCCACATTAAGTCTGTCACAATCTTACGCACACATACAAGCTTTTGCCTAATATTTACTTATTTTTACATTTGCATATTGATTTATGGAAAATCTGAAAATCTTAACCATTGGCAAACAATTGTGCCTGGCTAAATACATGCATAGTGTTTTTCGTGCAAATGAAAAATCTTCAGTTTAGCAAAACATTTAAGCTATTAGAAAGTGAAATATATAAATTGCTGCCTTAAATTATATAGCATGAGAATTAAAATTAAAACCAGAGAAAAGCCAGAGAAGGACAGATAGGGTTGAGGTCATTCAAATAAAAAAAAACCTCTTCCAGAGCTCAAAAGATTTTTTTTTTCAGAAGTGGGCTGAGAGTAGAGGTGTCCCTCTCTAGATCACCAGAGATTTTACAAAGAAATGTAAAAAGCAGTTATAAATGCTGAAGTCAAATAGATATAAGAAAGAACTCACTTGCTCTCTTGAAGTACAAGTATTAGACAAACTAACGGGGAACAAGCGTGTAAAAATAGAATTCCTGAAATCAAGTAAAGCTCTGATTATGGGCCTCCAGCTATTAATCTCCACTTGATATCCATCCATGAATGTCTGAAGGCTGGAGATACAAGCCTATAATTGTATTACTAGATACAATATGATGGGCAATAATTATGCTGATCAGGATTATGATGCATAAGATAATTTCAGAGGAAGAACTGTTTTGGGTGTGTAAAAAAAAAAGAGTTTTTAAGAAAGGAGATGACATCTATTATCATATCCAAATAAGAAATAGCTTTAATGAGAAACACTTAAAAAATTTAAGATATAGTTTTGAATCTATAACAAAGAGGCTATACATTCCCTAAGAACTACTGCATGTTTTGTTGACTGACATAAGCTAAACTGAAAACAAGTTTATAAAAAACAGAAATTCATACAAGTTTTATATCACCCATAGTTGTTAATTCCGCATTATCCAATTGTGGGATAGAAAAGAACAAAAAAGAGCAGGCAAAATCATTATGCTACAAATATAATTATGATAACAAATAACTTAGTGAAATAATAGTAGCAAACTCAATCAATTTAGCTTCTGTACAGTTAGAAGAAAAATGTAATTTGGGTTACTGGCCAAGATGGGCAAGAATAAACTGCAAATATGTAATTCTTGAGCAGAAACTTTTTAAAAAATATATTGTGTATAGACTTTTAAAATTGCTAGAATCATTGTGAGCATTTAATTTATACCTGAATTGATTGTATTATCTAAAATCTCCCTCTCTGGTCTCTACATTATCACCAAATGCTTTGATTTTCATTTGTTATCTACTAAAAACAAGAATAGAAAACTATATGGACTGGTCCCCTTCAGCTACTATTTCACCATGCATGTAATTAACATTCTTTGTTAGACTATGCATACATAATCAAGTTATCTACATTAGTTTCTGCAAAAAAAAATAGGGATTATAGAAAATTTGAAGATACATTTCTTTGACACATCTAAAAATTATTCTTCTACCAACCCAACACTTGAGAAGATATGAAAAGTTGAGAAAAAACAACAATAAAGAAAAACTTAAAAAATAAGCCAAGAAATATAGGTTATTCCAGCTATATGATTAAAAACAGCAGGCTGAACATTTGCTGCAGTAAAATCAGAAAATAATATTAAAAGCCTGAAAGAACCAGTCTTAACTGTCTCTGTAAAACATAATTATGAGTAGAAGGTGGCCTGATTTCTGTAGGAAGTGTTCCATGATCATGGGGTGTTAAAAATATTCTGTACTGAGTAATCACCAGTCTAATATTTGTAACTAGTACATGATAGTATCATAACAATCACTAATAATAAAAAACCCAATAATTTTGTTTGCCTATTTTATAGATTAAGCACTAGAGCAGTATTATATACAAGAGTGGTACATGGTTGTTAGTGTCCCACTATTCATTTTCAGAATTTCCTGTTGCTCATTAACTTAAACCTGTTCAAAAAATGGACTAATGAGTAACAGAAGATGAAAAAGCAAAAAGAACAGCAGAAACCAAAGGAAGGATTGAGCTATAGCATTGCCCTATAGCTTATTTTGGGCTACAGAAATAACACACTAAAGAGTAAAGTAAGGGTGATAGCTGGGATACCCAAGGAGTGACTAGACTGTTTGGTATTTACCTTCAGCCTCCAGAGCAATTTGTATGCTAGTTCTGGTAGAGAAATCAAGCAGAATTTATAGCCCATTCCTACTCTGGAGAAAAACTGCCAAAGTGAGCTTGCTACATCTAGTAGCTGACTGATTTCTAAAGTGTCTGATAAAGGAATCTAATACAAACTTTTTTGTATACATTTATATTGGAACTACAGGTTCAGTATTTAACTTGTTATTATTAATATGTGGTTGCCAAGAATCAGCAATGATTTGATGGCACATAATCAATCAATTGGTTAGGTGATTTGGTTTTTTGTTATTATTGGTGGTTTGTTATTATTGGTGGTTTGTTATATTACTTGAAGTGTTATATGGGAACTACTTTCTTTAGGCAATAGTAGAGAAGTAGCAAACAAAATAACAAAAGTAAGTAGCCTCATATCTATTTTATTTATTCAATAGAGATTTGACCTATGCTCTGTATTTTGTTTTCTTAAATGAAATGTTTCTGGCTTCCTTAATAAATTTCTCTATGGACTGCCAGTGCGAATAATTAATGCCATCTTGTTCTAAAACAAACATTTTTTGGACCAAAAGGAATGATTCTTCCAGCTGTTTCTTATGGATACTCACCATAGAATCATTTATAGATCTGGGTCTGGGAAAAGTTTAGTTATAATATATACAGATGTTACCATCTTCTGATATGTATGTATGAATGCCAATTTTGAATAATCTTGTCCCGGAAACTTGGGTCAGAATAGGTTTTTCTTTCAGCATGTACTGATTATTATGGTTTTTTTAATTTATTGTTAACTTTTATTATTGCCTTCAAACATGCTAATTATTACCTTCAAACCAGGGGTGAAATCCAGCAGGTTCTGACAGGTTCTGGAGAACCGGTAGTGGAAATTTTGAGCAGTTCGGAGAACCAGTAGCGGAAATTTTGAGTAATTTGGAGAACCGGCAAATACCACCTCTGGCTGGCCCCAGAGTGGGGTGGGAATGGAGATTTTGCAATATCCTTACCCCAGGAGTGGGGAAGGAATGGGGGTTTTGCAGTATCCTTCCCCTGGAGTGGGATGGGAATGGGGATTTTGCAGTATCCTTCCCCTGCCATGCCCACCAAGCCATACCACACCCACCAAGCTATGCCCACAGAACCGGTAGTAAAAAAAATTGGATTTCACCACTGCTTCAAACATGCTAATATATAACCCAAGTATCTTTTTCCACCATTGTATAGTGTGGCTTAAGGCTTTATGCCATGCTTTGATATCAACAGGCATAGCTCAACAGACACTGGAATACAGTCTGGATATGGGTTAACTGAGAAAAATACATGTTCTTATGGTTGGTCATTAATGACATATAGTTTGATGCAACCTTCCCTCATCTGGTGTCCTTTTCATGTTAGGATTACACATTCTACTTGCAAAAACAATGGTATCTCTGAAATGCAGACTACTACATATTAGAGCATTGTAAAACAAACTGTGCCAAAGAATGAAATAATCACTATCTGTCTGCCACTTTTCATATTCACCAGCTTTTGGAAGCTTATTCTACCACCGAAAAATACAGTCATCTTTTAAAAAACCACATGGATCTTGTTTAAAAGGCAGTTACCCTTGCTTAAAAGCCATGTGCACCTAGCCTAAAAGATAACAGGGGGATCCATGATACCACGGTGCTTAAAAATGCAGTTTGTACAACAATGAAATGAGTTAATAAACTATGCTAACTGGCAATAAGCACAAGCAGTAAACTGAAAGGGCCTCAGAATATCTTTCCCCAGTAGCAAATTATGCACGAATCAATTCTCATAATGGCTGCAAATGCTGGAGTTGCCAGATGATAAATCAGAGTGGGAATTTGTAGCCCTACCCAGATCTCAAACTGCCTGAATTTAGGCAACTGTCAGAAAATATTAATAGCCTCGGGTCCTTTTATTAAGTTGTTAGTACAACAGACCCACCTCGGCAGATGGTCCCATTCCCCACATATCCAGGTTTACAGGTGCAGCGGTGTCCTCTGATTGTATTGGTACAGATTGCATTCTCATCACAGTTGTGCTGTCCACTGTCACATTCATCACGCTCTACAGAAGGAAAAAAAACAATGCAAGAAAATGTAAGGGAGAGGAAAGGTAGAATAAATTTTCAGCGTGCTGATCTGACATTTCAAAAGTCATTTATAACTAATGACTCTATTGCTGAGACAGCTGAACAGCACAAAAGAGACATTCAGTGGAGAAATCTGACATCAAGTCCATTTCAGGTTATGATTTATACCTGGTCATCTCATGTATTTGAGATATGGGGAAAGACACTACCTGATAAAAGTATTAGCAAAGTAGAAGTGAGTAAAACAAAATGTTGAATACTGAATTATTTCCAAAGCATCATTCATCATGTTAATGATGCTACATGTTACTCATTAGATCAACTTACAATGTGTCTAGGACACATTTTTGTATACTGCATTTGGGTCCTTGTTTAGAATTAACAATATCATCTCTTTTACCTTCCTTTGGAACATAGAACCTGGTAGGGTGGCCTCAATTTTAAGTAGCATTAATATTTTATTTGATTCAATGAATTCGGAATAAGTATTTTTCCTGAAGCTCAGATAGGACCAATTATGCCAAAGGGGTTTAAAGGCGAATTAGGGAAAAGAAACATCTTCTCACTCCATTTTAAGGTCTATGGATATTCTCAGTCATCCAAGTCATGGTTGTCCCAAAGGTGCTTTTTCAAGAGGCAACTGGACTTTCTGTTTTTTCTTTGGAGATGTTTCGCTTCTCATCCAAGAAGTTTCTTCAGTTTTGAAGAAGCTTCTTGGATGAGAAGCGAAACGTCTACAAAGAAAAATTAGAAAGTCCAGTTACCTCTTGAAAAGAATCCCATCTTTGGGGCTCCATCTCAAGATAAACTTTCTTAAACTGGCTGGCATATACAGCATATCTACCTTTTCTAATTACATCAACCATAATTTTTTAATAGGAGATACCAGCTTGCATGCTACTGTAATGTTATACTGTATCTAGCAGCTTTATTTATTTTGCATCCTAATAAAAATGCAACTGTAGTACATGTAAACTGGTACCACAGAAGGGGAATTTTCTCTGCTGCTTTCTCTACTGTGATTCCAAACCCCAGTGAATCTCCTTTGACAACAAGTTGTATTGTCAAAAATGAATCCGTTCATTTTATGACCTGTTTTTCGATGTATACTTATTGGTGCTGAAGGTCCAGCTGGTAGCAAGGAAAACAAATGAAAAAAGCCAACACTCCTTGCAACCTATTTTCTTTTCACTAAAGGGACACAAAAATAGTATAACTATTTTCTATGTCTTTAAAGTTGAGTAGTTTTAATTGAAACCTAAAACCCAAATCATTATGGCTTCATTTCTAATAAAACAACAATTACCAATTTTATTTACAGTTGAACTAAATATCCACTTTTTAATTTATACAGTATTATATATACCACCCAATTTCATGGACTCATGGTGGTTTTCAAGAAACACATCATTCCAAATATACAGAACTTAATAGAAAAAGGAGATAATAATTTGCTAACTAATAACAACTTATGACAGCCATAATACTATTAGCACTCAATGGTCTACAGAACAGCCAGATTTTAAGCATTTCCTAAAGGCCAGGAAGTTAGGAATACCTTTGAAACATAAACTGTTCCAAAGCATGAGGGCAGCAACTAAAGGGGTGCATTGCAGGCCCATTCATGCTTTAAGGGGTTGGGATCCTTAGCAAACCTCTATGCTAGAATTCATAGGGTGAGACAAATCTTAATGGGAAAGGTGGTCTGGCTAGTACCAAGAGGCAAGCCATATAGGGCAGGGGTCTCAAACTCAAGGTCCACGGGCCAGATCCAGCCCATGGGGTGCTTAGATCTGGCCCATGGGGCCACCCTGGAAACAGCGAAGGACCAGCCCATGGTGCCTCGTGGCCTTCCCAACCTCCATTTTCACTGGCAGAGGGTTACAGGAGGCCCAGTTAAAAACAGAGCTCGTGAGGGCCACACGCAGCCTTCCCAGGCTCCATTTTTGCTGGCAGAGGGTTGTAGGAGGCATTGTGTGATGAGGGGGTGATGAGGCATTGTGTGATGAGGGGGTGAGCCAATTGTCAGAATCACATTTCTCACTACTTAGCAGCACTTTGAAAAGTAAATGTGGTCAGCAAGCAAAAACATATTACAAATCTCATACTGATCAGGACTTAATACTGTAGTATTCCTATAGCTAAGCCTATTGCCTTTCAAAATGCATCTGCAGAACAATTATTATCTCAAAGGTAGCTGCTGTTATTGCTGACTTCCTGTTGAGGGCAGTTACAGATTCCTCTAGTGCCTCACATTGCTTTGACTTTCATTCAGATTATGAATATCCATTTATTATGTGAATACTGTCAGCTTGGTAAGGATTCAGCAGATAGTAGCAGAGGTTTTAGAATATACATTATACAAGGGCGAGAATAAATGGCTTCAAGTTTCCAACTCAGGAAAGAAGATTAAGTGGAGCTATTAGAACAGGTTTAAAACTATATATATCAAATGCCTATCATGAAGAAGATATATTTTTTTTCTCCCTTGTCACTACAAGAGCAACATGACACACCCAAACTGAGGAGTAACAGCTAGAGAAGAGGCAGGTCGGATATATGAAAGCAAGCCTCAAAATTGTACCCCATGGACTAAGGACCAAGCAGCTGTGGAAACTGATGGAATCTTTATTAACAGAGATTATTAGAGAAAGGCTTAGGGTATCTCTGTCTTTAGGTACGATATTGCAACAAAATGCTACAGCAAACCTCTGAAGGGAAGAGGGAAGAGCATCTCATCCAATTGTGTATTATGACTCAATTGCCATAGGAAATTTGAAAGGGTACATTATGAGATGGCAACTAAAATTATTTTCAGACCTGTCGTGCCAAAAGAGTTAGATAAAAAGTATGCAATTCACCATTCCTCCTGAGGGCACTTGTGGGCACTTAAGCAGCAAATTTCATTTACTTTGCAATCAGTTCTTTTATATTTCTTTCAATGCCCAGTTTAATACAGCAGTTATACATCTGGGGCACTCTACAGTCCTGGTCTATCTGGATTACTTTTCATCAGAGGAAGAAAAGGCAAATGTCCAGCAATCTCTAGCTAACTTAAAACAAACAGCAGGAAAGCGGACAATCTAGTTCTGGCTTTCACCACCCAGTGCAACAAATCATGGGTGATATCATTGATGTATGACATGATTTTCTCCCTCATTTTCTAAAAATGTCCTCAATTTAGCTCACTATTTGCTCACTATTATGGCCAAGCGAGGAAATCAGAAGAGCTGAATGCATAGACTCATTTATATTTTCGATTAAGCTGAGACCCTTATGTAGACAGGACTAGTTGAGGAAAGGACTCCACTGGAAGAAAAGTGGGGGGCCTTCAATGGTACAACAATTCTAGTAGCAACAGGGAAGAAAAAATATTTTAAAGAATCCAAGGATGGCCCTTCCAAATTAAGACTGTACAGATGTCTCTGTCCACTTGTATCACAGATCGCTGGGCTTTGGTAAAAGTATATATGAATAAGCTACTACTACTGTCAGAACCATGAACTTGTTTGGGTCTTGGGTTGTTCATTTTGTTAATCAGAACAGCAGGCAATATGTTTTAAACTGCTCATCAGCTCATCCTTCTCACCGGTTAATTAAAAAGGAATCCACGTTTTTGCTCAAGGCAGGAGGAAAGCCGATAACCAAAATCTAGTCACTTTGCTCAGTCTTTTCCCTTTTCTCATCTTGTTTATGCTCTCTTTTGTTAGACCTGTCCACCTTATATTTCCCCTCCCCCATTTTTTTTTTCCCAAAATAGAATTAGCAATGCATTTGCTTCAGGCAGAAATCTCTTATGAAATTATTCCTCTCTAGGAAACTCCATTTCTTCCTTTCTCCTTACTCCCTCTCTCTCTCTTTTGGGCTATGCTGTCTTCTTTTCATCTCTGTCCGTAACTAAAGTCACAAAGATGAAAGGCAGAAAGGGACAACCTTTCTAACTAGTCTTTTTGCTAATTCCAGAGAAAAATGAACAATGTGGTCCTCAAGCAAGGATCTTCCACTGAAATGCAGCCCTAGGATTTACTAAAACTTGTAAGAGCTCAACCAATCCCATCCAGGATGTTGCTTTATTAGACTTTGGAAGCACAGTCTTCTTATATCCCTTTAGTAGCTTTTGTCTCCAAAAGATCATGATTTCAGTACATCAATGGGCAAACTCAGCCAAAGTTGTTATTCAGGGATCATTTCCTTACCTTTCTTTCCATCCAACTGTTGGAACTAACACTGAGCTTCGAGGGCCAGAATTCTAACCACAAGCTGTAAAAGATATGATTCCCGTCCTCTATTCAATTATCTCTATTTTATATTCTATTCCCAATTAGCCCAGTCGGGCTTTTGAGTGCATGGCAATAAGGCCAAGCGCTTATTTCAGGATTCAAGAGAATATAAGACAGGGTCTTATTTTCAGGGAAACACGGTACGTATTTTTTTCATGAATAAATCATTGTAAGGTAATCTATTTCAATATTTTAAGATAATGTAAATAATTTTAAGGTAGTCAATTTCATTTCAACTATTCCTATATTTCTGATCTTTATTTAAAATGATTATAAATTGAGGGAAGAATTTGATGTCATGTGCACAACAGGACAGTAATGCCACCAACTGTGTACTAAATTTTTTATGCTTTAAAACTGATCCACAGACAGCCTATATATCCATGTTTTCATACAGTTTCCTTCTAGGGTATCTCAGTAACAATCAGTTGACAATCAAGCTCCTTAAAAATAAAAATGGCAACATTTTTGGAACTCTTAATTTACAATGAATACTTTCCCAAGATAATTTGTTCTTTTATAGTATTTTGCATCATAGAATTCAATAAGTAATTTGTCCTTGATTTCAAAATTTTCATGAAGCCATCTCCTCATAGCCACTTGTTCTATCTAGAATGATTTTTACCTCAGCTTGATCAGTATGATTTCTGAGACTCCTTAAAAACATATTTTGATAAAATGGCAAGAAAAGAATCCTCCTCCACCATAATAACAATAATTCCTATTTCTGTGTAAAATATTAACATAGAGGATCCCACAATTCTTTAAAGTTCAAGACATTACATTCTAGCCATGCATCGTGATTAGTGTTTGACACAATCATGGATGAACATTCAGTTGTACACATACTAATTGAAATAGGATTATATCTGCTGACTCTACTCATTTACAGGCTTCCTTAAGCATATAATTAGCTGTAAGTATAGCAGGCACTTTGGCTGAAAGTCAAAATCACACTGAAGATTCGATATGCATAAAAACCATTTTCTCAGAAGACATGAGAATAAAGTCACTGATTTTAAAAAAAGAACAATTTATGTAAAAACATCCCAGGAGTGTCTAGATTACCCTGGAAGAAACAACGTACCAGGATAACAAAAGCATGATGGTGATGGCAAGTTTCCTATTTTGGTAAAGTCAGTGGAAATTGTCCATTGCCCCTTGCTTTTTTTTAACCCATATTTTGTATGATGCAAGTACTTGGCTACAGGATTCTATTTCAGAAGTCTGTTATAAAGCTTGTTACATCTACTGTACTTCTGTGAGCAATTATACTTGTCAATAACTATTCCTGCATAATGTGACATTAGAGTTTTATGAGACATTTCTGCAGTTGAAGTATGAGTCGCTGCTTTATGGGACTGTGACAGTGAGAGTGTTCAGAAAATACTGCACAGCAAGTAGATATGATTTTTTTAAACATAATCTTGCTTAAAATTGTGTGTGTGTATTTTAAAACATTAATATTCAAGTAATAAAGAGCTAATTTGGTGTAGTAGTTCAGGCATTAGGCTAGAAATGGGAAAACTATGAATTCTGGTCCTATTTTAGGCATGAGGAAAGCTGGGTGACCTTGGGCCAGTCATTCTCAGTCCTAGGAAGGAAGCAATGGCAAACCACTTTTGAAATCTTGCCCAAAACAACCTGCAGGAAGTTGTTATCCAGGCAGCCAGAAATCAAGAGTGCCTTCAAGGTAGCCTCTTGATAATAAATAAAACAGAACTCTATGATTTTCGACTGAAATTAGACTAATGATGGTAAAAAAAATGCAAAGCAGCAACAAACTGAAAAATCTTCATGAGTGCTAACCAGTGGTGGGTTGCACCCAGTTCGGACCGGCTCGCAAGAACTGGTAGTAAAACTGGAAGGAGGCCCTGCCCACCACCCCGGATGTCGTCATCAGCAATCTGCACATGCGCAGAAGCTTCTGCACATGCACAGAAGCAAGCCGCGCGTGCAATCCCGTTGCAAACTGGTAGTAAAGGTAAGTAGAACCCACCCTGGTGCTAACATCTTAAATATTCTGCAAATCTTTATGAACCATGTATTCTACAGTGACAATAATATTGAATGCCAATGGGGAAGGCATAAGAAATGATTCAAGTGATTCTGTTATCTCATTCAACTTGATCTACAATCAGTCATGTATTCTTTCAAAAGATTATCCTAAATGTAAGCACAATGACAAAGCAATCAAAACTTCACAAAACTTTCTGGGAAATTTTAAAGAAACCCTAAAACAAGTAAGCATAAGTTATGTATAGTGTCAGGAACAATTTATAGTAGAGAATTGATTGAGTCTGAGCCAATCAGTATTAATATGAATGAATTACTTACAAATAACTATATTGCTGAGTACAAGAAAAAGTAGTACAATCCAGCAAGTGATGTATGACTAACACTTATAACTGTTTGTGAGCTCTTTCACCTCCCCCCACACTTTACCTCTTTGCATATATAGCTAATCCAGAAAGAAATATAGCTAGGAAAGCAGATGCAGGAGCCCACCAGGAGTGGTGGGCTTCTGTCGTTCTTGTACTGGTTCTCCCAAACCGTATGTTAATTTTCTGAGCAGTTCGGAGAAATTGTTGGAAGAAATCTTTTTTCTTTTTTTAATCATTTTTCACTTTACAGGGCTAATCCTGCAAGGGAGGCAGGAAGGAAAGATTCTAGTGTGCCTGTATTTCTAGCCTAATCCTTATCTTAATTGCCCTCCCTGCTGCTTTAAATGTTTTCAGAAACTGCCCAAACTTTCTGTCTGTAGCTGAGCTTCCCTGGAGTCCCCCCACCCCGAGTTTTTTGTGGTACTTTTATTCCTGGGACTTGAACAGCTATTTACAGAAGGGTTGGCATAGCCATAGAAGAAATGGCTGAGAGGCAGGATGCAAGCTTGGCATTCTGTCTGATTTTTTTTCCCTGCCTTTTTGAGGGCATGTGATTTTTCTTTAAATCTGGATGATTACCTTAGGACAGTGATGGCTAACCTTTTTGCCGACGCGTGCCAAAAGTGGGGGTCACTCAGGGGGGTCACGTGCATGCATGCTCACACTTATAATTCAATGCCCCCCACCCCCCTCACGCTTTTGGCACGTGAAGGCAAAAAGGTTACTGGTGGGCCCAGTAGGCCCGTTTTTTGCCCTCCTAAGGCTCTAGAGCCTGGGGAGGGCGAAAACAACCTTCTCCACCCCCCAGAGGCCCTCTGGAGGCCAGATACGGCCCGTTTCCTGACTTCTGGTGGGCCCAGAAGGTTTGAAAATCAGCTGGCCGGCACGCACATGCACGCTGGAGCTGAGCTAGGGCAATGCTCGCGTGCCCACAGATATGACTCCACATGTCACCCATGGCACGCATGCCAGAGGTTCGCCATCACGGCCTTAGGATATCACATGAGGTGAGTGAGACCAGCTGGTATCTTTAAGAGGTGCAAATGGATCTAATGATTGCTTCTCCTGGATGCTTTGTCAATTCACTGACAGCAGGAATCTCTTGTCTATGGGGATTCTTCAGTCATCCGGGTCATGATTGTCCCAAAGGTGCTTTTTTCAAGAGGCAACTGGACTTTCTTGGTTTCCAGAAAGTCCAGTTGCCTCTTGAAAAAGCGCCTTTGGGACAGGAGTCTCTTGCATTGCTTCAGAGTGGCCAAGCTACATGATTGCTCATTGATAATAAGTGGATCCTCCTTCCAATTTGTTATAGTTTGCTCTCATGATAATATGGCATAGTAACATGGCACCAATTGTAGAAAGTTAGCACCCACCCCTCTCCTAGAAGAATGAAATGTTTTGAGAAATATTAAAAAGGAAGAATATATTTTCCTGGATGAGAAATAAAGAAACATGTTTTCTTAGAGGGAGAAAGCAGCCCCCACCTTCCTTAATAGCCCACAGCAGATGTCAACACTTAAGAGATAAAGAGATAGATAGTTATATTCATAGGCAAAAATTTCCTGCAGCAAGATCTGACAGAAATGGGATTAGATGTTAATTTATTAATTTGTCTCTTTAGCTTGGCATTTTGTAGCCCAAATATGACCACCCACTTTCTGGAGAGCTTAAATGATCTCTCTGCTAAAGAGTTTCCTGAACAAGAGTTGGCTATATTTTAACTATTTTAATTCCTCATTGTGCTCTGCTACCTGCCTGATTTGTAACTCTGGGTTCCGGGTATTGCTGAGGAAAAGGAAAGTATTCAGACAGAATGGTTTAGCTTTCCATGACGGCTGTGATTCTGTGATCTTCAGTGTGTATTCCACCATTTCTAATCTAATGATTGGTATTTAGGGCAGCTTTTTGCAAACAAAGAAGCTTTTTGTATTTTTGTATAGGTAATCCTTGACTTGCAACAGTTCATTTAGTGACCATTCAAAGTTACAATGGCACTGAAAAAAGTGAAATATGACTGTTTTTCACACTTATGTCCATTGCAGCATCCCCATGGACATGAGAGGCCAGGCGAGGCTAAGCATCCCTCAACGTGAGTGACAGCAAGTTGGCCACACTCACTCAGGCATATGATCACCCAGTCATGCCTACCCCGTCAGTCATTAGAGCAGAGAACCGGTTGTTAAATTATTTGAAGCCCACCACTGGCTGTAACTCTTGTTGCATTACTATATGTACTATGATTCATATACAATACCTAAAATATTAGCATGCATTGGAGAAAATCTCATGAATTTCTGCTGGTGGAACTATATGGAACTCTACCTACTTCTTACTCAGCACTCTGAAAATTTGGGTGCTAGAACATCACCTGGTAACAACCCACCTTACCCTTCTTGCCAAATCTTTAAAGGGAAGAGGCATATATATACAGTCAGGTCCAGAAATATTGGGACATCGACACAATTCTAACATCTTTGGCTCTATACACCACCACAATGGAGTTGGAATGAAACAAACACAATGTCAGCTGCAGTTAATTTGACTCAGGTGAACGGTGTAGGATTTACAGAAGTTTGCATATGTGCCTCCCACTTGTTAAGGGACCAAAAGTAATGGGACAGAATAATAATCATAAATCAAACTTTCCCTTCTTAATATTTGGTTGCAAATCCTTTGTAGTCAATCACAGCCTGAAGTCTGGAATGCATAGACATCACCAGACGCTGGGTTTCATCCCTGGTGATGCTCTGCCAGGCCTCTACTGCAACTGTCTTCAGTTCCTGCTTGTTCTTGGGGCATTTTCCCTTCAGTTTTGTCTTCAGCAAGTGAAATGCATGCTCAATGGGATTTAGGTCAGGTGATTGACTTGGCCATTGCATAACATTCCACTTCTGTCCCTTCAAAAACTCTTTGGTTGCTTTTGCAGTATGCTTTGGGTCATTGTCCATCTGCACTGTGAAGCGCCATCCAATGAGTTCTGCAGCATTTGGCTGAATGTGAGCAGATAATATTGTCCGAAACACTTCAGAATTCATCCTGCTGCTTTTGTCAGCAGTCACATCATCAATAAATACAAGAGAATCAGTTCCATTGGCAACCATACATGCCCACACCATGACACTACCACCACCATGCTTCACTGATGAGGTGGTATGCTTAGGATCATGAGCAATTCCTTTCCTTCTCCATACTCTTCTCTTCCCATCACTCTGGTACAAGTTGATCTTGGTCTCATCTGTCCATAGGATCTTGTTCCAGAACTGTGAAGGCTTTGTTAGATGTTGTTTGGCAAACTCTAATCTGGCCTTCCTGTTTTTGAGGCTCACCAATGGTTTACATCTTGTGGTGAACCCTCTGTATTCACTCTGGTAAAGTCTTCTCTTGATTGTTGACTTCGACACACATACACCTACCTCCTGGAGAGTGTTCTTGATCTGGCCAACTGTTGTGAAGGGTGTTTTCTTCACCAGGGAAAGAATTCTTTGGTCATCCACCACACTTGTTTTCTGGAGTCTCCCAGGTCTTTTGGTGTTGCTGAGCTCACCGGTGCATTCCTTCTTTTTGAGAATGTTTCAAAATGTTTCATTGTTTTGGCCACGCCTAATGTTCTTGCTATCTCTCTGATGGGTTTGTTTTGTTTCTTCAGCCTAATGATGGCTTGCTTCACTGATAGTGACAGCTCTTTGGATCTCATCTTGAGAGTTGACAGCAACAGATTCCAAATGCAAATAGCATACTTGAAATGAACTCTGGGCCTTTTATCTGCACATTGTAATTGGGGTAATGAGGGAATATCACACACCTGGCCATGGAACAGCTGAGAAGCCAATTGTCCCATTACTTTTGGTCCCTTAACAAGTGGGAGGCACATATACAAATTGCTGTAAGTCCTACACTGTTCACCTGAGTTGGATGTACATACCCTCAAATTAAAGCTGGCAGTCTGCAGTTAATGCACATTGTGTTTGTTTCATTCCAACTCCATTGTGGTGATGTGTAGAGCCAAAGATGTTAGAATTGTGTCGATGTCCCAATATTTCTGGACCTGACTGTATATATTTATTTGATTTATATGCTGCTGTTCTCCGGAGACTATTTGCGGACAAACAGTTAGTTCTATATGCAAACCACATAACAACCTCTTTATTTAGAATCAACTTGAAAACATTTACTCTTGATTGTATTCTGACTTTCTTTAAACACAAGGTGCAATCCACAGGGCAAAGAAGAAGAGTCTGCTTAACCCAAAACTACCATCACATAGATGCAGAAAGAGACAGATGCACAAATCTAAACTATATGACTCAAGAAGACTAATATTTAAATATGATTACTTTAATCTACATTTTCTAAAAACATTTATTCTAATATTCTCCAGAGGACTCTGTGTCTTGGTTTGCTCTAATAATTTTCTAATTTATTTTTTAATTTTTAAAGAGGGCACAAGAAGAAGAATAAAGATGTTTCACTTATACATTTCTATAATATATTATTAGTTGGTTCAGTGTACATTATCTGCCCCATTTTTCCTCTCAGGAAAAAAAAAATCCAAGCAATTTCTTTTATCATTCCCTCCATGCAATTCCCTCCTCAAATCAATCTTAAATTGGAAATAAAATGTGTGTGTGCATATACAGCCTGGCCATTCTATTTCCCTATTTGTAGTCTGCTAGAGTAAAGGAATCTAACAGATAAAATTCACCAGAGTAAATCAAACCAAAACAAACAAAACAAAGACACATTTCCCTCAGAGACCATAAGCTATTTTATACTCAGCTCTTCCCAAACTAGCCTTTAAATATGCAAGAGAAAGACAAGTATCCCTTCTTTCCCCCATACTGCGTGGAAATTTTTTTAAATTATTCTGAACTTCAAGATTTATTCTGGTGCACTATTTTATAAAGATCAGTAAAGGTCAGGGCTCCAGCTGAATTTTCATTCCAAACGGCATTTCATCCATTTGTAATGCTAGTTATATGTTACACTACAAAGTCCTTTTTCAAGTATTTATTTGCATTTATTCTTTTAGACTACATTTGCAGCAAGATGATAGCTTCACACTAAGATGGCAGCTAAGCACTTGTTATTACTGTTAATCCAATGACAACCTTCTGATTGGTGTCATTGTAACAACAGCCTACATCTAACTCTCACAGTTAGAAGCTGGAACAATAATGTAAGTGACTCTTGGTCTGCAGTGACGGGCCAGCCATTGTGAAGGAGAAGCCAAAGTTTACTACTGTATACTGGTTCAAGTATTGTTGTAGCTGTTATGGAACGGGGTATAATAGCCTCCACATCTTTGAAGAGACCAAACGTCCCTGTTGCTTATTCAGGTTTGTGTGAAGGGTTTCTAATATTGTTCCTTTGTTATTTAATACAGAGATATTTATGCATCCATCTCATTGTCTATCTGTCTGCTTATTGGTCGTTGAGATGACAAATTGATTCAGAATGTGATGGTTTGTGTTGTTGGCAGGTTTGTGTGGTTGGCAGGCTTGCAGTATTATGTCCATTTCACAATAATTTTGTGGCCAAGAACTATTTGCCATTTGGTTCCCCTGTACAATTCAAGTACGGGTTTTAATCAACAAAGCCTTGTTATGGTTTAGTACCTACTGTAGATACCTCCTTCAACCCAATTCAACTTATCTGAGATATTTTGAGGTAAGCTACTAATAATGGTCATTTCCAGGAACTGAAGAGGGCTGAGGCTTAGAGATAGTGTTTCTCTTGTTTCTCCATTATGCTCTTAATCCTTTGGAATGCCTTCTGGAGCAAGATTAGTTCCACCAGTAATAGCCTCCTAGAAGCTAGGTCAAGTCAAATCATTCCAGAGGGCTTAAAGATGTTAATGATATAAGATGCTATTGTTACTGTTTCATATTAATTTACTTGTATTTATTATGAACACTTTAATTTTGTTCTTCATAACTGAAGAATTTCAAGACATTTTGATGCATTAATTAAATAAAAGTTGACAAGGAATGAGAGGTCATATCTGTGGCCCTCACTTGTTGGGGTGCCTCAAAGATTCTCTCTCCTCTTAAATCTACATGCAGCTTTTCTGTGTGGTCATCCACCAGTCTGGAATCAATATGTGGATAATACCTAATTATACATCTTGGCCCTGAGACAATTAAATGATACTGTTAGAGGCCCAGACTCTGTGCTGAGAGGTTATATGGGTCTTGATGGAGAGGAGTAGACTCAGGCTTCATTCTGACAAAACTATGTGCCTTTGTTTGTTTTATCTCCCCATCACAGCCCCAGGTCAAAGGGATTTTCCATCTTTATTATTTAACTAGCTGAATACCTGTGCTCCGCTACGAAACTATGTGATCAGGCTTGATAAATCGACACTTACAGGTTGAAAATTAATGAGTAGTTATGATTGGCCTCTCCTTTCCCCTTCTCTCCTCAGCCTTGCCCCACAGAAGCCTACCCTATCCTATCCCCTTCTCTCCCTCAGGCTTGCCTCACAGAAACATCTCCTATCCTATCCCCTTCTCTCCCTCAGGTTTGCCCCACACAGGCGTTCCCTATCCTATCCCCTTTTCTCCCTCAGGCTTCCACACAGAAGCCTCCCTATCCTATCCCCTTCTCTCCCTCAGCCTTGCCCCACAGAAGCCTCCCCTATCCTATCCCCTTCTCTCCCTTAGGCTTGCCCAACAGAAGCCTCTCCTGTCCTAGCCCCTACTCTCCCTCAGGGTTGCCACACAGAAGCCTCTCTTATCCTATCCCGTTCTCTCCAGAGTTATTTTCAGTTGGGATGGGGAGTAGAATGTTTAACTAATTAGCATCAGAGCATGTTAATAACAATATAAGAAATACTAATGATCTGATAGTCATTTTGAAAAATCCTTTCTTAGCGAGCACCTAGAAGCCAAGAAGAACATATGTGCCGAATTTCAAGTTTGTAGGCTTTACGGTTCTGGAGATTTTGTGATCATGGCATGAGTGGTTTTCCTTTTATATATATAGATAGAGTTGCACTTTCCCATGAGAGAATATCTGGAGGTCCTCTTGGACTTATAGCTACATAGACACGTGTGTTGACAAGGTTTTTGTGCAGTTCACCTTGCACAGCAGTTATGCCCATTCCTGGACTTGTCAGGCTCTTCAAACAATCATTCATGCCTTAGTCATCTCTTCATTACATTGTTGTAATAAGCCCTATATGAGGTGGCCTTTGAAGACCACTTGGAAACTTCAGCTAATCCAGAATAAACAGCAAGGGTTATGTTGCAATATGTGCAGGCATCCCCAATTCTTCACAAACTGTACCAGTTGCCAGTTGACTTATGGATGTAATTTATGGTGCTACATATCATCTATAAAGTTCTGCACATAGACCTATTTACTTGAGAGACCACCTGTCTCCATATGTTTCTGTCCATCCAGTGAGATCAGCCAGAATGGGCAAACTCCAACTCCCTTCAATTAAGCAGTGTATCTTATGGACTTGGGAAGCTTGCCTTCTTGGTGATGGCTCCTGATTTGTATTATTTTGTACCCCCCAGAAATTCATACTGCTTCCATTCTTTTGACTTTCTACAAACTGCTAAAAATCTACTGTAATTGTTCCTCCAGGCCTTGGATTGAGGTGTTTATTCAGCACTTTTTGTTTCCTTATTTCCTATTTGCTCTTTCTGAATCTGTCAAAAGACAGTCAGCTGTCTTCTTTTTCTTGATATATAAATAATGTACAGTATAAGTATTATTCTTTTGCCAATCTGACACAGCGGACACACTCCAGATATGAGTTTCTTCTTGAAGCAATGGCAGCATGATCTGGTGGGGAATATATCACTATTTCTTCATCATGGTCACACAATGAATGAATGAATGAATGAATGAATGAATGAATGAATGAATGAATGAATGCAGCATTTGAATTGCTTCTCTGGTCTCTGCAAAATAACCACAAAGATTGGAGGAACTTTTTTTCAATTCAGATGTATTACCAGAGCTGCTAAATTTGTGGAAAGCAGAGGAGGAAGGTTGCAGACCTTTAGATTATCTCACCTCACCTCTGAACACAATTAGACAGCACTCTTAAGTTGCCCTTAAATAAAATGTGGCTTGCCATGTGATAAAACTCCAAGGCAATTTTTGTTCTGATTTTATGCAATAATTAAGAATACATACAGACCTCTGGTGGGTCATCTGGTGACCCAAGAAGGCCTGGAATACAGAAAACAAATTAATATTTGTGCTCCAATTTGCAACTACTTAACACATGTATAATATATATATTCTCTTTGCTCAGCTAAGAACATTGTTGTCAACTGTACCCCCATGTATTTTTCTCCATGTATTTTTATTTATTATTTTAATTGAAAATATTTATAAACTATTACCGGTATCGGAACTTGTTCCTCTATAAATCTAATCTGTATAGTCCATATAGAACTGACTGGCTTATACTGTTAATATGAAAGATGTATTTAATTAGGTTGTAAATAATCTTTTTAGCAGTTAGCAAACTTTTAAAATCACAAAATGTGTAATAAAAGTGATGTATTTCTGAATTTATACTGCATACTTATCCGAACTAAATAAAGTATAAATATATTTTCTTACCTCCATTTTGCAGTTTAAAAATTCTTTCAAGTGTGTCTTAATTTGCAGAAAACAAAATATGTTGCTTCACATATACAACCATAGCAGACACAGGTAAATAATTAGCAATTTCAATGACTTTCCTGCATTCTAAAATCTTCATAAATTTTCATTATTTTTTAAAGTTATGTTCTACATTATGTAAACATTGAACATCAAGAATGCACAAGTATTTTTCAGTATTTTCCCCATTCAGATTACAAATGAACAATAGTCACAGTAATGCTATATTAAAAACACAGAGTAGGTCTGTAATTCAAACAAAACATTGAATTTCTTTCATTTGCATACATAACTTTACATGTAATTCCAACTTCTCATCATAAAAACACATAATAGCTGTTCATTCCAGACTACTTGAAAATATGAACTTTGTAGTATGTATATAAATATAAACTATGTTATTTTGGTTGCTAAATGAACTGGATGTGCTAGTATTTTATTTTCTACATCGTATAACAAAACAAAATAAAACTTTTTTCCCCAAAATATGCAATCATTTAGAGTTGTTCTGATATTTACATGGAAAAGAGCTTCTGTATAACGGCCTTTAATCTCTGACATGTTTGCAGCATATATTTAGATAGCAGATTAAGTATCTTCTCCTTATTAATATACATACTACTGGTGCATTTTAGTAATGTATTGTTTTTATTGTTGGTTTGTGGCTTATTTCAGGTTTTTTGTTTTAACTTTGTAAAACCTATGGAGTCATTTGCTAGTTGGAAGGTACATCAATAAAATAGACTGGTTCTCTATCATTTTTATTGGAAGAATCATGTCACTCTACTTAAATGTTTAGCTCATCCTTCAAGCATCCATGTCTCTGTGTGCAATTATCAGACCAAATGTGCCATCTTCTAAAGAGAGTATTAGTGTAGCATATTCTCTGTCAGCACATTTAATTTCTTCAGGTTTTACTTCATGGTCATCCTCCAGTATTGAAGATACAGTATGATGAATCATTTTCATCAGATCCTTCCTTCCTTCCTTCCTTCCTTCCTTCCTTCCTCCCTCCCTCCCTCCCTCCCTCCCTCCCTTGTTTATGTAATGCTTCATCCATCAAAGGAAAACATTCAAAATATAATTCCATTAATACTCTATTCTCAGAGTTGTGTGTGTATGTGAAATGTTTTTATGGTTGATTTTTTATTTTTATTTTTTTGCATTCAGGGATTTTGTAAAGATATTTCTTTCATTAAAATGTTGAAATAAAATTAGAGGCATTCTTCCTTAAAGGAAACTTACATCTTTATCTCATGAGCACATTGCAGATTTCTCCTACACATTATCTTCTGTATTTCTCTATGTAATTAACAATTACTCTGAAGTCTTAGGGGTTTTTTTATCCATGCCTACAGCTGAGATGTTTCAGGCAATGCTTTGAAATCTGTTAATATTTGGGGTTCATGCAGGCACTCATCAAAAGTCTACCAGCCACCTGAAGAGTTCCGTCTAGAATGTTCAATGAAGTTGTATAGTTGGGGTTTTTTTCCTCCTTCTGTTTAATATATCTTTTTTTCTTCTTCAATTTAATATTTAGGTGATTGTTTCTATTTCTCTTAATCTCTGCACTTTGATGAAAAGATATTTATTTTACAACTCTTATTTCCTCAGAAACTTCGGCTCTTCATTTCTTATTTTCCTTGAGAAACATACTGTATTTTTTGAAGTATAAGATGCACCTTTTTCCCCCAAAAAAGAGGGTGAAAATATAAGTGCCTCTTATACTCCGAATGTAGCCCCGCCCAGCTTCTCAAACGGAGGTTTCAGAGGCTGGAAAAAGCATCAGAAACCAAGCTTCAGAAAAAAAGCCCCCAAGCAGAGCTTCAGAAAAGAAGCCCCCAAACAGAGCTTCAGAGGCTTTTTTTCTGAAGCTCTATTTCGGAGGCTTTCAGAGGCAGGAAAAAAAGTTTTTTCTGAAACAGAGTTTCAGAAGTTTCAGAGGCAGAAAAGAAAGCAAGGCACTGAGCTCACAACCAGGAACTTGTCACTAAAATTCACCTCTGGAAACAGCTGATTGGGGGTATTCCAGGAGGCTGATCCACCTGCCCATCAGCTTTTTTTTAATTTTCCTCCCCAAAAACTTAGGTGCGTCTTTACTCCGGTGTGTCTTATACTCCGGTCTGTCTTATACTCCGAAAAATACTGTAATTTGCCACTATTTGCTATTCTTTTATGCATTCACAATAGGAATATTTTGGAAATGAATTTCCTTTTTTGAATTCGTATCAACTACGTTTAGTTATTTGTTTATTTTTAACCTAAGACATCACAGATATAGAAATATCTTCTTGTTAGTTTTCAGTAGCCCAGTCTATAGAACAGACATGTACTACAGATCATACAATGAGTCCATACAACATAATACTAATGGCGGAATTTCATTTCAGAAGAATATATAATAATTAATATTGATCTCCTATTGATAGGATGAATATGGCATTATAATTTTACAACAGAATATTATAATTACTTATCTAATTTGGTCAGCTCTAAGTAGTGTTCCTTTCCTTCCATTTTTTAATTCATCCATAAAGCCATTTTGATTTTTTTTTTCAAATAATCATTATAGTTAAAAATACACTTTATGTTTTGTCATAATGATTCTCCTAAAAGCCTCTATAAAAATGTTTTATTTTTTTCTCTTTTTATCATAGTTAATGTTAGTGAACAAAAAAGAAGCTAAAGATGTATGCTGTTATGAACCTAAAATGCTTTCATTCATTCACCTGAGTAAAAGCACCTTCCTATTAAAATTTTAATAATTCATAAGAAGAGTATGGCTTTTATCAGCAACATTTTTATTTGCAATAAGCAAGAACCAGTTTCAGACAGACCAATCAGATCTACCAAGAGAAACTGCTGCAACTCTACTTGGGGAGCTTTCAGGGGCTGAGGTGAAATAGTGCTGTTTTTCTGCTGGAGCAGCAACTTTGGACAACAACAACTAGTAAGAAAGATAACCTTGACAGAGATGGACTAAATCTGTTACCAAAGCAACAAAGGGGAAAATCCTGGCTTAAATCCAAAAGAAGAAGTCATGAGCAAGCAACTTAGACAGACACTCCCCTAATACACATGAATATAAAGTGGAAGGGGGAGTCTGTGATGTGGGAGTAAAATACAGTAAAATTTGCAAGATTCTGTTGCTATAGCCAATATTAATAAAAGTGATTTTAGTTGCCTTCTTGCAGAGTTGATTAATTGGTATGTTCTACATAGTGGGGCTGACACAGCCTCCCTGTGGAGATCAGACTAGTTTTGTTTTTGTTGATCTTCAAACAGTCTTGAAGACCTAATTGTTTCAGAGAGCCCTTTCCTGATGTTATTGTTTCTTGTTTTCAAAGTTGTAAGCCACCAGAATCTGGTCGAATAAGAGACGGCTTCTAACGTATAAAATTAAATTAAAATTAACGTAGACATGGCAGAAAGATGTTTCGTGCCGTGTTTTGCTGTACATGAAGACACCGTCTCTGACATTTCTGAGGTGACAAAGATTGAATTGCATTCTAAGCTTCCCATGTGATTTACACAGACAGCCTTGTAACCACTAATGTAGCATAGCGAGAGCCATTACACTTCGCAGAAAGCATTCTTTTAGAAACCAGTGCAAAAAATTAAATATAAGCCTGATCTTTTTTTAAAAAAAAAACAACAACCACTTTATCAAAATAACAGCAATTAGCTTGCATCAATGTAAATTGTAAATAGGAACCATTCAGCTAATTCTGATATTTGGAAATAATCTCACTCTTCTTACACTGACCCATTTCTACTAAATGGGGAAATCGGGAAAAACAGCCCTGGCTTTGAAAGATGTTGCCTTTTTTTTCCTTTTTTGAGCTTATAAATATAATCATTCTCTCCAGAGGTATGTTCAGTAGTTCTCTCCTTAGTTTTTTTATCTGATAACATGATTGGGCTACATTTCTCTCAGTGAATGCTCTCCTTTTTATAACCCAAGCAGCCAACTGTTTATTTATTTCTTTATTATTTTTTTATGCCACCTATCTCCCTTATAAGACAACTCTGGGCAGCTTACAGATTATAAAGAAGATAAATAGAAAAAATTAAAACTATACAAGTTACAATTTTAAAACTATACAAAAACCAGGACTAAAATACAGACAGCATGGGAATAAGGTGTTCTTACACCATCAACCATCTCCAGCAATGAGCACTTCCCCCTCCACCATTCTAATGGTTGTTAGAACCATTAGAATTTCTCTAAAGGATTTCTGTCTAGATATCTGAAGTTTTAATTTTTAAAACCACCCTCACCTCATTACTTGGACAAGGCAGGCAGAATAAAGGCAGGTAAAAGACATGAACATAGAGAATGAAGATGGAATGAGCAGTCTTCTCTTTGCTGCAATATGAAGCCTTCACACATCTGGTCAAGTGCTTCAAAAAGCTTGGTATAAGTTGTTACACAAAGGACATACAAACTAAATTATATCACATGAGTAGAACTTGAATCACTTTGTGGTAGAGCATCTACTAAAACAGCGGTGTCAAACTGGCGGTCCGCAGGCTGGATGCATCATGGCGCAGGCCACGCCCACCCCAGGTCTGAGAATGGGAAAAACGCCATGAAACGTCATGTAATGGCAACATGATACGGCGAGTTTGACACCTGTGTTTAAGGTTCAGATTCCTCTAAAAATTGCCATATATGAATATGTCACTTACCATTAATAATTGTTGAATTGCTTTATTCATATGAAATATACATTTTCATGGAAAACAGAAATTGTTTTTATTCTTTCTCAATTATGTAAAGACAGTGTCTTGGTGGTAAATTTATAACAATCAAAGAGGCATGTGGCTAAATGACCCTGGCAAAGTTTGTACTCCGGCGATTTGAGTCTAACACTGTGTGACAAAATGAGCTCCCATCACTTGCCTCAGCTTCTTTCAACCTAACAGTTCAAAAGCATGTTACATACAAGTAGATAAATAGGTACCACTATAGGGGTGGGGGAAAACAGTGCTTCAAGCAGCAGTATGAATTTAACTGGTACTGAACCTGCCCGAATGTGATATCCAAAACTGAGGTGACATTGGTAGTGGCAAAAACCCAAGGAATGTGGAGATAGTTCACCCCCTGGGGTGCATTCTGGATAGCATGAGCATGAACTGAATCGACTAGCAATCAGCAGCAGTTACACAACTACAGTACTTTGCTTTAACTCTGCAGACTCCTGGCTAATGTAACATCACCATACACTAAATAAATATAACAATCAACTCCGTTGGCTCCATTGTTGTGGCTTATCTGCCAAACAGCTGATTGCTGCACTAAGTATGGCAGTTCTGCTCTGCTTCCAACCAATTTATTTAATTCCCCACCACCACAAAAAAAAATGGACAATTGACTCTTGCAAGCCACAATGAGTCAGCTCCAAAATATTGCTGTGTAGAGATCTATGTTTCTGTCCATCTGTCTGCTAAATAACTCTCTAAAATTTAAACAGAACAGGACCAGATTTGGTATAGCATGAGAAAGTGGAAAAAGAAAGAGTTCAAAAATGCTCCAGATCTGCCTATGGGCTATCAAAAAAATCCCAATAAGAGAAGGGATCAAGTGCACACCTAAATTCAAACCAAAGGTGGTATTCAGCAGGTTTTGCCAATTATGGACAACTGATAGCAGAAATTTTGAGTAGTTTGGCGAACTGGTAAATACCACGTCTGACTGGCCCCACCCCCATCTATTCTCTATCTCCTGAGTCCCAGATGATCGGGAAGAAATGTGGATTTTGCAGTAACCTTCCCCTGGAGTGGGGAGGGAATGGAGATTTTACAGTATCCTTCCCCTGCCACACCCACCAAGTCATGCCATGCCATGCCACGCACACCAAGCCATGCCCACAGAACCAGTAGTAAAAAAAATTGAATCCCACCACTGATTCAAACACACGGGGATGCAGCATGAGGAAGACCAGATACAGAAATACACCAGCAACACATATAAATTCACCAAGATCAGTCCCTGTAGTAAAAGTAGACACTTATGCTACATATCAGTTTGTGACACAGGAGAAATTTAAAATGTATACTGAGGCCACTGCTTGCAAAGGATTTCCAGGAAACATAGTCTGCAGGTTCTTTTGACTTTGTTTTTATAGTTCATAGTACAAGACTGAACTCAGCCCATTTCTGATTTAGAGAACAGTCCTGCTGTTACACATAACGGGAAGTGCTAGTGCAAATTACTAATGACATTTGCAATTTCAAAAAGTTAGATAGCATTTCTGTTTGATTTTGATTTGATTTAATAATTGTGGAATTCCTTTCCCCTACTCCTTCCTTCCTTCCTTCCTTCCTTCCTTCCTTCCTTCCTTCCTTCCTTCCTTCTTTCCTCACCCAGTCTCCCTCCCTCCCTTGAATCTTACCCTCAATCTAGTGGCAAGGGAAAGAAAACATTTCATGTGGCATATATTCTACATACAGAATACTCTTATCTTAGCCAAAATTTTTGAGAATTGGTGCCAGATATTACAAGCAGGTGCTGAAGCAGGGGTGAAATGCTCCCAGTTCGGACTGGCTTGGGCAAGTAGGTAGCAATGGTGGCGGGCAGTTTGGAGAACTGGTAGCAAAAATCCCTGTCCCCGCCTCCCATGCCCAGCTGAGTCACGTGATCATAAGAGGCTTTTTTTCCTTTTAAATGCCTCTGATGAGCCAAGCTCTAACGATCCCAGCTGAGTTGCCTGCCGATCAGGCAACTCAGCTGGGATTGTCAGAGCCATTGAAAAGAAAAAAAACTTTTTTTCTTTTAAATGGCTCTGACGATCCAAGCTCTGATGATCAGGCAACTCAGCTGGTTTTTTTAAAAAACCCTCTGACGATCAGGCAACTCAGCTGGGATTTTTACATGGTTTTACATGTAAAAAATGGTTTTAAAAGTAAAAAAAAAAATTGGCCATGCCCACCCAATCACATTATCCCCTACCACCAAGCCATGCCCACAGAACCAATAGTAACAAATTTTAGATTTCCCCATTGTGCTGAAGTACATTAAAAATGGTCTAATCTAAGTATAAGATAGCTATCTACTTTATGTTCTAACAAACATACAATGACAGCAGCAACCCTACACCATATTTCTGGTATTAATATGATGTTTTGTCATAATATTACCCAGTTGTCTTGATTGGAGAAGAAATCTTTGCTAAGTGATTTTTTTTCATTGGAAATTAGAATTCTTTTTTTTTTTTTTTTTAAATTTTTATTAATTTAAGAAACCACATAATACATTTATAAATGCAAGTAAAACAATTTACAACAAACATCATCTTTATAACATCTACCTATAATATCTGAATTGTTACAATATCAATATCCTATATTCTTCAATATACAATATTTCTCTCACCTTATATAATGATATTATTTTATTGATATCTCGTGTCTCTTTCTTAAATTTCATTTGATTTAAAACTTTATTTTACTCTATTGATATCTTTTCTTTTATTCAATTTTTCTTTCTTTCTTCTTCTCTTCTTTTTCCACTTCCCTCTAACCATTTATACCATTTTTGCCAGACTAGATAATATTCAGATTCTTCTTTTCCTTGGATCTCCTTGGTAAGTTTATCCATCTCAGCGCATTCCATAATTTTGGATATTAATTTCTCTTGAGTCGGGACCTCTTCTTGTTTCCAATTTTGTGCGTATATAATTCTTGCTGCAGTCAAAATGTGTGTTATTAAATATATTATTTCTTTTTCATATTTGCTTGTAGGTATTCCTAATAAATAAGTTTCTGGCTTTAATGGCACCTTTTGAGTTATTATTTGTTCTAGTTGCATTTTTATATTGTTCCAGAATTTTTTAGCTTTGGAACATGACCACCATATATGATAATATGTCCCTTTATGCGCTTTACATTTCCAACAGAGTGGAGATGTGCCAGGAAACATTTTAGAAATTCGCGCCGGTGGTAGATGCCATCTATAGAACAATTTATAAGCATTTTCTTTGTATGGTACAGATAATGTTAATTTATTAATATTTTTCCACAAATTTTCCCACTTATTTAATTCTATTGCATACCCAAAATTCGTCGCCCATGTGATCATATTCTCTTTAACTACTTCCTCTGCTAGTTTATATTCCAATAGAAAATTATAAATTTTGGTTATTAATTTCTCATTGGGGCCTAATAAAATTTTATCCAACTGATTTGGTTCCATTTGAATTCCAGTTTTTTCCATATCAGACTTATATCTGGATTTTAATTGCAAATATGACCACCACTCTATTTCCACATTTTGCATTCTCAATTCTTCTCTTGTTTTCAGTTTTCCTTCTTCATTTAAGATGTCCTTATATGTTTTTAATTTATTTGTATCTATTGTATTTGGATAAATATGTGCTTCCATTATGGAAGTCCACCTAGGAATCCTATCATAGTGATATTTTCTGATTTCATTCCATATTTTAAGCAAATTATCTCTTACAATATGTTTGCGAAATTGTTCTTGTTTTGTAATTTTCTCTCCCCAAAGATATGCATGCCAACCTCTTGTTAAGTCAAAACCTTCCAATATTAATGTTCTTATGTTTTTGAGTTCGATCCAATCTTTTATCCATATTAACGCTGAGGCTTTGTAATAACTCTGCCAATCAGGGAGTCCCATTCCCCCTCTCTCTCTTTTGTCTTGTAGATGTTTTAATTTGATTCTTGCTTTTTTCCCCTGCCAAATAAATTTTAATATCATTCTGTCTAAATCTTTAAAATATGTTCTTCCTGGGTTTACTGGTATTACCCTAAATAAGTATAACACTCTTGGCAGAATATTCATTTTAATGGTAGCAATTTTGCCTAAAAGAGACAATTGGAGTTTTGCCCATTTTTCCAAATCCTTTTCTATTTGTTTAGCCAATTTAATATAATTGTCTTCCTTCAAAGTTGATATTTTGTTTGTAATCCATATTCCTAAGTATTTAACTTTCTTTGCTATTTGTATCCCTAATATATTTTCCAATTCTTCTTTTTGATACTTGTTAAGATTCTTTGTTATAATTTTAGTTTTTTGTTTATTAATTTTCAATCCCGCTACTTCTCCATATTGTTGTACTTTTATCATTAATTTTGGTCCAGATTGTATGGGTTTATCTAAAATGAATACTATATCATCTGCAAAGGCTTGCAGTTTATATTCTTGATTTTTTATTTTTAGTCCAGTTATTTCTGTATCTTTCCTGATTTCTTCTAGTAATATTTCCAATGTTAATATAAACAATATAGGAGATAATGGGCATCCTTGTCTCACTCCTTTCTTTATATCAAATTGTTCAGTTGTATCGCCATTAATTTGTATTTTTGCTGTTTGGGTGTTGTATATCTTTTTAATCATTTTTATAAATCTTTCTCCAAATTTCATTTTTTCTAATTGTGCTAATAGAAATGTCCAGTTGAGATTATCAAACGCTTTTTGCGCATCTAGGAAAATTAGAGCTAACTGGTTTTCCGATCTTTGCTCATAGAATTCCAGAGTGTCAATAATTGTTCTTGTATTGTTATGAATTTGTCTTCCAGGAATAAAACCATTTTGATCAGGATGTATATAGTATTTGACTAGGTTTTTCAATCTCTGTGTTATAATTGATGTGAATAGTTTATAATCTACATTGAGAAGAGAAATTGGTCTATAATTTTTAATTTCCGTGGGATC
This sequence comes from Pantherophis guttatus, assembly GCF_059756535.1. Taxonomy (NCBI): domain Eukaryota; kingdom Metazoa; phylum Chordata; class Lepidosauria; order Squamata; family Colubridae; genus Pantherophis; species Pantherophis guttatus. The sequence continues at coordinate 88,409,024 of NC_142063.1, read as the reverse complement.
CGAATCTTGTTTTGGTATTAATGTGATTATTGTTTCATTCCATGACTTCGGAATTTCAGCTTCCATTAATGCATCATTGAAAACTTGTATTAATATATCATCTAATGGTTGTTGGAATGTCTTATAAAACTCTGCCGGTATACCGTCTGTTCCCGGTGTCTTGTTATTTTTTTGTTTCTTTCTCGCTTCTATTAATTCTAACATTGAGATTGGTCTGTTCAATAATTCTATATGTTCTTCTTCTAATTCTTGAATCTTTATTTTATTTAAATATTCTATGATATTTTCTTCTCTAATCTCTTCCTTTGCGTATAAGTTTTTGAAAAATTCCTTTGCAATTCGTTTTTTGTCTTCAATATTCTGGTATAAACAACCATCTACATCTTTTAACTGTATTATAATATTCCTTTGTTTTTCTATTTTCAATTTATATGCTAACCACCGTCCAGTTTTGTTTGCATGTTCAAATTGGTTTTGTTTAGCGATTTTTATTTTTCTTGCTATTTCTGTTGTTGTGATCAAATTTAATTTATGCCTTGTTAAATTTATTTTCTCCTTAATTTCTTGATTATATGGCTGTTTCTGTAGATCTAATTCATATTGATGTAATATTGTCTGTAAAATTTGTTTTATTTGTTGTTTGTTTTTATTTTTTTGGAAATTAGAATTCTATTAGAAAAGGATAATAAAAATCCAGAGAAGGTTAACCATTATGAAAATGCTGCACGTTGCATTATTTAATAATGAAATGAGGATCTTCCTTATAGCAAGTTACATTTCTGGTAGATTACTTAGTGTTGTCTACACTGTGACTAGGCCACCCAAGATTTGAACATGGAACCCTGCATATGCAAAACATATTCTCAATCATTCTCAAACATATTCTCAATCATATTCTCAATCACTCAATCATGAGTTATGGTCTTTACTAGGGCTGTACCCTTGTTGCTAATAAGGCTACAGGATCATTTTGCTCAATGCTATGCCATGTTGATGCTGAAGAGAAACATCAATATTCTACAAAGAGAAAGGACATTTTTCCCTCAATTATTTATTATGCTTGGTGGCAATTTATCTCTGGTTGTTCTTTTTTTTTCCTTTGAGGATTGATTTAAAATAAACTTATCTCTGTTAAGCTTCATGAAATCTTTCCCACTGTTCTAACTATAATTCAGATACAGTTTTTTTTTAAAAAAAGATCTGTTAAGTGATCACATTTTCATGTTAAATGATTAAAACCAAGAACGCTTCAAATGCAGTATTGTATCCTATTGAAATTACATCAACACACACAATGGGAAGGATTTATACAGATAGCAGCAATTATCCATTTTCTCAACTGAGTGGAACCAAAATCAGAAAAATGATTGCAGCTTAAGCATCACTGCAATATTCATGTGTCTGCTTAACTGGCTGCTTGTGATGGTCTCATTTGTTTCCTTTGAACAAATAAGAAAAAAAAAATTCAAAAGATTATGATTGTTTAGAATTCTAAAAGTAGATGAATAAGATATGTGACAAAGGTACCTTAAATAAAGAGCAGAATCAAAAGGCCCTCCTGACATTTTTTGTATTATATACATGCCTGATTAATACAGACCCTTTTTATGATTAAAAAGAATACACTGAATAATATTATAATACTAAGTAGTATTAAAAGCCCGTAAGTCAAAATGCTTATTATGTGCAACAGCTAGTTAACAGTCCAACAGATTATTAGAGGCAACAGGATTACCACAGATGGATTTACACATATAAGAGATCAACTGAATGTCCATGAGCAAAGGAAATTGATGTTTAATAATCAAATAGAAAGGACAATAATTTTCAAAACATTAATGAAGTCAACTTTTCTAATTCATGCAAGAATTGGTATCTTCATTCTGAGATGCTTCTTAATGGTTGCAATGTCCTACTCTCCTTCTAGACTGTCTGCCACCAATCGGAACATTTTTGGTTCACCTTAGCTTATTAGACAGGTTTGAGTCTTCCTTAAAAAGACACATCATTCTTGATGTGTCTCACTGTGTCTTTTCTTTCCCAGCACTAGCGCAATACTCATCTTTTCTTGGTCCATTCCCAGATATATTTTTTTCCTTTTAATAGCCTGCACAGGGCACATAGAAGTCTTTTCACTCTGGCCCAAATTAGTCAGCTACCTATTAGGGCAACAATTGACAGATACAACAGCATTCCCTATGAAACCAATGTTCAAATCTATTTCTCATGTTAGAGTGTCCACTATGTTGTAAAGGAAGGCAAAAACATATAACATCGGTGGTTAGAAGTCTATTGCTTTTCTCTCATGAGCTGTTTCCAAAAAGTTCGTCAAATTGTGGCTGTTGCTTGCAGAAGTCACATACCTCCTTCATGCCGATTATTTTGGGTGTTCCTGTACAAGTTGATTTTATATTTGATATCTCCAATACTGAGCTTGGAGCATAAATAAATATAATAATATACACATACACATATATCTTAATGTCTGTATCTACATAAATAGCTATTTAATTATTATTTTACTCATACACAAAACAGAGATATATGATATTCAGAAATGTAAGCATTATGTAATACTGGAGATATGTGGTAGCAAGCAGACAAGAATGATGATGGGTATTTGAATCTGGGCTATAACCAATAAAGTTGTGCACAAGGTTTTCTCAGACAACTTTTTTAAAATCCCTCTCCCTTTTCCATTTTTAATATGGCTTGGAAAAACAAATAATCAACTCCAGATTATGAAATAGCTGCACTTCTAACAAAAATACAGACTCTCCCCCCAAATTAGTATCAATGGTTAAGAATTAGAATATGAAACATTCAACATAATTTACTGTTTTAAAGTGATGTTTTGGTTGGCTTTGTTTTGAGAGGCCAATTATTGTCTGTTTCTGATAAATTGTAGAAAACACACTGCATGAGGATAGTGCATTATGGCATAACATTCAAATTAATTAGTACTTTTCAACTGCTGTCTATCAAATAATATATTTTTTTAAATATCAAATATGACTTAATATTGGTGGAACACGTTTATAAACTTGACTAAGCAGTAGCAGTTTCCAAATCACAATGAAAGTAAATAGGAATGCTGAACAATTGATAGAAACTGTAATACGTAATTGAAAGCCAAGCCAGTCCATCAAATACATCATAGCAGTATTCCAATATTTGAGAGGCTGCCACAAAGAGGAGGGAATCAATTTATTTTCCAAGCAGGACAAGAAACAATGGATAGAAACTAATCAAGGAGAAAAGCAACTGAAGTTAAGGAGAAAGTGAGGATAATTAACTAGTGGGACAGCTTGCCTTCAGATGTTGTAGGTGCTTCATCAATGAAGTTTTTAAGAAGAGATTGGACAGTCGCTTGTCTGAAATGGTATATAATTTCCTGCTTGAGCAAAAGACTTGACCAGAAGACCTCTAAAGTCTCTCCAGCTCTATTCTGATTCTGTTCTATGGAAGGGAATATATTCTTCCCATTATAAATTCTAGAATAGAATAGAAATGTTTAACATTGGAAATGGAACACTTCTGTCAGGAAATTAATGGCAATCTTTCCTTCCTTATGAAAACAACTTTGATAAAAAATAATAATTATTATCCTAAATCCCTATCCAACTCATTACATTTGATCGGTTTAATCTGGTGATTTATTAAAGATACACTGCAAAATATTAAAAATCAAATGTAACTTCAAAGAACTTAATCACAGGAGCTGATCTGAAAAAAATGAAATAAGCATCTTTAGCTTAAGTTTGCTACTAAATATATTCGTATCACATCTTTAATATTATTTTATAAATAACTCAAGGCAGTAAACATACCTAATATTCCTTCCTCCTCTTATTAAAAATATTTAAAGGAAAATAAAATAAATGAAAGTAAAAGAAAAGTGGCAAGAAAAGAATAAAGATATGAAAGCAAAATAAACATAATAGACAAAAGAAAAAGAAAGACAAAATATAAAGAAATGACTTCCAATTTTCTTTACAGCAGCCATAAATGCATTTGAATTTTATTTTCTTTCTCTGAGATTACAATTCTATAATCTACCCTTCTAATTGTCAAACCATAAATCTTTTTTTTTTTAATTTTCAGCAAAAAAATCCATAAAGGGCTTCTAATCACTAACAAATGTAGTTGTTGTCTTTTCTCTCATTAAACAAATTAATTAAACAAGTTCTGTCATTTTATCACCCAAGAGCCAAGGTGGCGCAGTGGTTAGAGTGCAGTATTGCAGCTACTTCAGCTGACTGCTAGTTCAGCAGATCAGCAGATCAAATCTCACCGGCTCAAGGTTCCTTCCAAGGTGGGTAAAATGAGGACCCAGATTGTTGGGGGCAATATGCCAATGCTAATGCAGTATGCTAATATGCAATATGCTATATGCTAACTTTGTAAACCACTTAGAGAGGGCTGTAAAGCACTATGAAGCGGTATAGCAGTCTAAACAACAACAACAACAACAATAATAATAATAGGCATTTCAAAGTCTTTCCATCTTTGTGGATAGAATAATGTTGCTACAGTTACCAGGCAAAAAAAGCAAGCCATAAATTATTTATCTCTTAGTCCCAGCAAGAAAAGGTCTAGTTTCAGTTGAACATTGACCTTTAAATTTTTTTGTATTACTGTTTGCATTTGAACCCAGAATTTTCTAGGTCTTTTACAAGTCCACCAGACATAACAAAATAACTCTTCATATTTTTCCAATTTCTAACATAGATTTGAAGTACCTTTGCATACTCTAGATCATTTTTCTGCAGTCATATACCAACAGCACATCATTTTATAAAAATTCTCTTTCAAATTATAATATAATGTAAAACTTTATCCACGTATTTTCCTAAGTTTTCATAATGTATATATTCCATCAATATATTATGCCCAAAGCTTGGAGTCTACTTTTTTATACACTCTTTCACTTCTTCTGTTATATTTTATGTATATTTATGGATTTCTGTCTGCTATATTTAAATACATTGATTAGTAATAATTCCATCGGTTAACTGTCAGTATGAATAAGATTCTTAAAGTGTATAAGGAATTTGTCTGATTATTTTCCCCTTCAAATCACACCGACCTTGGAGAACTAATAAATAGCATATATCATTCAATATTTTTGTGCCCATCATGAAGTGTTACATTTTGCTGATATTTACATAAAATATGTAAATATATGTAAATATATTATGTAATGTAAATGTAATATGATAGTTACACTGATATCATTAGCCAAATGCAGTAATTCATTAGGAAGTTGGGTTAGACATTATTTAGGAAAGAATTTAGTTCTGGAAAGAACTCTTTTATAATTTTAAAAACACATTCTTTTCCAACAAGTCTTTTCATCTTTCTAAGTTTTCAGAACAACAGATCTGTAGCCAACAGAGAATTAGTCAAGATGATTAATTTTGCTCAGAAGAAACAGCAGATCACAAGTATTTACTGAAAAATATACCTATGTTTAATTGTGATGTGCTAGAGATGACTTAAATGCCCTCTGAAAGGCTTTTTCATGTCTTAAAGGATTTCTGTTAAAAAGGTTATTTTTCTCACTACTTCATTTATCCATTAAAAGTCAGGTCTTACCTACACTTCCTTTTCTAAACAATTCCACAGGCAATAAAATAAGACAGAATGTGTGATCTACATTATTCTCTAAGAGGTAAATGTGATTTCTTTATTCTGATCCCAGTTAAGCTTATTGGCATTACTTAAATATATGAGAGGGGGAAAAACTCTTATGCTACAACCATTTTTTCTGCAGAAAACTTCCACCCCATTCCATAAAGCAACCATCACTGTCAGATGTCCTTCCACCCTATCTCAGTATTATTATCATTTCTTTGTACCACATACTATAATCGCATAACAGACAGCTGGTAGTTAATAAGATAAAATCATAATAAAACATGCAATTGAATAACATGTTTTAGCTCACAATAGCTCATAATAACCATACAATAACAATCTCTTATGCAATCTAACCCAGTCAAAACTGCTAACACTCATATTCTAGAAATCTCTTCAAAAGACTTTCATCTACACAAGCTCTTGGTAAACTGTCGAGGTTAACCCTCCCCACTTGACTTCCATAGAGCAAGAGCCACAGTGCATATAATATTATTTATCCTAGTATTGCATGTTTGACTAGCAGTGATTATCTGACAGAAAGTAAGTTTATATATCACATTAAGCCATGTTATACTTTATTTGTTTGTTTGTTTGGCTTTGGATTTGGCTTATACTGTGTTGCAGGAATTCAGTCACAACATTCTGTGGTAATGACGAATATCTGTAGCTCGGGTGTAGGATGATGTTAAAAGTTCGTTCTCTGAGCTTGTGGGTTGGTTTCCAAATGTTTCATTACCAGGCTAGGTAACATCTTCAGTGGAGTTTAGGGGATGTCAGTGTCAGTGTCCTGTTTATAAGGGTTTCAGGTATGGGTGTATCAAGTGAGGAACTTGTATCTCAGAATCCAAATCAACCACACCGACCTTCAACCAACCCACACAACCACTACCAGCAGCTCACCTCTCAATGACCCTGCCTGAGGTAATCTCCTTATCACAAGACCCATCAAGACTTACTGATGACTCACAGCTGACCTATCACAAGACCCTCACCCAGTGGTGGGTTGCCCCCGGTTTGTACCGGTTCTATAGAACCGGTAGTAAAACCAGTGGGAGGCTCCACCTATCAACCCCAACATCATCAAAACGCTTCTGTGTTTGTGCAGAAGAGCGTGCGCGTGCGCTTGCTTCGCTCATCTGTGCATGCGGCTCCCCTGCGAACTGGTAGTAAAGGTAAGTAGAACCCACCCCTGCCCTCACCTGACATACCCACACCTTTATACCCACACCCTTATAAACAGAGGAACACTGACATCCCCTTAGCTCTGCTGAAGATGTTTCCTAGCCTGGTAATGAAACCTTCGGAAACCAATCCACAAGCTCAGAGAATGAACCTTTATTCTCATACTGTGGTAGGGTGGTGGAACTTAATAAATCTCCAGCTTAAAGCCCACAGGACACCCAAGATTACAATGACTAAATTAAGAAGAAGAATGGATAACTTTGGACAATATGATTTTAAATAAATTTCCTGAAATTTAAAAGTCAAAATTGACATCATATTCTTTCACAGGTCCTGGAGCCCAGATTTCAAAGCACTTCTTTCATGAACTAGATGCATATTTCAGATAAAATCTTTGTAGTCTTAGTTAATACATATCAACCACACACTGTATTTTTACAGTTATTTATATGTTGAAAATTTAGCAAATTTAATAACTATTAAAGTGCATATATATTCTTACAGGGGATAAATAAGTTGTATATCTAGTGGTAGGTTTTAATTTATTATCCAATGTGGGATGTTTACATGGCAATGGAGGTGGGACAGATGAAAAAGATAATTGTGCTAAGTACATGCAAACCATTTGGGTGGTATCTCAGTTTCCAGTGTTCTTGACTTTTCACTTTTGTACTTTTGTACTTTTATTTTCTCACTCATTTCATCCATACATTCTTTTTTTTCCTTAATTGAATAGGGCTTTTGCTAATCTTTATAAACAAATGTATGAGTTACAGATCTTTTTAGAAAGACAAAGATCAGGTTCTCTTTAGCTGCCATACAGCTATGAAAAATGAAAATCTTTATAGAAAGAGAGAGAGAATGGAACTACAGACATGCCAAATACACAGGGTTTCGAACCCAGACTTATAGCCCAAATGCTTGATGTGAACAGAGACATCTGTCAATGTCATATTTTGCCCTCTGGAGATTTTAAAAGGTAAACATACAGAGGTAGGTTACTACCTTTCTGATATAGAATGCTGGTGTTCTTATTGAAAAGGATAAATCGAACTAAATTTCTCATCTATCTATATCACAATCTAAAAAGTATGGGGTGGGGGAAGAGTTTTAGCTTACAAAATGGCTACTAGAGCAGGAAGTGGATTTAAGAAAAAGATTTTAAAATGCAGTGTTAGAACACTAACATGTCTCTAGAAATACTTCCATTCTAGCTGTAGGTGCAATGTTCAGGCTGAACCTTCAAGCTGTAGTAGTGGCATAAAAGTATGAAGTTTCAAAACTGCAAAATCTAAATTTACCTAAAGCATGCCTTTTGCTAAGGGCCTTCTGAATTCAAAAAGGCATTGGGAATTTCTGTTTTCAAAATACTTTAATTTGGAATTTCTGTCTAGCCATAATAATTTATGTGCCTAATTTATAAGCCAACCCTATCCACGCTAATATTAAAATAATAAATCAGAAAAATCTGACACAGGCATGTAGCTCTGGGATCTATTAGTATAGCACTATCAGCAACTATATATTGTTAAATATGTGGTTAAAACAACAGCAAATGAAAGGGATGGAATACTACATCAGTAAAAGTAATAATAATTTAATTTGTTTTGTTTTTTGCAGATTTACCCAGGCAGAATATTATATTGCATTAACAGCAACAGAAAGAATGCATCAAAATACTCAGAAATTCCTAAAAATAACATTTGAATTGAATCTATAAGCATTTTGATTAGATATAATTCCAGAAAGCATGTATGAACCATAACATAATTCACTAAAATAAATGCTACAGAGACAAAGATGGCACAATAATGGAAAAGAAGAACTTTGCTGACAATGTTGGATTGGGAGACCAAAACTGAAATTTGCAGCAATGGCAAAATTGACACAATGGCAAAATTTAAATCCGTAAAAGGAGACTGACCAAATTTAAGCAAGAATGGATCCCATTTATACTACATAGTATACAGTAGGGCAAATTTAGACATTTGGCAGGTGATTTTTAGGAAATAAATATAAGGCAGATTTAAAAAGGAAATAAACAGATGCTGGCAATAATCTTTTATTTATTTATTTAAAAAGTTTTACAAATACATTTTCTCCCCAAATTCCCCCCCCCAAGCCCTCCCTAGCCCTCTCCTCCCCCCATGACTTCCTCAGGATAAAATCCAAATCAAAATTACATTTTTTGAAACTTAAACCCCTCCACCCCCTGTGAACTATTTATATCTTCATAGAACTCAGTTAATCTATCCCTACATAATACATTCAGCTAAAAGCTATCTGATATTTCCTAGTTTGATATTTATTCTGCACATAATCTATCCACTTTTTCCACTCCCATACATAAGTCTCTTGAGTTCAATCTTTTAAATATGCTGAAATCTTCGCCATCTCTGCAAAACTGGCCATCTTCAAAGTCCATTCTTCAATAGTGGGCATAGCATCATTTTTCCAATATTGACCTATCAATAATCTCGCTGCTGTCACCATATACAATATCAGCTTTGTTTCACCCAATGTAAAACCCTTAACTATACCCAATAAAAACAGTTGTGGAGAAAACTGAAGTTTTTTCTTCAAAACATTTTGCATAACCCACCAAATTTTTATCCAAAAAGCCTTCACTTTCTTGCAGGTCCACCATATATGATAATATGTGGCATCTAAACAATCACATCTCCAACATTTTGGTTGAACATTAGGATACATGCACGATAGTTTCTTAGGATCTAAATGCCACCTATAAAACATTTTATAAAAATTTTCCCTCAAGTTCTGCGACTGTGTAAATTTAACATTCTGGACCCATATTTTTTCCCATGTTTCCAACATCACTGGTTCTGCAAAATTTTGTGCCCACTTTATCATACAATCTTTAACCAGTTCATTTTCCGAGTCTCTTTCTAACAAAACATTATAAACCCTCTTAATATGCATTGGACCTTTCTCTTTTATATGTCTAACCAATTCTTCTTCATGCATCATTATACCAAGTTTTTGATCTTCTTTCCATCTCGATTGGAGTTGATTATACTGTAGCCAAGTTAAATTAATCCCTTCTTCCAACAGTGTTTCTAATGTCTTTAGTTGCCATCTGCCCCCATCCATAAAAAGAACTTCTTTGTATAACCCCCCCCACGAGTGACATTATATTTGTATTCCACATAATATGACCAAGATCCAGCCATAACGGTATTTTGTAATCCCATTTGAGTTGATGCTTCTTCCAGACTCTCATCAAAGAGTTCCTAAGTATGTGGCTTTTGAATACTTTGTCCACTTTGTTCTCATAAAATAAATATGCATGCCAACCAAATTCAAGATCATGACTTTCTATATTCAATATTCCAGTCTTTATCCTTCCAAACCAGCCACTTGCTTGCGTCAAGGCCGCTGCTTTATAATACAGTTGTAGGTTTGGAAGTTTAAGGCCTCCCCTTTCTGGGACATCCTGCATAATTTTCAGTTTAACTCTCGGCTTTGGCAATAATCTTTAATATTAAATATACATAGTAAGATACTGGCCAGTGGTTTGAGAAATAAACAGAACTTTTTGAGTCTACCTTATCCTTCATTTTAAATGTTAGTTTGTCCATTTCCGCACAGTTAGATCTTTTGGTTTATCAATTGGTCTGTTGGCAGTTGATCAGTTTTCCAATATTGGGCGAGCGCCAATCTGGCTGCAGTGACTATGTGTAATATTAAGTACTTTATTTCTTTCCTATAGTTTTCTTTATAAATATATTTTAAAAAATACAATGGCCCTTTGATGGGTGCAATCATAAGTGGATGCATATATTGCAATATGTGTCTTGACTAGCCGATAAGAACTGCAAGGTGGAAGAGAAGGAATAGCAAAACAAAATAATGCCTTATGCCTTTGCTCTAAGTTATTTCTAAATATTATGGTTGGTCACATGGTCAGCCAGCTGTTTAGACTGCATTTGTCATTTTTAGCTACCTCTCAAGTACTTCTGTTGTTAATGGTGTTAAAGGTATCATCACGGAATATACAGGTGAAACTTGAAAAATTAGAATATTGTGCAAAAGTTCATTTATTTCAGTAATGCAACTTAAAAGGTGAAACTAATATATGTTATAGACTCATTACATGCAAAGCGAGATAGTTCAAGCCTTGATTTGTAATAATTTTGATGAATATGGTTTACAGCTCGGGAAAACCCCAAATTCACAATCTGAGAAAATTAGAATATTACATGAAATCAATAAAACAAGGACTGTGCATAGAACAATATCAGACTTCTGAAAAGTATAAGCATGCATATGTACTCAGTACTTGGTTTGGGCCCCTTTTGCATCAATTACTGCCTCAATGCGGGGGGCATGGATGCTATCAGCCTATGGCACTGCTAAGGTGTCATGGAAGACCAGGATACTTCAATAGCGGCCTTCAGCTTTCTGCATTGTCATGAGGAACTGTATTAAAGGGTCACAGCATTAGGAAGGTTGAGAACCACTGCTCTATGGGGTTCAGGACAGGTGAGTTTGCTGCCCAATCAAGCACAGTAATCCCATGGTCATTGAACCAGGTTTTGGTACTTTTGGCAGTGTGGGCAGGTGCCAAGCCCTGCTGGAAAATGCAGTCAGCATCCCCATAAAGCTCGTCTGCGGAAGGAAGCATGAAGTGCTCCTAAATCTCCTGGTAGATGGCTGAGTTGACCCTGGACTTAATAAAGCACAGTGGACCAACACCAGCAGATGACATGGCTCCCCAAATCAACACAGACTGTGGAAACTTCACACTGGACTTCAAGCATCTTGCAGTGTGTGCCTCTCCATTCTTCCTCCAGACTCTGGGTCCTTGGTTTCCAAATGAGATGCAAAAGTTGCTCTCATTAGAAAAGAGGACTTTGGACCACTGAGCAACAGACCAGTTCTTTTTTTCTTTAGCCCAGGTAAGACACTTCTGACATTGTTTGTTATTCAGGAGCAGCTTGACAAGAGGAATACGACATTTGAAGCCCATGTCTAGCATTCGTCTGGATATCAAAAGGTGGCTCTTGATGCACTGACTCTAGCCTCAGTCCACTCCTTGTGAAAGTTGCCAACACTTTTGAATGGCCTTTTCCTGACAATCCTCTCCAGGCTGCGGTCATCCCTGCTGCTTGTGCACCTTTTTCTTCCACACTTTTCCCTTTTACATAACTTTCTATTAATGTGTTTTGATACAGCACTTTGGGAACATCCAACTTCTTTTGCAATTACCTTTTGAGGCTTTCCCTCCTTATGGAGGGTGTCCGTGATGGTTTTCTGCACAACTGTCAGGTCAGCACTCTTTCCCATGATTGTGATTCCTACTGAACCAGACTTAGAGACCATTTAAAGGCTCAGGAACCGTTTGCAGGTATTATGGCTTAATTAGCTGATTAGAGTGGGACACTTTGAGCCTAGAATATTGAACCTTTTCACAATATTCTAATTTTCTGAGATTGTGAATTTGGGGTTTTCATGAGCTGTAAGCCATAATCATCAAAATTATGACAAATCAAGGCTTGAACTATCTCGCTTTGCATGTAACGAGTCTATCTCATATATTAGTTTCACATTTTAAGTTGCATTACTGAAATAAATGAACTTTTGCACGATATTCTAATTTTTGAGTTTCACCTGTATAGTAAGCTCTTCCAAGTAAAGCTCTTCCTTTTCCAATTGACCAATGGTGATTTTGTCTATGCTGGTGGTATTCAATTGGTGTTGTAGTTATTTGGGAATTGTACCCAAGGTACATATTGCTATTGCTATTGTTTTGCTTTCTTTTGCCATAGTTGTTCTACTTCTATGCGCAGGTCTTTGTATTTTGTGATTTTCTCCAGTTCCCCCTGGTCTGTCATCTGTATGTACTCCAATATCATCCAGACTTTTGTCTTTCTTATCAACAGTTTGGACTGTTATGTAGCAGATACTGTTTTTACAATTGATTGGTGATGATTTTGTCAATGCCAATGGTATTTAAGTGGTGCCCCAGATGTTTTAGGATTGTACCCAAGGCAGATGTAACTATTGCTATTATCTCTGTTTTATTTTTCCACAGGCTACATATATTCGTAGATCTTTTTTATTTTATTATTTTCTCTAGTTCTTTCTCTTCTATTCTGCTATCTTCAAGTACTGCCATATCCACTATCCAGGTATTTTTGTCTTCATTGTCAATTGTTAAATCTGGGGTGTTATGTGAAAGGTGCTCATCTGTTTTAATTCTAAATCCCAGAACACTTTAGCTTCTTCCTTTTCTATTACTTTGTCTCTTTTGTGGTCTCACCAGTTCTTGCTTGCAGGCAAATGGTATTTCCTGCACCTCTGTTGCTGCTTTGTCATGCTCTTATTTATAGTCGATCTGTGCGATGTTCTTGCAGCAGCTAACTAGATGGTCCACTGTTTCTTCAGCTTCTTTACTGAGATAGCATTTGTTGTCTGCTGCTGTTTTCTCAATTCTGGTTGTAAACATTTGTTCTTAAGGTTCGGCCTTGTGCAGCCAGAATTATCCTCTCTGTCTCTTTCTTTACCTCGCCTGCTTTTAGCTTTTCAAAATCTTGTTGTTATCTGTTTTGTCTGATCGTTTTTTTAAAAATGTACTGATCATTAATACTAATACTATGTCTCTTTTCTAGTCTTCATTTGATCTTTCTTGTAGACCAGTTTGTTCTTTCTGACATTCAGTAAGTCTTCATAGTGTATATCCCCAGTGTCCTTCGAGTAATCTTTCAATGCCCCTTTTTCTTCTTCAGCTTTCTGATGTATTGCAACTTTCCATGTCCACCTATGTTCCTTGGTAAGTACAGTCTCTCAACTTCACTGCTTGGAAGAATGGCATGATTTATTGTCATTTTTTTTGTCGGGTCTTCCTAATCAGAGCTTTTAGGTCTGCTTGAGTCCAATCCATTATTCTAGCTGTGTATCTAATGACTAGAATTGCCCAGATGTTAATTGCCTTGATGGTATTTCCTTCACTGAGTTTGGACTTTAAGATTTTCTTCACTCTCACTTCTAACTTTTTTCCTTGACTTCAGTGTGCTTGATGCTGTTAGCTTGAAAAATGCCCAGATATTTGTAGTGAACTTTTCCATCCAGACTCTTTATATTATTTCCGTAGGATATCTTGATTCTTTCAATTTTACTTACTTTTCCCTGTTGATGATAAGGGTGGCACATTTGTCCAAACCAAACTCCTTTATAATATTTTGGCTGTATATATGAGTGGAAATTCTATTTCAGATGTTGTTTTCCCAAACAGCTTCAGATTGTTCATATAAAAGAGTTAGTATTTGCAGATGTTTTGAATTTTGATAGCCATGGTCTGATTTGTTCAGTATTTTTGACAGAGGAATCAGAGCAATAACAAACAGTAGTAGTGATAGTGATTCTCCTTGAAAGAGTCCTCTCTTGATATAAATCTCCCCTAGTCTATCACCATTGACCAACAACTATGTCTTCTATTGTGCCATTGATCTTTGAACAACATTTCTGATATTCCTATTCCTCCTCTAGAAATAACTTCTGATTATCCAACAAATCATGTGGCAGGGAGTCTAATGCTATTATTGTTGTCATAGACTGGATGTGGCATTCTATCCACCTATTGAGTGCTTCCCAAGCATCTTGAATAAGCAGATGTTATTTCACGGTGTTAAAGGTATCATTGCAAGATATAAGACATTCCAAGTAAACCAGCCCTTTGCAAATTGATTTTGTCAATGATAGTGTTATTCAAGTGGTACTTAAGATGTCTTTGGATTACATGCAAGGCCCATATTACTACTGGTATTATTAGTAGTGGTATTGTACTTCAATTTAATATAGCTGTTCATTTCAGTGGACTTTTGGTAATTTATAAAATACTATTAAAAACATAAATAAAACTACATAAACTGGACTAAAAGCAAGCAAAAGCCTCTTCCCTTAATACATTAACCCAAGGCTTGGGAACAAAACCAAGTTTTAAGGGATTTTTGGAACCCCAGGAGAGAGGATGCTATCCATGTCACCGGAGGGATGTTGTTCAGAGGATGGGAGGTCCACAACAGAAAATAAACAGGCTCCACAAGATGCCATAGAAAGGATCTGGAATGCATCCACTCTTCTTGAAACTACTGAGTGGGCCTAAACAATAAGGCAAACCCTAATGCTAATTGATAATCTAGTCACTTTCACAAATTTTGTCTGCCTTCTAAATGCATCTGGTCAGTAAATGATTAGCACCATCCAGTTGCCCCAACTCTAGCCCCAATTAAAGGGTCATGGGGTCATTAAAAAAGGGAGTTTTCCTCCTAAATGATTTAAGGTTTGGACCTGCAAGTGTGCTAGACAAACAGCAACACTAGTACATTCATTTTGATGGATATTCCCCATTGGTGCCTGCTTATTCTTTTGTAGCAATACCGGCAGCAATAACATTTAGGCTTATATGCCAGTCCATAGTGTTTTACAACACTCTCTGGGTGATTTACCAATGTCTGGATATTGCCCTCAACAATCTGGGTCCTCATTTTACTGACCTCATAAGGATAGAAGGCTGGGTCAACTTTGAGCTCTGTCAGGATTGAACTCCAGGCTGTGGACACAGTTAGACAGCAATACTGCATTTTAAAACACTGCACCGCCAGGGCTCATGTAATCCCTTTCTCTTTAATAAATGTAAATGTAAACATTGATTCCCTTCTTGCTAATTATTCCAGCACTGGTATCAGCATTCCAAAGGGTAGTGTAGTGAAGAAAAAGGACTATAAAATTTACCTATTTACTCAGCTTCCTCTTGAATCAAGTTTCAGAAAGCTTTCCTGCCATTTGGGCTCACTCAGTTGTTTGGGGTCATATCCTCCTGACAGTGTAAAGTTAAAGTAAAATTGTAAGCACAGTTGTGGTCATGTGATTTTCTACTTAGGGACTGCAATGCTTAGTGACTACATCGCTTAGAAAGAGAGGATTACAAATTACTGTAAACAAAAAAAAAGTCAGGAGGTGTCTGATATCAATTGATTCATTGTTCTAAAAATTCATAACAATGAACAGGGCCAGGAAGAAATATCATTAATTGAGATGCGTGCTAGTAAAAATATCCTCTGCTCAAGGGAATATTTCGTTATTAGCATTCCTCCTTGATTTTGGGTTTAGCAGGACACATCTGTTGGAAAGTTCAATTGGTTATTAAAACATAGTTTATCAAGCCACTCTGTAACTATGGCGAGAAATTTATCTTGCACCAATTCCTGTATGTGATTTCAAGGCTTGCAACTTCACTGGTCTATCTTATTCCAGGTTTTTCAAACTGTGATCTGTGGGATTCTAGAGTTCCATGGGAACTTGATGGCCCAAAGAAGAAAGAGTTCACTTGAGCACAGCCAAGTTTCTAACATATGGCTTTGCCTCTTGATATGGGGTCCCTGGAAATTCTTTTGTTTTTAACAAATAGGTTCCACATCTTGGAAAAAATTGAAAACCCCAGAGTGACCTATGACCTAGCAAGTAGGAAAAAACAAAAGTCGACAAGGCAATATTCACACAATAATATAATTATTAAGCAGCTCATAAAATATACACATTCATGTATTTAATAGCTCTATCTGACTAGCAAAGGTACAATCCATGCCAAAGGGGGAGAAGCTCTCTTTTTCAGGAATTTAGGAATGTCAAACCAGACAAAATAAAAATTTTGGTCCATAGATGAGTATTTTCAAACAAGGAAACCAAGTGAATGAATAAATGAACTTTCTGGCTTATATGCATAGTAGCTGAAAAAAAACCGCAGCATGTGCCAAATAAAAACAAATGATTGGGGCAGAAAAGTTTGAAAATCTTTACATCCACAAACATTAATAAAAATCACAACTAGTAGCAAATATGCAAGGTATATTTGTATTTATATCATGAATCTTTAAAAGAAATTTTTAGAGAAAGTAGAAAACATGGAATCAACTTCTAGCTTTCTCTTCAAACAAATCCAGTCTTACCAGTGGTAGGTTCCAATTTTGTTTACTATCGGTTCTGTGGGCGTGGCTTATTTTGTGGGTGTGGCTTGGTGGTCATGTGAGTGGGTGGCGTGGCTTGGTGATCATATGATGGTGGGCATATGTGACTGGGTGGTCATGTGACTGGGTGGGCGTGGCTTGGTGGTCATGTGACTGGGTGGGTGAGGCCAACTGGACGTCACTCAGAGTTAGAGTACCTGCTTCTCCTCTCCTCAAAGGCTTCAATGAGATACAATTTCCCTGTCTATTTATTTACTACTACTTAACATCCAAAATATACTATTTAATCCTATGTTTATATGCCATATGTGTACATACATATTACATAGTATAGAATATGTATAGGCGCACAAAAAGATACATTATCTACTATATTTACTGTATATGTATGTACACACACACAGACACAGAGCTCTTCTAAAACTATACATATTCAACCTCCCTTACTACATTTGGAAAAACACACCCAGAGTCCACTTTCTGCTACACATTTAACTATAACTTCTGTACATTTAGAACATTACACACACCTTCAGATGTTCTTCCCTAGCTTGCACATGACTGTTAGAGCTAGGAGAGGTCATGGATTGAGGAAAATGTGGTGAAACTCACTTAACAAGGCTCTTGCTGTTACAAGGGTTATGTCTGCATAACCCTATGGGTTATGTCTAATATGTGATTGTTTGAAGGGAAGATGTTATAGTAATGTTATAGTTGCTCGCATTGGAACTCTGCATATTTTATAAAGTTTGGTTCACAATGTAGTGTTTTTATAGTGTTTTATAGTGATAGGGTTTTATATCGTTTTAATGTATATATGTAATGCTTATGGGGTTAGTGGAGTTTTTAATGTTTTAAAACGTGATAGTTGCATTAATGACAAAGGGAAGATGTTACAAGTGTTATGTCTGCAGTCTTAGTTTGAGATCCATTCCTTGACTCTCGAGGAGCTGCCTCCAGCTGTGTCTATGAAGTATTTCCAGTTCCTGTCATATGTAGATATGTACCTGCAATGATGGTTTGTTAAGGGCTTTTTACTGACAATTAAATATATCTGAAACACTTGCTTAGTAACCAAAATTTTGGGTTCAATTGTGGTAATAAGGCAAGGACTATCTCTGCCTTTCTCTGCATGGCAGCCTTGTCCTAGTAAACTTCTCCTTTCTGGCAATTTTCCTCTCTGTTAGAGGCACCAAAATAATCCAGACCATATAAGGTTTCTGCTGGAGCAGGGGGTTGGACAAGATGGCCTCCAAGGTCCCTTCCAGCCCTAGATTGCTGCCCTGTTTCAAAGTGTCTTCTGAAGCCATGTCTAGTGCCAGGGTTTGTGGTCCTTCCTTCCCCTTCTTTTTTTTTTTTCTCTCTCTCTCTCTCTCCCTTCCTTCCTCTTTGTCTTTGTCTTTGTCTTTGTCTTTGTCTTTCTTTCTTTTTCTTTCTTTCTTTCTCTCTCTTTCTTTCTCTCCCTCCCTCCCTCCCTCCCTTACCTTCCTCCTAAAATACCAGCAAAACCCACCACTTTACTCCTAAAGTGGTCTAGTGGCAGGGGTCTCCAACCTTGGCAACAAGCAAAGCTGGCTGAGGAACTCTGGGAGTTGAAGTCCACAAGTCTTAAAGTTGCCAAGGTTGGAGACCCTGGCCTCGGGGAACAATCCAAGTCGTTAACCCCCACCCCCCCGGAAAACAATCCACGTCGCATCTGTTTTAGGGGAGGAGGTTCAATTCATCACCCAGTTAAAGACTGAAATGAAATGTTCCAGGCTGACAGCATTGCTTCCAATGACATTTGGCTCCAGATCAGATTGGGCTTTTTTTTTTTTTTTTTGCATGAAGGAGGAACACGGAGTGAACAAAAAAAGAGCCTCCAGCCTCTGACAGATGCTGAAGCAGCCATCTCCAGTACTGGATGCCGGGTACACCTCTTATTTTCATCAGACCGCTACCTCTTTGGGGCAAGGATTGCTTTTTACAGCGTGGCAAGGAACAACAAACGACACCCATAGTCTTGGTGGTGGCTGCTGCCCTTACCCTGCAGAGGTCCAGCAAGGTCTCGCCGAAACGCCATGTCTGCTTAGGGATGCTTACTCTTTCCCCTCCCCAGGACTGCATTAAGCGGCAGCTCATTGCCACCCTGCCCCTCTGCGCCAGCATCACGTGCAGCAAATTAAAGGCAGGCCATCTCTCTCTCTCCCACCCACCCCACCCCACCCACCCCCCACCCCACTTTTACTTTTCTTTAACGCGTTCCACTTCCCTTCCCAAAACTCGGGAGGCAGGCGCTTGCGGCCCGTGGAGGAAGCATCCTCCACGTTGCAAAGCCCGCAGGAGGGGAAAAAGGAAAAAAAAGCTTGGCCTCTGAAGCCTCTCGAAGGAGACCTCCTTGTGTGTGTGTTTGGTGGGCTGAGGTGAACCAGGCGAAGGGAGCCCAGGGAACCACGCCAGCTACAATCAGCCCCTTTCCTTCCATGCTGCCGCCGCCTCTTTCTTCTCTCTGCTAACAGAAGTCAGAGAGGAAAAGGCAGTTGCTTCGCCACGCATTTCTCTGCATTTCCATCCCAAGTCAGCTGCAGCCACCCTCCCATCTGCTGTTGGGAAGTTGATGCAAAGCAAGAGGGGCAGAAGCCCCCTGCGCAGGGAGAGGGCCAGGCCTGGCCACGCCACCGCAGAGCCCGCAGCGCTTTCCCTTCAGTCTGGGTGCAGTGCTTACCCGGGCAGGCCAGTGTGGGTAGCCCTTTATCTTGGCACTCCCTTGCCTGCTGCCCTCTCACCCTGCCTGGCCACAGACATCCACCTTCCTGAACCTCCCAAAGCAACCCCACTGCCGTTCACTTTCATTTTGCAGCGGGAGAAGGAAGAAAGCGAATGGCGGCAGCACAGAGGTGCTCTGGAAGGGCAGGCAGGACCTGAGGCAGAGGGGAAGACAAGCAGGTGGGTAAAGGGCCCACTGAAGTTGAGTGTGCTAGGCCCAAAAGGCGAGTGAGCCTCATCATGTCCCTCTGAGGAGCTGAGCACAGTGGGTCTCCTCCACCACTACCCCGCCACCAGCATTGGCCTTACTTTCTAGATCCTCCGCCGGCATATTCAGCATGCCCAACGGAACCAGCACATTGGTAAGACTGACAGTGAGCGGCCCTTGGTGGAGATGCAGCCATTGTTCTGGGGCTGAGAGGGGTGGCGTTGCCACAGTGGTGCTTCGGGTGGGCAGGCGGATATCCCAGCCCCAGGGCTGCTGCACATGTCCTGGGGCAGTGCAGTGGCAGCTTCTCCACCAAGGCCCACCTGCCCACTCACTGGCCAGGCCGGGCTGGATGTCAACCTCGGAAGGCAAGCGGGCATGGGAGAGCACCAGGAAGGCAGATTGGAAGGCAGGCAAGCATGGCAGGGTTGTGGGGAAGGAGGGGAGAGGAGGGGATGGGAGGAAAGGGGAGGAGAGAAAGAGGGGAGGGGAGGGGAGGGGAGGGGATGAGAGGAGAGGAGAGGAGAGGAGAGGAGAGGAGAGGAGAGGAGAGGAGAGGAGAGGAAAGGAAAGGAAAGGAAAGGAAAGGAAAGGAAAGGAAAGGAAAGGAAAGGAAAGGAAAGGAAAGGAAAGGAAAGGAAAGGAAAGGAGAGGTCTTTAGTAACCCTTAATGGACCATTGCGGATCAGGACTTAATGAAAAACCTTTAAGCATTTGTTTATAGATAAGAGATAGGATATGGGAAGAAGGGAATCATATATTGTATTTTAAGAGAAGGTGACAAGTTATTAAAATTGTTTATATTTGTGATGAAGGGGGAAATGATTTCTTTATAAATTTCTTTATATAATTTACTATATTCTTATTTTTTATTGTTTTACTATTACTTTCCTTTTCTATATTTTCCATGTTTTCTTTTGCATTAGTTTTTATCATTTAATTATACTTTTAATAAAAATCCTATGAAATAATACTTTTTTCACACAAGTCATATTTCTTTATCATAAAACAATATAAAAGTGGGAGACAAAAATTACCGTACATATAAAGTCCCAATATGTCAATCATCAATGTACATAAATAATTTATGAGACACAATAATTACACCTTTCCTCCAGTGTAAATGTCAAGTCTTCACATTCTTTACCAAAAAGTAAAATGAAAAAAAAAAGAACAAACATAAAAAGGAATATCCAGCTACGTTCTTTTGATCACCTGCAATTCTAAATGAAAATGAATTCCCAAGCCCTGTGTTTCTTTGCTATTCTCCCCCAAGATTGGATGTCTGTTATAAACTAACATCTTTTCTCAGTTCGTAAAAATGAGCTGTTGAGTGTTTTTTTTTTTTTTCTCTCTCTCTTCATTCAGTTTCTTTCCAAGCTGGAAGGCCTTCCCATCAGCTATGATAAAGACTGAGCTGCATGACAACAATGTCTCCAAATGCATGACAACACATCCCACAGCTGTCCTTAGCATAATGTGGCTGATTTCATATTGTGTTCTGGTTCATTTGAGCCTGCCAGCCAGCTAGAAAACTTGAGCTGGATCTGTCTTTTCTACTTACATTCAAGCTAAAGAAAGCTATCTGTCATCGCAGTCTATCAAAAGAAAACTAGTGTTCTGTTCCAAATAAGTGTGATACCATCGTCCATATTCATTATGACCTGGATAAAACACTTCACCATATCCATGCTTGCTCAATTGTTCTTTATTATGATCGTGCCCTGCCTCCAAATGAACTGGCAAACTATTATCATCAGCTTGAATACTTCAAAATATTACCTTGATTCCAGGAAGGATAATGGTAACAACCATCACTTCACAGGGTGGGCAAACGGAAGAGTAGAGCTAGAGATTTCCTTGTTTCAAGTATGTGCAATTTATATACAGCATTTTACAGAAGCTGAGATAAAGTTATTTGAATATTCATATCGATGGAGAATAAAATTGTGGACAAATTGTGAATTTTCTTCTTTAAAAAAGATTCCAAAATTTTTAAATAAATATAATAGAGCTTTGGCAAACAAAACAGAGCTGCTGAAATAACACATCAATAATATAGTGCTTGGGTAGACTAGAAATAAATGGCTATCATTAATGACAAATATGTAATAGTGTTTAATATTTATTCCCTGCAAATTAACAAGCTGGACTTTATAATATTGTCAAAGGTTGTAATTATTAGGGTTGGCTTCCTTTGTTCAGAATTGCAGGCAATGTACTTAATAGTATGCCCGTTATAATGTTAATTGCTACTTACAGCTTCTAGTTAAAACCACTTATTTAGTACTTCTAGCAGTAGCTAGCATCACTGAAGATCAGTCTCAGAGCTGGGTTTAGGGCAGGGGTCAAATGCTCCCGGTTCGGACCGGATCACCCAATTCGGTAGTGATGGAGGTGGGTAGCAAAAATCCCTGCCCGCCCCCCATGCCCAGCTGAGCTGCACAGTCATCAGAGGCTTTTTAAAAAACTTTTAAAAGCATTTTTTCTACAACCTCTTCGGCCGAAAAAATGCTTTTAAAAGTTAAAAAAAAAGCCTCTGATGATTGCACGGCTTAGCTGGGATCGTCAAAGGCTTTTAAAAGAAAAAAAAGCCTCTGCCGATCGGGCAACTCAGCTTGGATCGTCAGAGGCATTTAAAAGAAAAAAAGCCTCTGCTGATCAGGCAACTCAGCTGGGATCGTCAGAGCCTTTTGAAAGCATTTTTTTTTATAACCTCTTCCCTGAAGAGGTTGTAGAAAAAATGGTTTTAAAAGTAAAAAAAAAAAATGGCCATGCCTACCCAGTCACATTACCTCCCCCACCAAGCCACGCCCACAGAACTGAAAGTAACAAGTTTTAGATTTCACCACTGGTTTAGGGTAGTGCATCTATCCCTAGGCTCTTTGATCTCTCAGTAGCTTTCAATACTGTTGACTATGATATTCTTTTTTTTTTTTGGTGGGGCTTGGAAGTGGGAGGCACCATTTTATTGTAGTTCACCTTCTTCTTCAGTGGTTAATTCCAGGTGTTGTTGGGATGGAAGAAATCATGCCCAGAGCCCCACATTTGTTGATGATCAGGGTTTAATGCTTTTGCCCCTCCTGTTTAACAATTCCAAAAAACTTCTGGTGAGGCATCGGCAGTTTCAGGGTTTTGTATCTTCGGTGTGCGATAACTCCCTCAGGCTGCACAAGAGAATCTGTTGAGATAGGGACCAGCATTTGGAGAGTCTGGATGGGGAGGAAAAGACTTTGGCTCAGTCCTGACAAGACTGAGTATCTGTGGTACTGTGGTATCTGAGTATCCCCTGCAGTCAGGGATGTTTCCGCTATTGGTCTTGGATGAGGTTGTGCTTTCCCATTTGAGAGTTGTGAACAATTTGGGAGACTTCTTGGATGTCTTGGTTGCCTCATGACTGGACTACTGAAATGGAGTTATATGCAGCTTTCCTTGAAGATCACCTGAGAGTTACAGATGGTTCAAAATGTAGCAGTAATTGCCACATCTTACTGAGTTCATGTGTTACTGTTACTTTACTGGCTGGATTGGTTGCAAGTTGGTTTCTGGGTGCAATTCAAGGTATTGGTTGTTATCTTTAAAACCATTCAGGGCCTTGGAACTGTTTCCTGACAGATTACCTTTCTCTCATTGATTCTGCCCACCCATTATGTTTGGGCAGAATGGGATGCTCCATGTCCCTTCTAGTCACTTTTTGGGACCTAGGAAATATACTTTCTCTTTCACTGCTTCCACCCTCTGGAGAGTATCTCTCCAGAGCGGGGGTGAAATTCAGCAGGTTCTGACAGGTTCTGGAGAACTAGTAGCAGAAATTTTGAGTAGTTCGGAGAACCAGCAAATACCACCTCTGACTGGCCCCAGAGTGGGGAGGGAATGGAAATTTTGCAATATTTTTCCCCCAGGAGTGGGGAGGGAATGGGGATTTTGCAGTATCCTTCCCCTGAAGTGGGATGGAAATGGGGATTTTGCAGTATCCTTACCCTGCCACCCCCACCAAGCCACACCACGCCCACCAAGCCACACCACGCCCACCAAGCCACGCCCACAGAACCAGTAGTAAAAATAATTTGCATTTCACCACTGCTCCAGAGATATGGATGACACCCTCTCTCCTGGGGTTCCAAGCAGTGGTTTAATATGTTTTGGTTCACTTTGGTTTGGTTTGGTTTTGGGTGAGGGGAAGATATTGCTATGCCGTTTTATTGTCTATTTTAATCCAGGCTGCTCTAGGCTGTTGCTATTATGTTTTGAATAGTTTTATCTAGTATTGGGTTTTTGTAAGCTGCCCGGAGACTGTTGAACTAGGCAGTTATACTAAATTCAGTTAAATAAATTAATGTCATACTTTCCTGTTAGCAATTACATTTAATACCACTTTTTATCCAAAATACTGTAGCCACTACTCACTAGCAATAGGTTGTCACCATGATATAAGCACAAACCATCAAACCAGATGTTAACTCCACAGAGGTATATCCACAACTGTCTCCACAGGAGATGGAGGAAAGTGATAAAACATATGTCAATAGGAATGTAAACCCATTCCTTCTGCACTTGTGTCAGTACATAAGGAAAGGTTTATGTCATGACATCAGCACATATGTGTCACCATCCTGAAGCCATCTCACGCAGTTGTGGATATCTAGGGGTAGAATTAATGGGAAAAAACATGAAAAGTCTTTCAAAAGATCTCAGAATTCAAAGGAGGTTCGAGCTTTGAATTGGTATGCTAAGGATGCTAATGAACAGTTAGTAACTAATTCAAAAAAGATCAAAAGAAGATTCAAGGAGTGTATTAAAATGCTATACAGGAGAACTGTCAACATCCAAGATACCTTGGAAGATGTTCCTCTCTTCAAGAGCCTCTAGCATTAAAGGGGGCTTAGATTAACACTCAATTTATGATCAAATCAGAAAGCTAGAGGAACTGATGAAATACATACTGAAATATAGAAGAATATAGCAATAGCTTAGCAATAGAAGAATATTAAATCAAGGTTCTAACCAAGCTATGCCAGCAAAGCTGGAAAATGACAAAATGCTCAACTGATTGGAAGAGGTCTACTAATACTAATATTCCATTAGTCAAAAAAGGAGACTTGCTAGAATGTGGAAACCATAATACAATTTCCTTAATTTCACATGGTAGCAAAATAATGGTTAGGTCCATCCAATGCAGATAGAGACGTAAATGGAAAAGGGGATGCCAGATGTTCAAGCTAGCTTTAGTAAAGGCTGAGAAACATGAGACATTACTGCTATTGCCCACCGGATAATTGAGAAAGCCAAATAATATCAAAAGGAAATTATTACATAGACTACAGAAAAGCTTTTGATTGTAGGGATCATGTCATGATGTGGAATGTGCTAAAAAAAATGGGAATCAAGTTAAGGATGAATAATGTCAGAATATTGCGTAGACAAGACAAAATAATATAAAATTGACTTATTTGATCAGCAATAGGACAATAAGTACTTTTACAAATACTGGAAACTCTTTATGGATTTTTTTCTTGAAAATGAATAAAACTGAGTTAATGACTTTTGGATTTGCCCATTGAAAAGGATTCAACACGGGAAGAAGTTATCTATGCAATGTAATTTCAAAGTAGGATGAATATTAAGTCTATTTGTAACTGCTGTGAAAAAGCACTTTTTAATTTCTTTTTTTCTCTCTCATACGTTCTTAAACTTCTATGTTTCCATATTTTTTTTTGTATCTCTCTTTTTTATTTTAATTTCATCTCATTGTCCTCAGGAGAAACTTATATACAGGTCAGGAAGACACAAGAAGACACAGTACAGACAGAAGCAGGAGAAACATACTGGCTCCAGGTTGGCAATAAGTATGATAAGCTTGCACACTCTCCCCTTATTTATTCAATCTATATGCAAAATACATATTAAGGGAAGCTCGTTTGGAAGATGAGCATAACTTTAAAATTGGAGGAATAAAATTAAAAAGATTTGCTGCATTGGTGACCCTATCCTGATAGCAAAAGTGCAAAGGATCTGCATACTTTAAGTACTAAAAACCAAAGAGCACCATGAAAAAATGGGAACAAAATTAAATATAAAGAAAACCAATCTTAATCACAACAGATAGAACAATCAATGTGGTTGTTCCTTCCTTCCTTCCTTCCTTCCTTCCTTCCTTCCTTCCTTCCTTCCTTCCTTCCTTCCTTCCTTCCTTCCTTCCCTCCTTCCTTCCTGTCCTGTCCTGTCTGTCCTGTCCTGATGGAACAACCATCAGTAGTAAAGGAACAAGCACACTTATAGTTTGTGTAGGAATGTGTTCTTTCTTTCAACTATCCATAAATACCCTTCCTTCCTTCCTTCCTTCCTTCCTTCCTTCCTTCCTTCCTTCCTTCCTTCCTTCCTTCCTTCCTTCCTTCCTTCCTTCCTTCCTTCCTTCCTTCCTCTGGGTAATGAACAAACATGTCCAATTATGTATCATAGTCCTTCCATTAATTCTGCTACAAATAGAGAGAAACTGTTCTGAAAAGAATTGTACTTGAAGCTCCATGCATTTAGAGCTTTAAGGTACCTCTTCTTTTTAAGGAGTAAAGGGATATTAATGCCTTCCTGAACACATTCTTTTTAGGAAATAAAACACAAATAAAACACAAGAGCCTTGGTAGTACAGGGGTTTAAGGCACCCTGTTATTAAGCTGGTTATTAAGACCAGCTGCCTGCAATTACTGCAGGGTTCGAATCTCGCCAAGGCTCAAGGTTGACTCAGCCTTCCATCCTTTCTAAGGTAGGTAAATTGACGACCCAGTTGTGGGGGCAATAAGCTGACTTTGTATAAATATACAAAAGGATGAAGGCTATTGCTGAGCACATTGTAAGCCGCCCTGAGTCTTCGGAGAAGGGCGGCATATAAATCAAATTAAAAAAAAAAAAAATCCCGTGTGTGCACCAGGTCTCAAATACATTCCTTTATACATGTAAACATGCTCAGATTTCAAAGGCTAATGTTACAAAATGAATATTCATATGGTCCAGAAACCTTTAGTCCATGAATGTATCGTACAACAGTATTTTAAAAACCTAAAACTGTAAATGTTGGTTCTACAAAGATGAACAAAGGAATAAAACTCTTTCTTACAATACTTTTACCTTCTGCACAGAATTGTAAAAAGAAAATGTATTTGTGCACCATTAACTCCTCCCAAAAAGCATTATAGGAAGATGACTTCCATTCTCCTGTCATAATGCATCAGTGGTCTCATATATAATATACTGAATATATTAGAAGTGTAGTATATGATATATTTTAGTACAGTTAACTTCATGTCTTTCAAATATTTAGAATTATAATTTTCACAGCCTTGTATTATTACTTCGGCTTACTAGGGTTTATGGCTGCTGAAAGCCAAAATATTTGGAAGGAACTGGTTTCATTAGACCTGATATTTAATCCCCTGTGGAGCCTGAAACAGTATGGATAACAGTATTGCGAACGAACTCATGCACTTATACAAATGCTTAAACAAGCAACAGATCAAGGTTGACTCAGCCTTCCATCCTTTCTAAGGTAGGTAAATTGAGGACCCAGTTTGTGGGAGCAATAAGCTGACTTGATAAAAATATACAAAAGTATGAAGGCTATTGCTTAACGCATTGTAACCCACCCTGAGTCTCCGGAGAAGGGCGGCATATAAATTGAATTAAAAAAAAAAAGATCACTTTGTTCACATAGTGCTCTTCCTCTTACTCAGAAACAGTTTCTATAACTAAAAAGACAATTTTAACAATAATGTACAATATAGAAAAAAGTTTTTACAATGCTTTGTTCTCAATATATCAAACAAGTGGTGGCTTATTATACCTCAGTGGTGGATTGCCCCCGGTTTGGATCGGTTCGCAAGAACTGGAGATAAAACTGGTGGGAGGCCCCACCCACTGCCCCAGATGTCATCATCCGCAATCTGCGCATGCACAGAAGCAAGGAGCATGAGCGAAGAAAGCGCTCGTGCTCAATCCTGTTGTAAACTGGTAGTAAAGGTAAGTAGAACCCACCCCTGTATTATTTACAAACATCATTGATTTTTCTCTGCTGTGGGATGAACTCTGCTTTCCCAAATACAAAATTTACTTCTATAATATATCCACATCCTGCTACAAATCTAACTTTGTGATACACTATGGGTTATCTTTTAAGGAACCTTTTCACCAAAGTGTTTCCCTTGGTAAATAAACTCCCAAATACAACTACGAAAGAAAATTACTCTGGATAAATAGAAGAAAAAGAAAATGGATACTGAAGAAGAAAATATGGCATCAAATTAGGCAGATAAATTATTCACTTCCCAAAAACACTTTCTCAAAAATTAATCTGGTCAGCCATAAAATATTTAGAGAAGCCAAGGAATGCTGATATATATAGAGAGGTTCTAGAAATCAGAATGTTTTTAAAACAAACTCCTCAAAGATTTGTTCATTAATGCTACCTCTCAAAACTACCATTGTCTATAGAATCCTGCCTCACTTTTTCACAGTTCCAGTCTCATTTACTTCTCTAACATATTACACCATATCTATATATATCAAAATAATTCTGCTACTGTGCCAAATTATATGTGTACTTCATTTGCAAAATTATTTTATTTTTATTTTATTTCAAATTTATATACCGCACCTTCTCCCAAGGGAATCAGGGCGGTGTACAGCCAGATAAAAACATACAATACAAACATTAAGAACAATTAAAAGAATATATATTAATTTGGGCCCAGTTTAAAATGACAAACCAATTAAAAATTTAAAATTTAAAAATATGTTAAGCCAGCCCAGCTTCATGAAAAAAGAAAGTTTTAAGGGCATGGCAGAAGGCACCAAGGTCTTGGATTCTCCTCGGCAGGGTCGTGCCGAGGATTTTGTCCAGTATCTGCACGATAAAATCACTCAGATTCGGGAAGGCTTGGTCTCTGACTGGGTAGGTACAGACGGGATGATGGGTGTCAGTCTTGAGACTGCCATTTGGGAGGAGTTCGACCCTGTTGCTCCCGAGGACATGGACAGGATACTGGGGCGGCTGAACGCGACCACATGTTTATTGGGCCCGTGTCCCTCCTGGTTGGTGCTGGCCTCCCGGGAGGTTACGCGAGGCTGGCTCCAGGGTATTATCAACGCTTTTTTGAGCGAGGGTGTCTTGCCATCTGCCTTGAAAGAGGCGGTGGTGAGGCCCCTCGTCAAGAAGCCTGCTCTGGATCCGGCTGTTTTGGCTAACTATCGTCCGGTCTCCAACCTTCCCTTCTTGGCGAAGGTTGTTGAGAGTGTGGTGGCGCAACAGCTTCCTGGGTACCTGGATGAAGCTGTCTATCTGGATCCGCTCCAGTCCGGCTTCAGGCCTGGGCACAGCACGGAAACGGCATTGGTCGCGTTGGTGGATGATCTCTGGAGGGCTCGGGATAGGGGTTGTTCCTCTGTCCTGGTCCTGTTAGATCTCTCAGCGGCTTTTGATACCATCGACCATGGTATCCTGCTGCGCCGGTTGGAGGGGTTGGGAGTGGGGGGCACTGTTTTGCGGTGGTTCTCCTCCTATCTCTCTGACCGGTCGCAGTCGGTGTTGGCAGGGGGGCAGAGGTCGACCCCGAGGCGCCTTGCTTGTGGGGTGCCTCAGGGGTCGGTCCTCTCGCCCCTTCTGTTCAACATTTATGTGAAGCCGCTGGGTGAGATCATCCGTGGCTTTGGGGTGGAGTTCCATCAGTACGCTGATGATACTCAGCTGTACATCTCCACCCCGGGCCATCCCAACGATGCCCTTGAAGTGATGTCCCAGTGCCTGGAGGCCGTGCGGATCTGGATGGGGAGTAATAGGCTCCGACTCAACCCTTCCAAGACCGAGTGGCTGTGGCTTCCGGCGTCCCGATATAGCCAGCTGGTACCATCGCTGGCTATTGGGGGCGAGTTATTGGCCCCCACGGATAGGGCTCGCAACTTGGGCGTCCTCCTGGATGCACGGCTGTCTTTAGAAGAGCATATGACGGCCGTGGCCAGGGGGGCTTTTTATCAGGTCCGCCTGATTCGCCAGTTGCGTCCCTTTCTGGATCGGGATTCCTTACGCACAGTCACTCAGGCACTTGTCACTTCCCGCCTGGACTACTGCAATGCTCTCTACATGGGGCTCCCCTTGAAGAGTACCCGGAGGCTCCAACTGGTGCAGAATGCGGCCGCGCGGGGGATTATGGGAGCGAGGGGTCGCTCCCATGTGACACCTCTCCTGCGTGAGCTGCATTGGCTTCCAGTGGTCTTCTGGGTGCGCTTCAAGGTATTGGTTACCACCTTTAAAGTGCTCCATGGCATAGGACCTGGGTACTTGCGGACCGCCTTCTGCCGCCGATAGCCTCCCACCGTCCAGTACGCTCCC
The DNA here is from genome assembly GCF_059756535.1 of Pantherophis guttatus. NCBI lineage: Eukaryota > Metazoa > Chordata > Lepidosauria > Squamata > Colubridae > Pantherophis > Pantherophis guttatus. Next base: position 88,378,885 of record NC_142063.1, on the reverse strand, counting down.
ACAGAGAGGGACTCCTCAGGGTGCCGTCGGCCAGGCAATGTCGGCTGGCGACCCCCAGGGGGAGGGCCTTCTCTGTGGCAGCCCCCGCCCTCTGGAACGATTTGCCCCCGGAGATAAGAAGGATATCGGATCTTCGGGTCTTTCGCCGAGCCCTGAAAACACTTCTTTTCCAGCAAGCAGGGCTGGCGTGAACCCCGCCCCCCTTTTTTAGTTTTTAATGGTTATTAATTGTTTAGTTTTAATTTGTTAATGGGTTTTAATTCGCATTGTTTTAATTCGGGCCAAAGTATATAATTCTTTTAATTAATTTTAAATTTTGTATTGTTATGTATTTTAGTTTTGGCTGTGCACCGCCCTGAGTCCACTAGGAGAAGGGCGGTATATAAATTGAATAAAATAAAATAAATAAATAAATAAATCTCAGGGGGCAGCTGGTTCCATAAGGTAGGTGCCCCCACAGAGAAGGCTCTCCCCCTGGGGGTCACCAGCCTACATTGTTTGGCTGATGGCACCCCAAGGAGGCCCTCTCTGTGGGAGCACGCGGGTCGATGGGAGGTTGTCGGTAGCAGCAGGTGGTCTTGAAGATAACTAGGTCCTATGCCATGGAGAGCTTTAAAGGTGGTAAACAACACCTTGAAGTGCACCCGGAAGACCACTGGGAGCCAGTGCAGCTCGCGCAGGAGCGGTGTTATGTGGGAGCGCCATGCAGCTCCTGTAATTACCCGCGCGGCCGCAATCTGGACCAGTTGGAGCCTCCAGGTGCTCTTCAAGGGGAGCCCCATGTAGAGAGCGTTGCAGTAGTCCAGGCGAGAGGTGACGAGGGCATGAGTGACTGTGCACATGCACATGCACTGTGCAAATTATATAAAGAGGGGTTACGTCCCCTCTGTCTTCAGCCATATTTCTTATCTCTGGCACCATAACAAATCAATTTGTGCTTCAGCTGAATTCTGTACTGGTCTCTGGTTTAAATTATTTTTTTAACAATTCTCCTATAATATGAACAAAAATCCACTGAGTGCTCAACTTGTCAATTTAGACTTTCCAAATCCAGTTCAAACCAATGCTGGAGATGTCTACAATCAATGTATGTTTATGTGCTTGGCTAGTCAACTCTAGTGGAGGTTAATAGAAGCTCCATCTTATTTGGGATGAGTTTGGATCTATTAGTTTTAAGAAAGTGAACAGGTAACATCATCTCTGCCTCCTGCAGTTTAGATGTTAGCCCTTCCTGACTGGTGAAAGTCTGCAGAAAGGATCAGTAGGACATCTTTGTAATTTTTACAAGGCTCAATAATCAACACCTGGTATATTTGCAGAAATGAGGAAAGTTATTTTATGAAGAAAGAACTAGGAAATTTAAACAAAAAAGTGGAACAGATGATCGAGAAACTGTTTCAATAGCTTTATTGTTTCAAAGAAGAGCAATAAAGCAGTTTGACTGAGCAAAGTTTAGATCCAGTTTAGCTCATCAATTGAGCTCTGTGCATTTGTTTACATCTTCAGCTGGTCTGCATTCCCAGGTGAAATGTAATCAATAACAATAAAAAAAATCAAAGATCTTAGATAATGTACATTTCCCTGTTCGAGGTACAGAAAATTGACATAATTTAAACTAACAAAGCTAACATTGTTTTATTGAAGCATCAGATTGAATGAACTGGGAATACATATTGAATAGCTTCTTGTTCTTTTTCCAGTATTCAGAACCATGAAAGGCTTTTAATAATGCTATTGAATCTATACTGAAAAGTGCAATTATATATACTTTTCAAATTGTCTTTGGTACTCCAGTGAGACCTTTGGCAAATCACTGTTTATTTTTTCACAGACCATTTGTTAAAATTGCACCAGGTCAGCCTGCACTTGTTCCAGTGTCTGTATGAAATTCATCCTTTTATAGATATGAGAATCTGGAGAATTCTTTATTGCCTACCAAAGACAATCTAGCCAATTCACATAACAGATGCAGTGGGGAAATGAAGGTTAGAAGCAATTCACTGTAGCACAAAAGCACACTGAAACACACTTGAATGATGAGCTATGAAATTGATCTCCAAAGACGGATGCAGTTCATCCAAAACAAAGTCAGTACTTTTTTTTTAAGTTTTAGATTGAAAAATGTAAGAAAATGTAAGGGTGTACAGAAACGGAAACAGAATGCACCTGGAAATAAACAGTTAAGCCTGTCAGAGATTAATACATTTATTATCTAATTATACATAATGTGAAGAGCGTGAATGCACCTTGCACCCCTTCCCTTCATTGTTTCCTTTCAGGGAACGTCTCCCATCTCTACTTGTATCTAACCATGATTATCTTTAGAAGGCTGTCAGGCCCTCATTAAGACAGGCTTAAGTTTTTCTGAGTTGTTATTGTTTTTCTTGGCATTGCAGGGTTCTACTTGTTTCTCAAAAATTAAAACTATCAACACAACACATGATGTGACTATAGGCACTGTTTTTCAGCCGACTTGTCACAGAGCCTGCGTTGGTTAGAGTTGAGAGGAAGCTTGTGGCCCAAAGTCACCCAGCTGGCTTTTCTGCTTAAGAAACAACTAAAACTTGGCTCTCCCTTCTCCTGGTCCAGAACCTTGAACACTTTGATATGCGGTCCTTCATGTTCTTCGATTTAATAGTCTTGAATGGATGTTTTCCTCCTTATTCAGTCCCATCCAAAGGGAGTTTTGGAATAGGTACAAAGCAGGGGTGAAATGCTAATGGTTCGGGCCAGTTCGCTACTGGTTCGCTGAACCAGTAGTAAAAAAATGTAAAAAAAAAAGTTCCGATGATCACGCATCACTCAGCTGATCTTTGGAACTTTTTTCTTTACTTTTTAAGCATTTTTTTACTACCAGTTCCAGAGAACCGGTAGTTTAAAATGCTTTAAAAAGTAAAAAGAAATTCTGACGATCGCAAGTCGCTCAGCTAATCAGTGGAACCTTTTTTTTTTACTTTTTTAAAGCATTTTTTTACTACCGGTTTGGTTGAATAGGTTCGCACGCCACAGCTGATTCCCCCCCCTCGCTGTTCTACTTACCTTCCCAAGCCTCCTTTTGGCACATGCATTTGGTGTGCATTGCGCATGTGTGCGTGCAGAGCACGCTTGGCACACAGCTCGCATGCGCGGCCAGCAAACCGGCAGTAAACCGGTTCGGATTTCACCACTGGTACAAACATTTGAGCTTTGTCACTCATTGTTTTGTGGGGTAGTCAAATAAATGGTAGTATCAAGGAAGCTGGACAGTTACCCCCACAATACTATGCCTTCAGGCCTCATTCTGAATTAGTATGAAAGAGAAGGAAAGGAATAATATGCAATTATTCAAGTATGTAAGTATGCAGTTAGAAATGGTATCTTCTCTAGATAAGGCTCGCACCCTTCCTCAAGCCAACAAATCATTATATACTTTCACAAAGTCTTACATTTAAGAGAACAATCTCATTTTTTTCCAGGAAAAATGACTCACTGAGGGTCAGAAAGTACATCCAATTTACTTGTTATTTTTATCCAGTTATTTCCACTCATAGAAGCACACACAGTTTGCAACTTGTATTATTTACTTCCTAAATGAAACATTTGGTCACACCTCTCTGTATACCCACTCAGCTCAAAAGTTTAGTTTACCAAGTTAGGCTTAAGTTCCAAAAAAAATCAAGAGGCACCCCACTGCACACAGCGCCTTGTAATATGTGATGGCTCCAAAGAACTACAAATCTAATACATTTTTAATATTTTCCTACAAGCTTAAACCATCAGGTTGGCCAATCCATTTTGATACTTTACTCACACTTCCCTGTGCTTTTACACCAAAGCGATATTGCTTCATTCAGTTCACACAGGAACTATTTGTTCTATGGGGAATCATCCTGTTATGGGAAGCATCCCCCATACTTGGTGCTTTTTCAAAGTCTCAATTCTTCTTCACTGAACTAAACTGTTCTGAAAAAAATTTACTGTCCTTTTGGCCTGCTTTGAATGAGTTTCATCTTATACTCCATTTTTCATACAAATTGCTATGAATTATGGTATTTTAAAATGCAATGGTATAAATTCGACCCATTGCAACTATACCACAATAATTGATACTATATGCTGACAACATTAATATATAGATGCATAGTTCATCAATTCCTTTGACTGTACATTGTTAATACAGTCTAATGAAGCATGATTTGAATTACATTAAATAAAGTAGCAATCATTTAAGATCTCTTCATTCATTTCCATAATTTTGAGGCACATTTAAATATAATTTTTCTAAATAGAAAATTATTTCTAAACATTTTTCTAAATAGAAAGTAATTTCCTAAATAATTTTCTCAATAGAAATGACTAAATACATTTATGTGATTAGTTGTGTATTCCAATATTCTAAAAAATTCATAAAACACGAATATCAAGTAAAAACAATAATTTAGATTTGAACCTCAAAATACAATAGTAAATTTTAGATTTCTATTTTTAATTATCCATGAATGCAAACTCTATTTCACTACGATAGATCAGATTATATAAATCACTATATTTCCACATTCGTGCCTTCTTAATGCTGCAACTTGCTAATAAATATTGTTAATAATGCTATATATAAAATTTTCACAATCCTTACAAATAACAGTTTTAATAACATGGGTTTCTGTATGTTACTCAGTGAAATTATTTTTCTACATTCAGAAAATGATTCATACATTCATATGATTAATGATTATAACTATGATTTATGATATATGGCCTATTACTTGCTGTTTATATGTACACTATGAGTTTATGCACTGGCGATAAATCCCTTGTGTGCCAATCACACTTGGCCAATAAAGAATTCTGTTCTGTTCTGTTCTGTTCTGTTCTGTTCTGTTCTATTCTATTCTATTCTATTCTATTCTATTCTATTCTATTCTATCCCATCCCATCCCATCCCATCCCATCCCATCCCATCCCATCCCATTCCATTCCATTCCACTCCACTCCACTCCACTCCACTCCACTCCACTCCACTCCACTCCACTCCACTCCCCTCCACTCCCCAAGGAAGTATTTTTATTTAACTTATGGTACAAATAATATTTTAGTTCCTTCCAATATTTCACTGCCTTTTATTTTTAAGTTATCATGGAGGATAGTTATCACGTTAAAATCTTACCTGTACATGAAAAATCATCAATCCGGATATATCCTGGGACACAGTTGCAGCGATATGATCCAGGCAAATTAACACACACTGTATTGGCATGACAATAATGCATCTTAGCAGCACACTCGTCAACATCTGCAGGGAAGGGAAAAAAATCTCATGATACTGCAATCAGATGTACAACTCCTACTTTCATAGATGCACAATTGTAACAGGAAACACACTACATACAAGCATCCAAAATATATTCCCCAAACCAGAATATTTGGAAATTTAATTCTGCTATCAGCCTTGGATGTATTTCTGCTTGTGGCCATCTTTAAAGGTAATATAAAGCATATGCTTTAAGTGCTTTTTAAAAATATTTCTCTATCACTCTACCATCAGTCAAAAGTGGACAAAATGTAGTAATTAAAATTGGAAAAGGAAAGTTAACTATTAACATTTAGTTAAGTCAATCACAATAGAGTGTTTAAATGAGAAATTCAAGTGCCCCTCGTACTAGCTTCCTCGATTTTTTTAGCCACAATTTCCAAATGAAATGAGTTGTGCCAAAGATGAGTGTCACATGTTGAAAGTTGTAAAAAGCTGAAAATAAAACCTGCTTGGGACAATATAAGGTGTAATGGAAATATTCAAATGATTTTTCTGGAAAAAAAATGTATTAATCCTGAAACCAGCACTGCTCCAAAAACCTAAACCGTTATTAGCTATAGATAAAACTTTCAAGTAGCATCTTCAATCTGAACTGGAAAAAAAATTAAGGATTAACATTTAAAAATTAATATCCCAGATACTCATCTATTTGTCTGAAGCAAATATCCATTGTTCAAATGAATTATGTTCACTCTGATTCAACTAAGCAGCACTCCCTATAAGAATGTCATTTTGAATTGTGTAAAAGAAAACTAGTGATTTTTGGTTGTTTACAACATCAGAATGCTGTAACAGCCAGAATGGCTTAATAAAATGCCTGAAATTCCATTATCTTCTTACTTTTAATATAATATGATCATGGTAAAATCTGCTGACATCTGGGGAATTCTCAACAGCCTTTTAAAATTTTATTAAAAGGAGCTCCTAAAATAGCTCTGGAAGAGAAGGCTTGCTATTTATGTCTGAAATTAACATTTTAAAAATACAAATTTCAGTAAATTTCTGTCACATTTGTAATTCAACAGACACCTCAGGGACAAATTGCTTTACTCACTTAAAAAGGACATTAACATTTTTCCAGGTATATACATTCAGCACTGTCCTAACATTTTGGTAGATGTATGTATGTATGTATGTATGTATGTATGTATGTATGTATGTATGTATTATCATAATTTATTTATGATAATTTATTATCATAAGAATACAGATCTCCACCCTAAATTAATTTATTCCTTCCTTCCTTCCTTCCTTCCTTCCTGTTATTGCTCTGGTTGAAAAAAAATGAGATAAATAACAAGAAATGATGTTCCTCAAAATGTTATCTGAGAAAAGGATTGAGTTTAGACAAATGAAAGCTTGTTCCAAAATTAAGGGTTTTAGAATTAATTCAGAGATGTATTAATTTGATATCATCAGCCAATGCATTACCAACTTCAAAAGTCTGAAGTGAAAGGGTCAGGTCAGGTCATGCAAAAGTTATGATACTTGCTCAGTGATGGTTGTTTAACACGATTGTCATTATTTGAATCAATTACTGATAATAGAGGGGAAATGTACTTATTTCCTGAATGCAAACTGGAATATGCTTGTCTAATGTTTGCACTTTTCCCTAATGTGATTCCCACTTCTACTTCTGCCAAAATTCATATATTTACAATAAAGTATGCAAATTAGTATGTAAAGTTGAGAAAGTAGATGAAGTCAAACTTGACTGATTCATTTCTAGCTGTGGTGGCAGATGAGATTATACATATGTAGTAAGAGAAATAAGCTTTGAAGTAGGTTGGGTTTATTCTATAATTTTACTTTTCTGAACTCTGCAAAGGGCAAGCCACTACAAAAATGATTAGAAAGTTTGTATTCTTCTCGAGTTTTTCCATCTCTAGAGTCTCTTTCCCACAGGAACTTTAAAGCATGTTTGGAGATAGGTTAGCTCCTTCAATTTTCTCTTCATCTGCTCACCTTTTCTAGGTCAGGGACAAAAGTAATCTTCATTAGGTGCACCATCTGTCTCTGTTTTATTTTAGCTACATTTGGGGCAGAGTTGGACAGGTGGCAATGAAGTTTAAGAACCGCTGCTTTAGAATATACCTAAGGCAATCTTTAGTACTACAGATGGCTTCTGCTTCAAAAATGAGTTTATTGTCCAGCTGCACTAAATTTTCCTTGTACATAAATTGTAAAAAAAAGAAGAGCATATATTAAGAGAAAAATATGCACAAGCCACACTAAAATAAGGGATGCCATTACAACAAGATTCTGAACTAAATCCAGTGTATACAACAAAGTATATGTGTAGAATAGAATTTTCACGTATGTGCATCTTATTCTAATTATTCCAGTGTGAGTATTAAAAATTTGAACTGAGAAAATTTGATAGGCAATTTTAGAGAATATTTAAAAGAACAGTAGTGCTGAAATTAAGTTTTATACTTTTACCACAGTTTCGTGAGAATGAAAACAAGTTTTACTAAAACAATCCTTAATACAATCTTATACTTAGGCTTATCTGTAATGGATGAACATTCTTAGTCTATTGATATCACTAACAAAATCACTTTGCATTGAGTACCAAGGAACTGTCAGTTGAGGTTCTTTCTTTCTTTCTTTCTTTCTTTCTTTCTTTCTTTCTTTCTTTCTTTCTTTCTTTCTCTCTCCCTCCCTCCCTCCCTCCCTCCCTCCCCCCCTCCCTATTTCTTTCTTACAGGTGATAACATTTTCCACTCACAGAAGGAATTTTTCTCTTGACCCACAGACTCCTTAAAAATACTGAGCAATTAAAAAGACAAAAACAAAAACATGACCCTCTTACATTCTATCTTGGTTACAAAAGCCTAAATACACCTAAAATGAAATAAAACCCACTGAATTGAAATAGAATTAACTTTTGACTAAATCTTTTTGAGTTGCAGCATCATGACATGCATTGATATGGCTTTATTTTGAGCCTGGGCGTTTTTCTTTATAAATTCCTCACACCTATCCTTCAGCATACCTCAGCAACAAAATAATTTCATCCATTTCTATTCAGCTACAAAGGTGCAAATGACTGGTTGCCTTCATTTCTCAAGAATAAAAAAAAATGTGCAGGATTAGATACTCCAAAATCAAGCATTATTATTAATTTTAGAACTGTACTAGGCATAAGCCATTGAGTGGTATCCATAAGGTTGGATATAATGGAACCCAAATTATGATTCATTTGTATAGTTTGCTTGTCCCATTTGAAATATTAGAACTTGTCTTCTGATGGTTCACAGAGGAGATAAAAAAAACATGATTTATGTCCTTCCGTAGGACTGCAAAGTAGTTTGCTTTTCTCATAAAAAGGTTTACTTATGGTCTTTAAAATGAAACTTGACATAGCATAATGATTGTTCACATATCGCTAACTTCCCTCTGCATAAGCCAGTTTGCTATAATGACAAAGAGTCACTCCTGCTAAAGCTTTTCCATGAAAATCATTGTATCATAATGCATAGTTTAATCTGGCAAAGTACAAGAAATACTCACCTCAAGTATTTCTTGTACTTTGCCCATATGCATTTGGGCAATTTTTGCTCTTTAGACATTGTGTTTTTTAGTACAATAAGTGCTGGGAATCAGCAGTCCTAACACTGTTAATTTCCAATGTGTTTAAGATTTAACAGGATCTATTTTGGAAAAACAAAGCATGCCATTGGAAAATGACTGAATTGAGTAATGGGTCTTTTCTTTCACAGACAGCTTTATCAATGCATCAATACAAATGTATTTAACCAAATGATAAGCTTATCACTTGGTAGCAATCACTCAAACTTTGATTTTCCTACAGGAAAAAACACAGAAACATTTGTATGGGAGTGTATACCTTTGTGAGTGTCAGTGTCTCTCTGTATGGATGTGTATATATATGTGTGTGTTTACTATAGGAGATGACCAAGGGAGGGGATAAATGCATCATCAGTTATGAGTCCCTGCATGCCCACAAGAGATCTAAGTGCACCCCACCTTTGAATGCCTTTCTTAACTCCCACTAATTTCCTTTGACCATTAGTACCTCAGATTCTTGTAAAGAGCTTAAGCCTGCAATAAATCTTTATACTCATTTGAACTGCCTGAATCTCCTGTTTTTCCTGGTGACTGACATTGTGTATGTGTGTATATCTCTATCGCATCTATCTATCTATCTATCTATCTATCTATCTATCTATCTATCTATCTACAGGGAAAGAATGAAGGCAAATGAGGTCTAGGCAGAAGAAGAACATCATGGCTTCAAAACCTAAGGGACTGATTTGGACAAAACTCAGCAGCACTTTTTCATGCTGCTGTTGACAAAAATAGGATTGCCAACATGATCACCAATGTCCAATGACGGATATGGCACAAGAAGAAGAAGATGTGTGTGTGTGTGTGTGTGTGTGTGTGTGTGTGTGTGTGTACACATATAACAATATACATAGATTGATATTGATCTTATATGAAACCTACTAATGGCATTTGACAGTAGTTGGGTAGGGCATCCTTGTCTCCAAGTAAATTAAAATGGCTGCTGAAATCATCCAACAGTACACCGATTGTGATTACGTAAGAATTTTGTGCAATCCCCAGCATCGTTTCAGCTGTTGCCAAAAACTGAGTAGTTTTCAGACTGGGTTTGGGAGGGAAGAGTCAATAGGGAATGAGGTCAGTTTATAAAAAAAAGAAAATGGTGAGTTAAAAGAACATGGTTTTTACTGTGGAGACATCTATACTGTTTTAACACACTCCCTTTCTCCCTTGCCTTGTCCACGTTTAATGCCTGACATATTCCACAGACAGGCAGATGACCTTGGATGCAGAAAGAAAAATGTGTCTACCACGCAATGCCATTTTAATTGGCACTTTTCAGTTCCATCAGCAGGTATTTAAGCACTTGAGCTAGTAGACCCTTCCCTTCAAAGTCTACTTTCTTATCAGCTTGCCTGGGCATCATCAGGACTCAAGACTCTACTTCTGTAGTCCATGGTCTTTATTTCACAATTCTTTTCTCTTCCCTGCCTTTTTATATATAGATGACATTCATTTGATATTGGGTTCCAAATCTGGGTAGTTTTCCCAGTTTCTGACCACAGCTGTCCTTTTCACAATTCATATTTCTCTATGGGTCTCAAAATAGAAATCAAGAATTTATCTGCATGCTAAGAGGTTTTTTTAATTGAAAGTTTAATTAGTCAGACTATCAAAAAGGTCTTTTTCTGATTTTATAATGCCCACCAATTAGATTTATTACTAGTATGAAATCAAGTGATATATAAAATTTAGGGACCGCTGCTTTGGGAAGCATTCCTAATATATTTTCCTGGGAAAAAGATGATTCTCTTAATAGCTCATATGGCTTTTGTTAAGAAAACAAACCAAGTTATCAGCATGAATTACTTTGACAAAATAATGATTTATGAATTGGTTTTCCATGGTCTATAATAGCCCAGAGACAAGCCTCAATTATGAAACAAGCCTAAATTTTCATATATATCACTTTATAATCAATGCTTCTTGATTTATACTAGCCTGGAGAATAACAGGGAAAATATTTTGTAGATTCGTCTGCATGCATTCATGCAATCTCCAAAATATAGTTGAAGCTCATACTGGTTCTATTTCTTATAAATCTTTCCACATAAGGTCTTCAATCTTGCTTTATTGGATGACAAGAACTAATAAGAATCACTCAATCATGACTATATATATCTGTGTATTTTGGACTTTAGCCTTTCAACTCTCAGGCAATGAGGAGAATATTTGTAGCTCATGGTTGAAATGTGGGGTTCTTGGTGCTCTCTGAGCTTGGTTGTTTTCTTGGAGACGTTTCATTACCCAAACTAGGTAACATCAGCAGTACTAGTAGGAAGTGGGGTTTGCTCTCATTTTATATTTTAGGGGCTTGCCCTCTGAATGAGATTCTAGAAAAAAACAAGTCCAAAAACACTAGAGTATAAAAGTGTAGCACTCTGATAAATCAACAGGCACATAGACATAAACATTTACATACCATTCAAAAGAGACAATCAACAAGTCAAACAGAAAACAAAAAGTCCAAAGCACCTCCTCCCCAGCAGTCAACACCCAAATGAGCAGAAATTATCACCAAGATTAACATTAGACTAACAATTTAGAAGCAAACAATACAATAAAGGAACTACCAACCAACCCAGCAGTAAACTGCCCAATTAAAGAACCACCCAAGTCCATTCCCACCAACAGTGACACACCAAGCCATAGAATATAAAATGAGAGCAAACTCCACTTCCTACTAGCACTGATGATGTTACCTAATTTGGGTAATGAAACGCCTGCAAGAAATCAACCAAGCTCAGAGAACACCAAGAACCCCGCTCTTGCAATGGAAAGTAGAGAACATATACAGAATGTCTTTAGAGTAAGGCCTAGTTATTTGCTGAGTTTTGATGAAGATGGGGAAATACCACCAAAGATCAAGAAAAAAATATATTATCAAAATATCAGCCAATGGTAAAAATGGCAAGAACAGAAGGGAAGCCAAAACTAAGAAAGACAAAGATTTCAGAAAGGAACTATTTCCAGATTCAGAATTTCATAAAGGTTTTACCGGTAGAAGGGACAAGAAATGGTATTATAAGAATTATATATATGAATAGAATAGAATAGAATAGAATAGAATAGAATAGAATAGAATAGAATAGAATAGAATAGAATAGAATAGAATAGAATAGAATAGAATAGAATAGAATAGAATAGAATAGAATTCTTTATTGGCCAAGTATGATTGGGAATATAAGATATAGATGATATTGAGTATTGAAATTTGATGTTGGAGAAGACTCCTTAGAATACCACGAATAGTCAAAGAAAAAAGGGGGAAAAACCCAAAGAAATTGGATCACAGAACAAATCAGTACAGGGTTCTCACTTAGAGGCAGATATGACCAGGTTCAAATTATTCCATTTTGGATACATTATGTGAAGACAAATTCTTGAGAAGTCTATCATTCTAGAAAAGGATGTAATGATGGGTATCATTAATTCCATCCACTATATACTCAATGTCATATGGAACTAATAGCACATATCATTACATTCTTTACCTTGTTGCAGGAGCAGGAAGTCTTCATTATGCTATATAGCGATCAACCTGCTAACATTTCTAAGGCAGTGACAAAATATCTGTCATTAGCAATGGCTCTTAAAAATCATTGTTCCCATGTAAGGTAAATCATGGTTTGGTTCATTTGTGTGGTATATATTCTTGTAACATATGTATTACTGTTTGATCCTGGGAATCGTAAAGTTAATAATACTACTAACCATCTTTGTTGTTCTTAAAATCCAACACCAACTTGCTAGTATATAATCAAATTATCATGAGATACACTTTCGGAATTGCACTTAAGCTCCTCACTGTCTTAGCATTTAGAAAAACAGCAAAGATTCATTCTTCTGCTGGGTATTTAATTGTTACAAGCTGTAAGAATCAATTTGGTGGTAGAAGAATTGACTTCAGTGCAAAGGAGAGGGAAGAAGGAAGAAGACAGACTGGAAAAAATAGTTTCAGAACATTGCTATGGATAGGGAAGGCTGATCGTTATTGGCAAAAAGTCTAGGAATGAACACTTTGTAGATAAAACAATGTCCCAGTGAAGAAATAAGAAAGAGCGGACAGTTGAATGCCATATACTGACCCTATTTAGTTAAATCTTTGGAAGCCAATTAAATGTTTTTTTTATGGATGCTTTTTATATAAAATGGTTCTTACATCAAGATATATGCAAACAAGTAATTAAAATTTGTTGGAATGATTTCATACTTGGTATGTATGAAGTATGTAAGTAATAAATATACATGATGCTTTTTAAAAAGGAATTTTCTTTATTCCCCATTAATAGCTGCTAAGGTTTGATCAATGAATTACTGTAATTGGAAACATTTATTTCTAAGATTAGGAATTGGAAAGATTCATAACCTTACAAAATATTTTAAAAGGTTTTTTTAACTTTTGCTTTCACAAGGAAGATATAATTAAAATATTTTTTAAAAAAAATACATTTAAAATGCACATGTTCAACAATGTTTGGCAATCAGTGTGTAAACAGACAGGATTTCTTTCAATGGTCAAAATATTCTGCACACACTAGCGATGCTATAGATTGATTATACTACTTGTATCTTTTACTGAAAGTATAATATTGGTATATGTATTCTGACAGCTATCCTACAGATCCCATTTTAACAATTGGAAGAATAGCAGCAGCAATGGTTATGCAAACGCTTGCAAAATGAAATACAATAAAGTTGGCCTTTATTTAGAGATATAAACATTCAAGTTTCTGATGAGCCACATGGGCTACTAAATGACTTTAACCTGTTGTTATATCTCAGCCTGTGAGGTTTTTTATTTTCCAAAAACTGCACATACCCTAGGGTAGCAAATCTGCACACAAGAATTTATTGTAGCACAAACCTTCCCCAATAAAGGCTGCAGCTCTGAGTTAACTCCACCCTTCAAGGACCTGAAAGTTGTTGTGGCCACATAAATATATCTTTAATACTCAATCCTTTATAATCAGCCTTTTAATATTTTAACCCGAAGTCTATAAAGTAGCATATAACCTTTGCTTTTTTTCCAAAAGTTCTTGTATTAGTTGGGATCAGGTGCTATTTTGATGTTTGTTGTTTGCTCCTTTTCTAATTGCTATCCAGCTTACAGCAAAGTTCCAAGCTCCCACTAAGTTAAGCTACTCACTGTAGCATGTGATCCTGGCAGTGGAGTGACAGTCCTTTACCTGCTATTAATAACTGCCAATCTCCTAATGTCACCTTCTCCGCTCCATATGCCATTTGCTTATCACCTTTCCTCCTACACAGAGACCCCTTTCCACTCAGTTTTAGTGTCAGCTTCTTTTAAGCTAAAAGCCTGCTTTGAATGAAGTTGCTTCCAGACATCTGCTCATCCTCAAAAACCCTGGGGCGTGGATCAATTATCACGGGCAACTGCAACACAGCTTGGATGCTTGTGTGTAAAGTGAATGTATGAATGCACGGGGTGGGGGTTGGAAGTGTTTCCGCCTAGTTGCAGCTGCTTTTCCAATGCACACACAGCAACCCCAATTTCATCCCTGCATGCAGTCTAACTGATTTTCCAGAACCATTTTGAAGACAGAATGGCACATGCCACATATAGTGCTAAGATTCTTAAATTCTACCAAGGAACTGTATCTTACATTATAAATAAATAATGTTATAATATTGTATTTCATCTCAGTAAGATGGTCAGCATAATTAAAAATGAAAACTGAGGAAGGAAGCAAAAAAACACCAGAACACAGCAGTCCATACTCAGCCAGGGATCAACACCAGACAGGCAGAAAACAATGCTTTAAATAAGGAGCCACCAAGAAGGAGAAAACCACACCTTACCAACATTGGCAGGGCAAGCTATTATGTACAACCAGGTAGCAAATCCCACACTCATTCTCATTGGTGATGTTGCCTACTTAGTAATAAAACACCTGCAAATCAACACCCAAACTCAGAGAACACCAAGAATTCCACAGCAATTATAAACAAGTCCTATTTCAGAAAGCCATAATTCAATGACCTAACTATAAAATCATAATTTAACGTTAAATGGAGAAAATACTTAAGCTACTTCTAATCTTAATTTTTGTTGCAGACCCAAATTTCTATCAACGTGTTGTGTTCTTCCCTAAACTACTTAATTCTGAACTGATGGTAGTTCTATAATGTCAAAGTCATAAACCTTGCAGTGAAACACACAAGGTAACATATTTTTCTCTTACACTTTAAGAAGAAAATATTTCCATGTAATTATTGCACATGTTTGAAGCCCTTAAGAAACCAAGTATTCCAGTGGTGGGATTCAGCCGGTTCGGGCCGATTTGGGCAAATTGGTTGTTAAATTGCTGGCTAGCCCCACACCTGCCTGCCCTGCCCCTTCCAGGAGTCCACACGTACCCTCTTTTGGCTCCCAGGTAAGTGCAGGGAGGCCTACTAGGCCCATAATATGGTGCACGGGTTGTGGCGTGGGGGCCCCGTGGCCCATTTTTGCTCCCAGGAGGCTGTAGGGAAGCCTACTAGGCCCAAAACGGGGCCTGAGAGGCAGCAGTTCCCTCGTGGTCAGTTTTTGCTCCCAGGGGGGTGCAGGAGGCCAAGTGCTGCCTGTCACACCTCCTGGCCATCCACCTCTGGATGAGCGTGCCCACCATGGGCACGCTCATCCAGACAGTCATTAGGGCAGAGAACCAGTTGTTAAATAATTTGAATCCTGTTAAGTTGGGTGAAGGAAGAGACGGGAACAGGCTTCAGACAACAGCTCTTTATTCATTAACTATGTACAATCCAGCAGCCTTCCTCTTTGACGGCTCGCTCTTATATACAGAGCTGTCAGCGAGTTCAACCAATCGTATTTGAGTATTTTTTCCGCTCAATCAGCGGATCTGAGTGGAACCTTCGGCTGTCAGTATCTAACAAATCCTACCACTGAAGTATTCTAACTTTTGTGAAATGATAGATAAATAAAAAATAAAAAAGCAAAGCACGTATACTCAAAAAGACTTATAACCATAACAAAGTATAAAAGCAAGAATTCACATAAATATGTTTCACCCTTATATTTATTAATATTTAGCCATAATCCAGTAACCCAGTCTTTTCTTGCATGGGATTTGCCTTTACTTTACTCATTAACAACCTATTGGAAATTATGTTTCCTGATTAACATGATATTGAGTACATAATATAGTTGCTGTTTATATCAGATTCAGATATTTTCATAACAAAAATATTCTGAATCATTTCTATAAATGTTTGCATTTATATTTCACTCATTTTATTGGATTTTTTAACTAACTAGAAGCATATTAAGGACTCAGAAGTTGAAGAATTTAATTAAAAATGTTTACATTGAACACTTTTGCGATGGACTGCAAAGTATATTTATTTTGGACATACAACAAGATAAAATTTACTTAAAAATTTACAGCTTGATAGCTTGTACCATGCTGTATTTTTCTTCATTTTTCATTCAAATCTATAAGAATGCTTACCAAAAATTAAAAGAAACAGCAAGTCTAACCTGGATTATGTCAACCTTCTTTGAAATAACAAAAGCTAGTAATATACATTAAAAAAATTATACTTGCCCCGTGTTATCCAAAAGTTAAAACACTTCTGTTCTTTACTAATGGATCAGAATTAACAATGGATTATTGTCTTCAAAATGAATTACTTGATATTATCACTTCTATACTCAAAGCAATTATATTAAAATATTTAACTTCTATCAACATTTATCTTAAGAACTTGGCTGTTCTATTTTTATCTCTAATACTTGTTACCCTACCTTTGTTCTTCTATGTACATTCTTCTATATTGACTAGTGTACTCTTTCAAACTCACACAGATATAATCTTCAAATGATAAATTGTGGTTGGCTACCTATGTAATTGATCCAAGACCCTATGTGCTCAGCAACATTTTATGGGATAATTTCTATCTCTCCTTCTTATTCTCTTATAAAGCTAAAATCTGTCAACTATTTTCTTCTCTGAACCATCAGATTCTTGCACTCTGTTTCATTTTTTTCCTAGTAGATAGAAATCACCTCAGAAATTAGATAGCAGGTTTTTATGCAAAATTAATATTATGCCACTCAAAAGTAGAGAAGATCAATTTCTGTTTCTAGCTTAAGAAATAATTAATGGAAATAAAAGTTAATAAAAGTTTTTTTTATAGTACTAAATTCATCCAGCCAAACAGAAGTACTGTCTCTTAGAATTTAATGTCATATCATGCTACACACTGGGCCATCTTGAAGAAAGTTTACTTTTATCTAATTTTACTCATCCTTGGTTTCAAATTTTGATCACTTTGCTTTGGACCATAAAATTGAACCTACAACTAATTTTTTTTTAAAATTTCAACAACAGCTTTAAAATTTGCTTCTGAAAGACGATATGGAATAGTCTTAATATTTTTCCAGCTTTCAAAAAATATTGAACTATTGTATTCTATGCCAGAAGCAAAAACCAGGAGGAAGAGGAGGAGGAGGAGGAGGAGGAGGAGGAGGAGGAGGAGGAGGAGGAGGAGGAGGAGGAGGAGGAGGAGGAGGAATATAAGGTATGTAAATCCACATCTATGCCTTTCCACTGAATGCCAGAGTGGCATTGATCCATTTATTATTTCTGGATCAAATTATTTGTTTACCCTTTTTTCCTCCCTCAATAATCATGACCTAGAATAAAACAAAGAGAAATATCTCTATATTTTCATCTATTTAAATGAATATAAAGTAATTTATTCTAGAAACATTATCAGCCTCCAGAAATAGCTGAGATGAAGAAATCAACTCCACATTAAGACTAAAGCTACTTTTATTAAGATTGGCTAGAGTAACAGAATGTGCAAGCCTGGTTATTGTTTACCTCTTCCCCCACTTACACTAATGTGAATTAGAGAGATGTTTACACATTCTTCTTTCATTGTTTGGGCTTAAGCTATGTTTCCTTTCTTGTTGGTGTTTTTTTTTGTTTGTTTGTTTTTTTTGGTAAGGGATCTCAGCTGTCTCTATCAAGGATCTCTTTCAGACTCACTACAGGGATATCTTTATTTTTCTGCAGAATACTTCTGTGAGGCAGAATGGGGTCAAATACATTGAACATAGAAGTACAATGAAGTCTCATATTATTCATCTTTCATACATTCTGTATATAATTCAATTGATCAACCTCTCCTCACAAAACTTTTGGACAAAAATCATGTTTCCAATTTCTCGGTTTGAATACAGACAGAACACTGGAGAAAGTCCCCGCACACTTGTTCATCTTTTTTAGCATCAGTGCTTTAAAAAGTATTGCAGGATAAAAATTATATATGCATCACTATTTTTAGCTTCTGAATATAGGTTATCAAGAATACAGTGGAGCCTGGTATAAAATGTGATACCTCTAAAAATTCACATCAATAACTTACTCCAGACTCTTTAACCAGAAAATAAGTTTCCTATTCTCAAAACCAATAAAAACCTAAACATTTAAAATTAAAATCCATTTGGCATAAGAAATAGTTCTAAAAGTCACTACTTCAGTTTGTTACAAGTGTTTCCTCATTTACTCTGATTTATTTAATATCTTTATTAAAGAGAGGAGAGGAGGGGAGGGGAGGAGAGGAGAGGAGAGCTGTGGGCAGAATGGAGTGGCTGGAGAGAAAAGTTGGCGAGTAATTCTTAATTCATGGTCAGAGAGGGAGAAGAGTCCAGCAGTTTCTTCTCTGGAGAAAGGGAAGGGAAGCCCCAGAGAATCAAATACCAAGTTGTAAAGCATAAAAGTATAAAGCATAGAAGTTTTCACTAGCTATTTCTGTACTATTTGCAAGCCTTGCAAACCTAAATACACCTCCAGTTTTAAAAGAACCCAGTCACATAGTGCTATATATATATACAAAGCACGTACTAATTTCCCATTTCCCTAAATGTTTTATATGTATGTCAAAGTAATGAGAAGAAGGAGGAAAATGACTTTATATTACTGAACTCGATGAGAACCCTTGCACAAGATGCATTGTACCTGAACATGATTATCCATTTTAAGGACACACAAATCCCTGAACAAATAACAGCTTAATCATACATTTTAATACCTGGGACAGACTGAAAGCATGCATGGAGCTGTCCAGAAATTAAAACAAATAAAAAATCCCTCCTCTTGAAAGCTCTTTATTAAATTATTTCTGGTCTGGTTGTGTCTAAAGGGGATTCAAGACAGCTCAAATAAGACAAGCTATAATGGAATTTATATATGAAGTGGAATGTCAGTTGCAACAGTCAACAAGAGTTCAAAACTAAACATAACATTCATTGTTAGTATATAGGACCATTAAAGAACACAAAGAGGACTTTCAGTATAAACTAAATCAAAGAACATTTTGAAATGACATCTAAAAATGTGATGAGAGAGAAGGAAGAGAGTATCCTTCCTTGAAGCCTGCTCAGTCTGGGACTTTTCCTCTTCCCTCCAGGACCACTACTTTCAACATATCAAAGGAAAAGTATCCCTGAAGAGATAAAAGAGAAACTTGGGAACTAATCTTTCTAGAAAGTCTGCCCAGCCGGACTCTTTCCTGCAACACTACCACCACCCAAAGTGATTACTCTCAACTGTTCCGTAGAAAGATCCTAGAAGTCTCAGGTTCTTTTACTGAGTTTCTATTGTACATATATATATATATATATGCCACTTCCAATCAGAACACAGCCAAGCTCCCACCCAATCAGTTCACACCCCCACTGGCAGTTAAAAGGAAGAAACAGCTGCGATCATTGCTCCTAGAAGCACGAAGCCGAAAACACCAGCCTGAAGATGACGAATGAGACTTCTTTGTAACGTCGCCAAGACACTTCCAATTTTACGTGGGAATGCAACACTTTCAAATGCCATTTGTAACATAGTCACTACAGTAAACTAAAATCTGGGCAGATATCATAATTCTTTTTAGGTACAATAAAGCAAGATATGTATGGTAAACTTTGAATAATAGGTTTAATTCTTCTAGTACAAAAATAGTTTTGTGCATATGTGTACCTTCAAGTCAGCGTTGACTCCTGGCAATTGCCTGGACAAATCCCTTGCAGACTTCTTGGCAAAATTTCAGAAGTGATTTGTCATTGTCTCCTTCCTAGTGTTAAGAGAAAGTGACTAGTCCAAGGTCATCTAACTGGCTTTGTACCAGTGGTGGGTTGCTACCAGTTCGCCCTAGATCGGGCGAACCAGTAGCGGTGTCAGTAGGAGGCTCCGCCCACGCACCCAGATGCTTCTGCACATGCGCAGAAGTATCGCGCATGCACATGCAGACCCACAAGTGAACCGGTAGCAACGGGTTTTGAAACCCGCTCCTGCTTTGTACCTAAGGCAGAGCTAGAACTCACAATCTCCTGGTTTCTAGCCAGATGTCTTAACTCCTAGACCAAATTGGCTCCCTTACATTACAGACAACCCTTCCTTAAAGGGTTTTGAGAAGGGGTCCATGTAGATCTATCCTGCTATTCTCACTTTGAACAACTCTGTTGAAGCCATTTTTAAAACTTTGGAACAATTTGATCAAACCTGTTAAGCTGTTCAATTTATTGCCTGGAATCTTTTCTTCTCTCATTAAATGCCAAATTATACATTGTGTTTGTATGTGCCATCCTAATAATTTGAGCCATATGGTTGATAATATTGAAACAGTATCAGATTCAGTATTTAAATTTTTGGCTTTCTTATTGTGTTAAAGGCACAAAGTTTGATCGGCCTCATATGTTAATCACTTCTGGAAATTGCTTCTTAAGTGCTTTTCAAGTATTAAGAACCTTCAGACTGAGGAGTTTCATAACCCAGGATGAGTTTCTTAGCAAAAGAAGTTTTAAAGATAAATTTAAGGATTTTAAATTTAAGTTCCTCTGAAAAAAAGTGGGATTTGAAAATACATTTTAGGAGCAATCTGTCTACAATCATCTTACATCCTCATGAAAATTCCTATGAGAAAACATTATTATATTTCCATTACAATGGAGGATTGTTACCTCTGAAAGTTAGCACCAGCCAAGGGAAGTACTAGAAGTATTCATGCATGCCATATTTAGCAGCGGTGGGTTTCACTTACCTTTGCTACTGGTTCGCTCGCCTGCATGCCACTTCTGCACATGCGCAGAAGCTTCTGCACATGCACAGAGCATTTTTGATGACGTCCGGGCAAGTGGGCAGACCCTCCCGCCGCTACCGGTTCGCCTGAACAGGGGTGAACCGGTAGCAACCCACCACTGATGTTTAGACATTGCAGTGTAAGCAGTATTTCTGAAATAATAACTGATAGAAAAAAATATCAGTACAGATAGTCCTTGATTTACAATATTTCATGTTCAAAGTTACAATAGTACTGAAAAAGGTGACTGATGGCTGATCCTCACACTTACGACCATTGCAGCATCCCCAGGGTCATGTGATCAAAATTCAGACACTTGGCAATTGGTTCATATTTATGACGGCTGAAGTGTCCCAGAGTCACATCATCCCCTTTTGCAACCTTCTGACCAGCGAACTCAATGGGGAATCCTGATTCACTTAACAACCATGTTATTGTTTTAACAAATGCAATGATTCACTTAAGAACTGTGGCAAGAAAAATCATAAAATGGGGCAAACTCACTTAAAAAATGTTTCACTTAGCAACATAAATTTTGGACTCAATTGTGGCCGTAATTTGAGGACTATCTGTAATGGATTCTAACTTTGTTAAAAATTTACAAAGGTGCACAAGTGTTTAGTTTTTCTTTTTACATTTTCTATGTTTAAGTTCAAAATTGCAGAATGGTCATTAATTCCCACATTCTCTGTGATTTACCAAACCAAAAGTGAATCTGAAAGATAGAGACTGTCAAATAGACCTAAAAGAAAAGAAAACTTAAAGAGATTTAATGTCTTGAAGTAGTTTCAGTTGTAAGTAAGTAGGCTGCAATCTTTTGCTCATTTACCTAGTGTAAGTATTAGTTTTCCTATCAGAATTTATATCTGAATAATTACATACAATGAATTAAAAGTTTACTGTGACCTAAATCTGAGAATCACTTGGTAATCCCATTAAAACAGTTTTCCTGCTCCTGAAACTATTCAAAAAAAAAAAAAAAAAAGACACAGATGGTATAAAAGCAACATATTTCTCTCCCAAATGAACTCCTCTGACTTTAGACCATCAAAACTTTCCAACTGGGTACTTTCTAAAAACTGCATGTGATAGACCACACAAAATGGCAACACAAAATGTCAGAGAAGCAAATCCTCAAAGCATTTCACTGTGTCAAAATCACTGTTAGAATTTTTTTTATAGACTGAACTCCCTCACCAGTGCCGTACTGTAGATGTGAAAGAAACTCAAGCTTTAGCACCAGATCTATTTGAAGTATGAGTGAAAAACTCCTTTACAGATCCACCTAAATTTATGATCTACTTAACTTAATGAAAGGTCTCTTCATTAAAGAAAAGTCTGAATCTGTTTTGTATTTAAGAAGGCACCATCCTCCTAAACACTGATTATTGTACAGAATATGGTAAATTGCAAAGTTAACAGTTGCTTACCAGGGTAAATGTGCAGATGGAAAACACAGATTAAGTCATGTTGGTAATCCACTGATCCACTGGAAGTGCCACCATCTATGTATGGTTTCTAACATTATTGTCTAAAGGCTAGAATCACTGGATTCAGTAAACTCAAAGAAAGATCAAAGAACTGTATCAAAAGCATTACTACTAAAATTGAAAGGAAACCGTTTGTGATGTGAAGATTAGAAACCAATATACAAAGTCATGAGATAGAAGGAGAATTACGGGCATTGGCAGCTATTTTGGCACCCAAAACAGAAACCCTTGCAAGAGCCAGTCCACACCATAGTGATCTAGAAACAAGATGCATAAATTGAGCTTTAGGGTGACTAAATTCCATGGATTTGAATTATTATAAGCACAACTGTATCCAGAATCACTTAACAAGTGGAAAAAATATTTGCTCCCTTTGGATACCCAGTTTCATCTGGCTGAAGCAATTTAATCTATATCTTTCTGAATTTGTTCCATTTCAGGAAGCTCAAACTAATTCTGATTCATACAGAGATTCTCTCCTGAATATCTGATAAGTCCAATGTCAAACAAGTAGCACTGTTTTTGACATAGTTCCTTGATCTTTTTTTTTTTTTTTTGTTTATTGAATTCAGTACTTTCTCTTCTCCTTTTTAATGTGTATATGAAGTCCCTGGGTGAAATCATCTGTCACTATAGGATGAGGTATCATCAGAATGCTGATGACAACCAGTGCTATCCTTCTGCCCCTGATGAATTAACCAATGCTCTTAATGCCCTTTCCTAGTTCCTGGAAGCTGTAGAGACCTGGAGACCAATAGGATTCAACTGAACTGGCAAGACTGAATAGCTTTGGGTTTTGGCATCAGTTTGCTTCCAGATGCAATTCAAGGTATTGGTTTTGACCTTTAAAGTTCTCCATGGCATGGGATTGGGTTGTTTCTCTCCCAATAACTCCCCAACTACATCTGCCCATCCCATTAGGTCTGGCAGAAGACTTATGCTGTGGATCCTATCCACTAAAGAGTTTTTTCTGGCAGGATCCATAAGGCAGGTCTTTTCTGTCATAGCCCTCACCTTGTGGAACATCATTTTCCCTGAGGTGAGATTGGCCCCATCCCAAGTATCCTTTAGGAAGTCCCTTAAAACATGGTTGTGCCAACAGGCCTAGGACAATGATGAATTGCTGGCTTTATTATCTATATCAATAATATCTCTGTTGAAGAGGGAGGGAGGGAGGGAGGGAGGGAGAGAGGGAGGAGAGAGAAAATTACCCAGTTATAATGGCAGACCTCCATGTACACAGTCTTGTTGGAACAACATGGTGTAATCACTTTATAGAAGCTAAAATGAGGAATTCCATAGCATGAGGACTACTTTCAAGAAGGCAAGCCTTCAGGTCCCTATTTTTTCCACCTCCCAAGCAGGGGTGGGTTCTACTTACCTTTACTACCAGTCCGGGTCAGAGGGTGGAGCCTCCTGCCGGTTTTACTACTGGTTCTTGCGAACCGGTCCAAACTGGGGGCAACCCACCACTGCTCCCAAGGTGTATGCTTTCAGCAGCCCTTCCCAGGATGAATATATAGAGGGGTGACTCTGGGCAGAGGCTATGGTCCTGTAAACACAACTTTTAAACAGTTTCTGCAATTCTCAAAAGGCAGATAAATTGCAATTCTGTTATCATTGATTGGCTGCATAGCTTCTACAAGGCCCATCTCATAAGTCAATATACTGCAGAGTCTCTGTTTATTTTCATTCTATGAAAAAGTAACATTCACCCCCCTTAAA
Source organism: Pantherophis guttatus (assembly GCF_059756535.1). NCBI lineage: Eukaryota > Metazoa > Chordata > Lepidosauria > Squamata > Colubridae > Pantherophis > Pantherophis guttatus. Next base: position 88,354,684 of record NC_142063.1, on the reverse strand, counting down.
ACTGCAAGAGAAAGATTTCCACAAGCTCTTTTAACTTAGTTGTATGTAATATTCTGCAATTAAAACTGTACTATAATCTAACAAATTACAAGCTGCTGTGGATAGTCTTTAAATTGAGAAAAAAGGACATTAAAAATAATTTACACCTAATACCTACATAATAAGGGATTTTTTTCATTAATGTATTCCAAATATATTATGAATTAACATTTAACAGAAAGGTATGATAAGAAACATTTATATAAACTTTTCACAAATACAAAATATGGTGTCATTTATCTTCCAAATACCCAGATTAAAAAGCTACTATTCTGTTATGCAAATTATTCCAAGGCAAATGTACAAACAGAGATAGTAAAATTTGATGAACATTCAAAGCACTTCTGCTTCTGTGATAGAGTATCAATACAAATTCTACTCTTAGAGTTTTAATAAGGATGTTTCAATCTTTGATGCATCCGTTAAAGCAAACTTGCTTAAAATTCAGTTCTCAAAATGAAAGCAAGTCATACACCAAATATAAATTCACATTACTGAGGAAATCTACTTGCTTTTGGGATAGATCTCTTCCTTTGAATAACAATTAATTTCACTAAATGTAACAGTAAGGGCCACCAAGTCATTTGAATTAGGTATACATAAAGAGCAACCAATTTTCTAACATCATATAAACTATGAATAGCCCAAACATTTTAAAAATATGTACTGTACATTGAGACAGGTAGAAAGTAAAATGTGTTTGTTGTAATGACTACATTGATTTTAAAGGAAGAAGTCACATTTTACATGAGTTTTGACCCTTTCTGAAATGTTTGATTCAGTACTTTAGTTATAGCCTCAGGATATGAATATGAAACAGTTTAAGAATTGGCCTTTTGAAATGATCATCTCAGACATTGAAGGTTGATTTAAAGAAAAAAAAAACCACTAAGAAATTTCATCTTGGTTTCATCTCATTACTTCTCCACTCAAAGACACTTGTATTATGTGCCCAATGACCCAATCAGTCCTGGCACCACATCATTTTTAAAATGAAGTGCACAATTCCTGAATAAGCACTAAACAAATTCAGTAAAACCTTCAGGATATATTTTAAAGACCAAGAACAAACCATCCCGAAGACTGCATCAACCCCCCCACCCCCAAAAAAACAAGAGCTTCAACAACTCAACCCTTGCATTTGTTTTGATTTTATTACATTGATTTATTTAATTTATTGTATGTGATTGATTTTAAGTGTGCATGGCATGTCTATTTTGTAGGATATGGTAATATAAAAATAAAGTGAAGAGACAAATGTGGGACATATTTGGCTGTAATTTGAAGGGCCGTTTTTGTTTTATTGTCTAAGGCAGGACTAGAACACATGGTCTTCTAGCCTGCTGTGTTAACCATTACACCAGACTGTCTCTACGCAATAGGTTAATATCCTGAAAATATATTCATGGAACACCACCACCCCACCTTTTATTAAATCCATGAACTTTTGCATTTCATACCAGTTCCCAATGGAAAAACAAATAGCTCTGAAGATCATATGTGTTTTGTTGTTGTTAGTTGCGAAGTCATGTCCGATCCATCGCAACTCCATGGACAATGTTCCTCCAGGCCTTCCTGTCCTCTATCATCCTCTGGAGTCCATTTAGGCTCACACCAACTGCTTCAGTGACTCCATCCAGCCACCTCATTCTCTGTCGCCCCATTCTTCTTTTGCCGTCAATCTTTCCCAGCATTAGGCTCTTCTCCAGTGAGTCCTTCCTTCTCATTAGGTGGCCAAAGTATCTGAGTTTCATCTTCAGGATCTGGCCTTCTAAAGAGCAGTCAGGGTTGATCTCCTCTGGGACTGACCAGTTTGATCAACTTGCAGTCCGAGAGACGCACAGGAGTCTTCTCCAGCACCATAGTTGCTGGAGAATCCTCAATTCTTTGGCGCTCAACCTTTCTTATGTTCTAACTTTCACAGCAACTGGGAAAACCATAGCCTTGACTATTCACACTTTTGTTGGCAGGGTGATATCTCTGCTTTTTAGTAAACTGTCTAGATTTGCCATAGCTTTCCTCCCCAGGAGCAAGCATCTTTTAATTTCTTGGCTGCAGTCCCCATCTGCGGTGATCTTGGAGCCCAGGAAAATAAAATCTGTCACTACCTCCATTTCTTCCCCATCTATTTGCCAGTCATATGTGTTACAGAGGGATTAAAATACAGCCAGATTTCCTTATCAGTCCACAGTGAGATTATTGAAATCTCAATAATAAAAAAAGAGTTGGCACAGCAGGAAAAAAATGTAATTGAATAAATGCTCCACATTCATTCTAAATGGTAAAATGGACTGTTTTAACCTTGCTTCGGTTTGACTGTGTTACATGTTATAGAAACAAATAAACAGCCACAATAAAAATGCAGTTTTAGTAATGTGTACAAAGCCTTCTTATGCTAGAAAATTAGTGCTTTTAGTGTTTAGCTTGCCGTTAAACAAAAAGAATCATATTTTCTTATATTATCCTATTCAAATCATACCAAACAATTCCGCTTTATAATTCTTAAGTTCATTTCACAAACTAACTTTAAATGATACTGGTTGTCACCTTTTTCAGAAGTGTGGATTTGTATCATTGAAGATATCCTAATGTTTTAATTATATTTTTAAAACTCAGTATCATATTCAGTGTTTAAATGTCTTACTAATTAGATTTAATTCTACTGTTTATTTATGGGAGAAAATGTGTTCCTTATTCTTTTGTGAGATTTTTCAAGAGATGAAAAGCATGATTGCAAGTAGCTAATTGCTATTTTTAGTGCAAGCCAAACCTAGTTAAACAGGTCAAAAAACTTCATGTGTTTTATTTTTCTACTGTATGACCAGTAATTGTGCATCAATTCTCTTCCCATTTCTCCCTTGGTGTTATTAACCGTGACATATTTTTGGTTATCTGAAATGTAGACTTTTATACAGCCTTGGACCACTTTCACCATAATCTCTTGAGACCAGGGTGGGTTCTAAATTTTTTTACTACCGGTTCTGTGGGCGTGGCTTATTTTGTGGGTGTGGCTTGGAGGTCATATGACTAGGTGGGCGTGGTTAGCTGGTCAGAGTCATTTCTGGAAGGTCCTGGCACTTACGACCAGTCCTCGCACTTACGACCCGACTCATTTGTTTGCTTTTAACACTGATCAGCTGTAGGATGGCCCTTTGAAGCCCCGCGGCAAGAGTTTAAACAGTTTTTTTCCCACTAGTCATCAGCTGGGACTCAGGAGGCAGCAATAGATTGGGGGTGGGACCAAATAAAAGGTAAGAATAACGTGGGGGGGTGGGGGGTGGGGAGAACCAGTTCGGTGATGTCATATCGTCACCGCTACCGGCTCGGCTGAACCGGACCGAACCGGGAGGAACCCACCACTGCTTGAGACTAACAATAAAAAAAATGAATAGGGTCAACGTAAGGAGAAATGGTAGTTACTGGGGAGTATTAGATTAAACTAAAATAATGGTGGCAAACTAGTCCATATCTTCTTTTTCTGGGCTTTTGTCGATATAATAGCTCAGCCACAATTTGGAGGGAGGTTGTTTACCATAGGGCTGGGATGGCAAACCTATGGCATGCATGCCATAGGTGGCATGCAGCGCCCTCTCTATGGGCACATGAGCCGTCGCCGTAGTTCAGCTCCACTGCACACATGCGCACGCCTCCCACCAACTAGCTGGTTGCCAGGTCTCTGCTGCGCATGCACAGGAGGTGGAGCGTGTGCAGGGAGCATGTGCACATGTGCAGGGGGTGGGGCACATGCAAGGGGGCCATGTGTGCATGTGCAGAGGCGGGCTGCATGTGGAGGGGCTACAAGCATGCAGGGGTGGGGCGCACACACATTACATTTTGGAAGTTTGGGCAAGCATGCACGTATTTGCATGCACACATACATGCTTTTGGCACTCACTCTGGAAAAGGTTAGCCATACCCGGAAAGAAATTGGGAGCCAATGTAGCTTGTGCCACAGAGATGTAATATGGGTAAAGCTAGAGGCATATCATTGTGAGTATCACTGCATCTTGCACTAATTATTGCTTCTGGTTGGTCAAAAAGTGGGATGGGGGGAACTAGTCAAACCTTTTGACCAACGTGGGCTCTGCAACAGAAGATACAAATCTCCCACCCAAGACTGGTTGATCAACCTCTTCTGAATTATTGCCAATAAAGGAAAATTTATGGCACTGTTCAACAGTCACAATTATTTAGTTGAATTCTTCTAATATTTAACTAAAATTTCTTTCTGTGCAATATATTTAAAGTTTATAAACCAGCCAGAGTTGCTTCTAGATGAGATACATGGAAGACAAATCTAATCAATAAATACATAAATAAATATTTGCTAAAATATTGAACTGCTAACATTTTCTTCAGGGCATTCTTATAATATATGGTTAATTTTAAAGTTCATTTATCTGTTGGTTGGTTGGTTTATTTATTTATTTATTTATTGGATTATGTGCCACCCATCTCTTGAGAGGTGACTCTGGGTGGCTTACATACATTACATGTGGACTCTTCTAAGGATTTTAATGCATTTAATGTTGTTTGATTTGGGCAATGAATTTTGATTAACAGAAAATGGCAGAGGCTGATGCATTTAAAACCGGTAAAGGTAGGGTTAGAAAAGCCTGCCTGTAAGGAGAAAACATGATTTTTTTTTTAAGTCATTATTCAAGAAAAATATAGGCTGGACAATCAAAGAACATTTGAGTTCATGGCAAAAGAGACAATTTGGGAGGAGAGAAAAAATTACAACCTGCAAGAGGATGACGTCCACATGTGGTAGACAAAAACTTTCCAGAGGCACAAAGCAAGAGTAGCATGTCAATAGTGATTAGTTCCACCAGATGTTAGCAGTGTTCAGTTAGTCAGAAATTGGAAAACACAGAATGAAGGTAAGAATTTCTTTGCTACGGAGCTCAAATAACCTGTAGAACTGTAATGTAGAACTGTATTCAAAAACTTGACTAGTGAGTAATTGTACTTTAAAGGCAGGCTCTTGCTAATACTTTTACAAAGCTTTTCTAAAAATAAGCAAAGCCATCCTAAATAATGTGTGAAATATTTTATAAAGAATTGCTTGTTTCTGGAACCTTTTTTTGGGGGGGAGAGGGGATTCTATAATTCATTCAAGATCCTTAAAAGTTTTTGGTTCAAATTTAGTACCTTTTCCCTAAATGAAAATAAACATTCCATGTTGATTTATTACCCGATAGGTAGCATTTGCAATGGCTGGCATTTTGTCCTCTGTAATACAGTAACCATATATTATGGACTGCAGATGCTGAGAAACCATTTTTGTTTCTTTGAATACACAACTCCTATTATAGATTATCCAGGAACATCAAATGCCGTAAACATTTTTCTACCCTTCAACAAAGGAAGGGTAGGTACCTGTTACGAAATTGAAGGGGCATGGTCCCAAATGGAACAAATATTTTTTTAAAAATAATAATAATAATAATAAGGGAGATGGGGAGTGAGCAAAAGAGAAAGAGAGAACAGAAACGACAGAAACAACTATAAATCATTAAAGCTTGCTTCAGCAAAACATTAAATATGTAAACTGTTTCACTGAAATCAGTGAGACTACTCAAATGCGTAAGTGCTTTCTTGGACATAGCCCAGGTTAGGTGTAGTATATTACCCTTAAAATGTTTTCAATGCAATATATTCACATGACCCTTGTTAAGTAAACCAATTTCTGTATTCATTGTGTTCCTTTCTAATGGTAAACTCTGATAATTTAAGACAAGCGTCTCTTACATATTTATTTTAAAAAAATGTTTTATGTGAGAAAACTCTACCACGCATACTAAATGCTCTAATACAGCAAAAAAGCTTTCTTACCAGTTGGAAAAATAATAGACCTGCTTCAATTTGTAGTCTATCTAGGACAAATAGAAATAATAGAATAAATGAGCTGGAAGGGACCTTGGAGGTCTTCTAGTCCAGCCCCCTGCTCAAGCAGGAGAACCTATACCATTTCAGATACGTGACTGTCTAGACCAGTGATGGCTTAACTTTTCCAGACCAAGAGCCCAAAGCACAAGCGCGCACCTAAACCCCCAAAATGCAATGCATGTGTGGCCCCCGTGCACGCACCCCACCCCATGCATGCACGAGTGTTCCCCCATATGTGCCCCACCCCTGTGCATGTGCAGCAGAGACCCAATGACCAGCTGGCTGGCGGGAGGCATGCACACAGGCATGGCGGAGCTGAACTGGGCCGACAGCTCCCGTGCCCACAGAGAGGGCGCTGTGTGCAACTTGTGGCATGCATGCATAGGTTTGCCATCACGGGTCTAAACTCTTCTTAAAAACATCCTGTGATGAGAGTGCCTATGATTTCTGGAGGCAAGCTGTTCCGCTGGTTAATTGTCCTCACTGTTAGGAGGTTTTTCCTTAATTCCAGATTGCTTCTCTCTTTGATTAGTTTCCAACCATTGTTTCTTATTCTGCCCTCTGGTGCTTTGGAAAATAATTTTCACAATCATTAAAAAACCTCTTCAAACAATTTTCATACCATAATAGCATGGGTTCCGTTTCAGAAGTTTGAATCACACTGGCTTGTCTAATAAAACAAGCTAGAGATTCCAAAACCAGGTTAAATATAAAATGATATAGTAAACATCTTTGACTGACACTATCATACAACAGTTTTGTGAAGATATGCTTCCATTTGTATTCCAATTATAATTAATTAAATTATAATTAAAGTGTTTCCTATAATTCATACCTCTTCCTTCCAGTTTCTGCTGAATGATTATCTTACCAAAAGCTAACTCTCTTTTTAACTGCTGAGCATTTACCTGTAGTTGGAAACTACAATCAGTGGAAAACATTAAACAATTAAAAACAAAAAACAAAAAAAAGATGGATACAAAAAGTTGCAGAGACATCTTCCATCATCAATATTCCAGAGTCTCGATGAATAGCTAGACCATAATTTAGCTTCTACGGGAAGCCACTCCATCAGAAGTACTTCAAACACTGAAGTCCCAAAATTGTTTCAGCCTTGAACTTAGGCTAGAACTATATTGACAATTTGGAGATATTATAGAACAATCAGTTACTTATTCACTGGTAACAATGACAAGTAATTTATTTTAAAATGGTAAGTTGTCACCGCAACGGACTATATCCTTTTACAATGAACTGAAGCATTTGTTTTCCAGTTTTCAGTCATTTAGATATTTTATTTCTTCTCACTTCTACATAAATAAATCATATACCACCAAACGTATTGGGCTAAAATCTGTTCCATGTGGATCTCTTGGACTTGTTTTGCTGTTGAACTAATTATTCCAAAAAGTCACAATGGGCAAAACAATAGCCTGAAGATAATACTCCTGCAGCTCAGTTCTAATGCTATGCGAAATCACAAATACATAAAACTGCATGCTGCTATAGCTCGCCTCTGTTTGTGAAGAAACACAATATAATATTTATCCATCATACAAACAAGCTTATATTTCTATGCCTACTGTGTCCACAAATTAATCTTTAAATCACAATCACTTTATTAAAGTAAATATAGAATAGAAATCACATCATGATTTTTTTCTAAAATGGTGGAAAAATAGTTTCCCTAAATACATATGAAAGGTTTCCATGAATTTTAGAAAAGCTAGAAATAAATATATATTCCTACACTATATGTCCAAGACTACATTCACGCTTGCCTAAACAAAAGCCCCTTCTGAGTTTCCTTATCCAATAAGAGCTTTATGTTTTTCATGCAGAACTATGGGAATAATAAAATGTACCTATTAAAATTCACTCTGCTTTTGTGTAAAAGTATGACAAGCCTACTTTTAGATGATATTTTCACAGTTTTCCCAATTTCACAGTTCTAATAATCCTTTCATACATTTTATGAATTTCCTTTTATATTGATCGCTAATCTGCCATCAAGTTAATGTCAGCTCTTAGCAACCACACAGATTTTCTCCATGGCAATCTGTCCCTAACCTGATCAACTGGGTTATCCAAAGGTGCACTCATACCAAGCATAACTGAGTCCATCCACCTTGCTATTGGTTATCCTCTTCTTCTCCTCTTTCCTTTCATCTTTCTCAGCATTAGAGCCTTCTAGAGTTAGATTTTTACATAATGTGTCCAAAGTTTCCCTTATATGGTTATTAACATTAATATACTTAGTATATGTTGAAATTCATTGTTGGACTGTATTTTTATTTAGCCAGTATTTAGCCAGTAGATGGCAGTGTTTACAGGTTTGGATTTATGGTATATATTCTATGTTCTTTTGTTCTAAGTAGATTTTCCTCTTTCCTATTATATTGAGTAGTAAAGCACATGGTGACTGTACTCTTTGTTTGCTCTGTGTGGTGCTTTATATAAACAGAATTTCTAACAGTATATGTACTTCTCATTGTTTTTCCTCCTGTTCTCTGATTCAAAAATGTTGCTTCAGAATACCATTGCTCTTGCAATGCATATTTAGTGGACAGAGAGAAGAGACCATCACATCCATTAATTTTAAATTCCACATGTTTTTCTAATATTGATTTGGCTGCAAATCATTGGTCAGCACATCCACAGCCTGAATTTAACTCCAAGCCTATTATACAGAGACCAGCATTAAGAATGAGACTAGTTTGTGGTCTACTTTGTTGTAAGTCAATGAGATGGGCGTCTCATTGTTTGGACTTAGGCTCAATGAACCAGTTCTTAAACTGAAGTGGTTCCTTAAAGGTCTTTGCCACTTCAAGTATAGTGGCAAGATATACTGGAAAGATAAGTAACCTATAATATGAGCATCCTCATACTCACAATCCTCAGAGATCTAATTAAAATAAGGCTAGAGGAGGATATATTCCTGTGCACAAGAAATCTTTTAAGGCTTTATAGGGAACCCATTATTGCTATAACCTTTCAGGCTAATAAGACAGTAAAGTCTTCATTCCTGAGTTCATATACTAACATATAGATCGGCTAGATGGCTTGCACATTTGAAATATTAAATCCACAGTCCATAGGACTATTGAAAATGGCAAGGTAATATCTCCCTGGGAAAAAAAATCTGAATTCCTGCTGACTAGATGGACAGTTTCATATACTTTTTTTTTTTTTGGCAATACTATAAACGTGGTTGCTATTACTTTCTTCCAGAATCTAATTATTTTTTATTCTTTCCCTGTCTAGACTACAGTCCTAGAAATCTCTTATTAAAGTATAACCAAGTCCAATCCTGATTGGTATTCTTGAGACTGAACATTTACTGTAGAAATATTTAATTTAGAAACATGTAATTAAGCAGAGTTAGGCAATACAAGCTTAATTCTCTTGTTTTGTTATCAGGAAAGACAACACAGTGGAAAATAGAGAAAACAAATTATGGATATGTACAGATGCGATTTGCTAAAGTTCTGCAAATTCCTCTTTAATCTACCAGGTTGGAATGTCAGTATATAATCAATGACTATCCAAATTTAGTTATAAAGGAAGAAGAGAACATATCTTTCTTTCCTGCATTACTTTCTTTCCTGTATTACAATTGGGGCATTGGATGAAATGCAAGCATCACTGAGTTTAAGTGAACATGACAAAAATCCATCTGCTTCTCTTGTCTTCTCTCCCCTCACTATCCAAAGGCATACAACATATTATGCTATCCAGCAAGAAGACCATCCTGCTTTGAAAACAATTTAGGTAGAGAAAAAGAACAGTCACAAATTGCAATAAGAAGTGGATCTTCTATATCAAAATATACATATTACATTGCCTATAAACAACTTAGAGTAAAACTCATTTTACTCTAAGATACATTGTACCTTTACAGGAAGGATATCTGAGAAGTGGGTGTGGCTCACTGACGACGCCTTAAAAGGCAGAAATAGCTATCTGAGTCTCCCAGAGAGCAACACAGAGTTGCAGTTTGTCAGCAGAAAAAAGGCCCAGAAACTTGTGAATGAGATTTCACAGAACCTAGGTCTGTAGAACAACTAAGTTTACGTAGGTAAAACCTGGCTAGAAAGAATATGCATATATATATTAATTCTAGAGAAAGCTCCAGAAAAGCTACAAAGGTGTAAGTGAAGTAAGGTGATAGTTCTTCCCTTATTAATGGAAAACTGTATGCCAGAAAAGTGGGTGTCGAAGACTTCTACCCTCAAAACAACGCACACCAGAACAACTAGTTACAAGGACAATTTTTTCCCGAATGCCATCACTCTGTTTAACAATTAATTCCCACAACACTGTCAAATAATTTACTAAGACTGTATTACTATTATTCTTCTCTTCCTTACTAGTATCTATCTCTTCCCACTTATTACTTATAACCATTTTGCTTGTATCTTTCAATTTATCTTTCAATTTATCTTTCAATTTATCTTTCAATTTATCTTTCAATTTATATTCAATTTATATTTGTGCAATACCAGGTCTGTGGTAAATAAAGCCCCCCTCATCTGTGATCTTATTAAGGAGGGGAGAGCGGACCTGGCAGGCATTACGGAGACCTGGTTGGGCCAGGAGGGGGGAATTCCCCTCGTAGATATGTGCCCACCAGGCTTCCGCGCATTCCACCAGACGACAGCTCAGGGCAGAGGCGGGGGGGTGGCGGTTATTATAAAGAAAGGTCTTGATCCGAGGGAGACTACTATTCCACAGATAGCTGGATGTGAGTCCCTTCTTGTGAAGTGTGGCCGTGGAGTGCAGATGGGTTTGTTGATCACATACCTGGCTCCCTGCCGCGTGGCAATGACCCTACCTGAGCTGCTTAACGTCATAGCCGAGGTGACCAGACTTTTGGTCATGGGGGATTTCAACCTGCCATCTATCAGTAAAATGTCTGAGGTGGCTCGGGACTTCATGGCTTCCATGACAGCCATGGACCTGACTCAGTTAATCCATGGCCCTACTCACTCGGGTGGGCACATTCTGGACTTAGTTTTTATCTCTGGTCAGTGGTCGAGTGGCCTTTATACAGGGGATATAGCCATTGAACCCTTGTCATGGTCTGACCACTCGCTCCTTTGACTTGACTTTCTAACCGCTGCACCCCACCGCAGGGAGGTGGGACCGACTAGGTGGTTCCGCCCCAGGCGCCTGATGGATCCTGATAGGTTCCAGATGGAGCTTGGGCCATTTCCTGAGACTCTGGCTCATGACTCGGCTGAAGACCTGGGGGCCGCCTGGGACAGTGCGGCCCCTGGAGCTTTGGACCACATCATGCCTTTGCAGCCTCTGACCCGGCACCGAACTCACCTAGCTTCTTGGTTCTCCAAGGAGCTGAGGGAGATGAAGTGCCAGAAAAGATGCCTGGAGAGCGGTTGGAGGGCCAGCCGTTCTGAATCCGACCGAATGCTGGTGAGGTCTCATATTAAGACCTACCTAGTGGCGATAAAAGCGGCAAAATCTAGCTATTTTGCCGCCCTTATTGCATCATCAGATAATTACCCAGCCGCCCTGTTTAGGGTGACCCGCTCCCTCCTCCATCTGGGAGCGCGGAATGACCCTTTGCAGGGTCGAGCTGAGGATTTTGTGCAGTATCTGCATGACAAGATCGCTCAGATTCGGGAAGGTCTGGCCTCGGACTGGGTAAGTCCAGACGAAATGACTGAGGCAGGTCTTGAGAGTGTTATCTGGGAGGAGTTCGATCCTGTGGCTCCTAAGGACGTGGACAGGATTCTGGGATGGCTGAACACGACCACATGTTTATTGGACCCGTGTCCCTCCTGGTTGGTGCTGGCTTCCCGGTAGGTTACACGAGGCTGGCTCTAGAGGATTATTAACACTTCCTTGAGTGAGGGTGTCCTGCCGGCCACCTTGAAAGAGGCGGTGGTGAGGCCCCTCCTGAAGAAGCCCTCTCTGGATTCGGCTGTTTTGGCTAATTATCGTCCAGTCTCCAACCTTCGTTTTATTGCGAAGGTTGTTGAGAGTGTGGTGGTGCGGCAGCTTCCACAGTACCTGGATGAAGCTGTCTATCTAGATCCGCTCCAGTCCGGCTTCAGGCCTGGGCACAGCACAGAAACAGCATTGGTCGCATTGGTGGATGATCTCTGGAGGGATCGGGATAGGGGTTGTTCCTCTATCCTGGTCCTGTTAGATCTCTCAGCGGCTTTTGATACCATCGACCATAGTATCATATTGCGCCGGTTGGAGGGGTTGGGAGTGGGGGGCACCGTTTTGCAGTGGTTCTCCTCCTACCTCTCTGACCGGTCGCAATCTGTGTTGGCAGGGGGGCAGCGGTTGACCCCGAGGCGCCTTGTTTGTGGGGTGCTGCAAGGGTCGGTCCTCTCGCCCCTTCTGTTCAACATTTATGTGAAGCCGCTGGGTGAGATCATCCGTGGCTTTGGGTTGGGGTTCCATCAGTACCCTGATGACACTCAGCTGTACATCTCCACCCCAGGCCACCCCAAAGATGCCCTTGAAGTGATGTCCCGGTGCCTGGAGGCCGTGCGGGCCTGGATGGGGAGAAACAGGGTCTGACTCAATCCTTCTAAGACCGAGTGGCTATGGCTTCCAGTGTCCCGATATAGCCAGCTGGTACCATCACTGGTTATTGGGGGTGAATCATTGGCCCCCACGGAAAGAGCTCGCAACTTGGGCGTCCTCCTGGATACACGGCTGTCTTTAGGGGGGCCAGGGGGGCTTTTTATCAGGTTCGCCTGATACGCCAGTTGCATCCCTTTCTAGATTGGGACTCCCTACACACGGTCACTCAAGCACTCGTCACATCCCGTCTGGACTACTGCAATGCTTTCTACATGGGGCTCCCCTTGGGGTGCACCCGGAGGCTTCAGTTGGTCCAGAATGTGGCCGCGCAGGGGATTATGGGAGCGACAGGGCGCTCCCATGTGACACCTCTCCTGCGCGAGCTGCACTGGCTTCCTGTGGTCTTCAGGGTGCGCTTCAAGGTGTTGGTGACCACCTTTAAAGCATTCCATGGCTTAGGGCCAGGGTATTTACGGGACCGCCTTCTGCCACAAATAGCCTCCCACTGGCCAGTACACTCCCACAGAGAGAGACTCGTCAGGGTGCCGTCGGCCAGACAATGTTGGCTGGCGACCCCCAGGGGGAGAACCTTCTCTGTGGCGGCATCTGCCCTCTGGAACAACCTATCCCCAGAGATACGCATGATACCAGACCTCCGGACTTTTCATCGGGCCCTGAAAACACATCTTTTTCACCTAGCCAGGCTGGCTTGATCCCATCTCCTCGGTTTTAATTTGTAATTGGTTTTAATCCGGGTTGTTTTAAATGGATAGCCAAAATTATTTAATGTTTTTAAACTGCTTTTAAATTTTATATGTTATGTTTTACCACGGCTGTTCACCACCCTGATTCCTGTTGGAGAAGGGCAGTATACAAATTAAATAAATAATAATAATATTGTTTTAATGTGTTTCCTAGTACGATTGATAGCTTATTAGTAACCTTGATTATCACTAAGTGTTGTATCTTTTTATTCTTGATGAATGTATTTTATTCTCCTTATGTACACTTAGAGCATATACACCTAAGACAAATTCTTTGTGTGTTCAATCACACTTAGCCAATAAAGAATTCTATTCTATTCTACCTATTCTATTCTATCATTACTCATATTGTGAAAAAAAAAAGTTCTGTAATGGGAAAGAGTCTTAAATAAGAATGGAAGAATAAGAACAAGTATCAAAGTATTGGGTGTTTTCATTCCCCCCCCCCACTGCAATATAAGTATCAAACCAAAATATGGAAACCAATGTCAATAAGGAAGCATCTAGAAACATGAACAAAGCCCCCAAAATTGTGTATGGTAGATTAAAGATGAATGGTGATAAATGAGTAAATGTCTCCTTGTAAAATGATGAGAAAATGCAAGCACAATTTACTACATCTCTTTCCAGCTACTTGAATGCTTCATTTTATACTGATTTATCAAAATGATTAAGATTATTTTTTTTAATGCAGAGAGTAAGAGAGTTCAGAATAAAACTTATTTAGCTACCTCTTCTGTGCTGTTAGCTGTTGATAGCTGCTGTGGGCTACAAATTTAAATAAGCAGAATAGATACAAATCTTGGTAAAGCTATTTTTCACTTAAATATAATGCAAAAATGCTAGAGAAAGAAGAACATTTTTTCCTCTAAGGGAATGACTAAACTTGTCTTGCTTCACAGCCAGAGTTAAACTAATCCCACTATTTACAAAATGAAAAGAACTTTCTTAAATCACTCATGGATTTAAATTTGTTTTTCAGTTATTTTGTTCTAATCTTTGAGTAATTATTTTTTATTAACAATAAATATTAAATATTTTGCTCCTGGACTTAGACATTTTTCAGAGGCTTGGAATTATTGAAGTAATCAGGGTGAAGTAAGAACAATAAATTGGGGACAGTGAGTTAATTTGAATAAATGCAGCTCCTATTTCATTAATCCAAAATGTTACTTCCAAAATTCTAGAAAGATAGAACGGTAGAAAATGTTCAAAATCTGGCTTGTACAATTTGAATGAAGCTAAGCTAAATTCAGTCATTTGGCATCATAGTTTGAGATTAACAATCCTTTTACTTTAATGCCAAGTACAAAGAGAAAGCAGAAACCAATAAGTAGATACAAATTGTGTGGATCTGTCCAGAATTCTTTGTTTACTATGACCAATTGATGCCAGGAGATTGGACCTGAAAAATACATATGGCATAATCTTGAAGAACCAAAGCAAGCAGGAAAAATTTATTTGTCATCTGCTTCGCTATGTGCCGATAAATTGGCTTACATCAATTTGATGGAACAAAATATCTCATAAATTTTTATCTGGTGCTCACCAATAGTTATAACATCTCATTGTCTGAGAGAGCATCTTAAATGCTTTTTTTGGTTCTACCGTAGTCATAAATATATGCTCACACATTAGTAATTCTGCCTTTAGCATACCTTAAATACATTTTCTAGAATATGAACAAATAACTGACACTTGTGGGACCATTAAGTTACAATACAATTTTTTAGGAAGGAAGCCTTGCTTCCAAAATAAAATATTTGTAGGAGACAACAGATGTGACCAAAAAGACTAAAATTAACAACCTTAATATACATATTCATGCCAAGACAAATATGACTAGTATCTGAAGTACACTTTGGATAACTATACTTTTATGAATAGCTTTGCACATACTGTAAAAATAATTATACATGCAAATTATTCAGGTGATCATAAATTTAAGTGCTATTTTCTTCCAGTTAGTATGAAAGAACAAAAAAGGCTGAATATGTATGTGTGAATATGTATATATATGTAGGCATACTATAATTCAGATAAGACTAGTATTATATATTGAAAAAGTGGTGAAGTGACCTATCTGCTACATACACAAAAATAATTCATGGAAATATTCCAGAAGTTGGACCATACATTTAAGTAATTTTTCTATCTATAATATTTCATGGTATTCATTGTAACTCACTAGTCAAAAAAAATAAATACAAAATACACACAGAATAAAAGCAAAATTCCTCTAACGTCTAAAATGTAAGGTTTATCAAAAGCAGGGGTGAAATGCTCCCAGTTTGGACCAGATCGCCCAATCCGGTTGCGATGGTGGCGGGTGGTTCGGAGAACCGGTAGCAAAAATCCCTGCTCCACCCACCCCCCATGCCCAGCTGAGCATCATCATCAGAGGCTGTTTTTTTTTATTTTTAAAAGCATTTTTTTCTACAACCTCTTCAGTTGAAAAAACATTTTTAAAAGTAAAAAAAAAAGCCTCTGATGATCGTGCCACTCAGCTGGGATCGTCAGAGGCTTTTAAAAGCATTTTTTTCCGCAACCTCTTTGGCCAAAAAGGTTGGAGAAAAAAATGCTTTTAAAAGCCTCTAACGATCCCAGCTGAGTTGCCTGATCATCAGAGGCTTTTAAAAGCATTTTTTTACAACCCCTTCGGCTGAAGAGATTGTAGAAAAAATGCTTTTAAAAGTTAAAAAAGAGGCCATGCCCATCCAGTCACATTAAACCCCACCACCACCAAGCCATGCCACAGAACAAGTAGTAACAAATTTTACATTTCACCACTGATCAAAAGCATAACAAAAGTAATTATATTGTGATAGCATTTCAAACAGCTAGAAGAAGAAGAAGAAGAAGAAGAAGAAGAAGAAGAAGAAGAAGAAGAAGAAGAAGAAGAAGAAGAAGAGGAAGAGGAAGAGGAAGAGGAAGAGGAAGAAGAAGAAGAAGAAGAAGAAGAAGAAGAAGAAGAAGAAGAAGAAGAAGAAGAAGAAGAAGAAGAAGAAGAAGAAGAAGAAGAAGAAGAAGAAGAAGAAGAAGAAGAAGTGCCATCAAGTCATTGTTGATTCTTGGTGACCACATATAGACTTTATGGCAATGATCTGTCCCTAAGCTTCAGTTTATCCAACAGTACAGTATCCTTACACCTGCCCCATTGCAGCCTTCTCCAGAAAGCTAGATGTTCATATAATGTGTCTGAAATAGGATAGTTTGAACCAGGTCCTTTGTGCCTCACGTGACAACTCTGAGCTGATTTGTTCCATGATCCATTTGCTTTGTTTCCTTGGCTGTCTATGGAAACTCTTAGGACTCTTCCCCAAACAGAGCTATATGGTATTTCTGAAAATGTTATCATCCACAATTCAGAATCTGACTCTGATCTTTTTTTAGCATATTTTTTTCATCATCAAAGATAAAATACAAAACAAAGAAAGAAAGCATACTATCAAACTTCCAACATTAACAACAAAAAGAAAAAAAATATGTTTACAAAAAAGAAAAAAACAAATATCAAATATATTTAACATTAAACATAAAAAAAAAAATCCATCCCCGCTGAATGCTGAAAGATGCATCTAAACACTACTATGTTCTTCTCCACTTACATAATGGATCTACAAATATTTATAAACTTTCCCAAAGTTTATATTTGACCAAAGTCCTATATTATATAAGCAAATATCCTGATGTGGAAATCTATTTGTCTAATAATCAAATCTACTCAACATCCGCTCACAATATATATGTAGAAAAAAATTAAAAACAGTCACCAGGTTACCCCAAAGATAAAACTGATCTTCAAATCTCTCCATTAACCATCTGTCATTGTATTTAACAGGCAGAAAGTCCACAAATGGCTTTCATCTCTTATAAACTTGTCCAATCCATTGTTCCTAACTCAAGATGTTCATTTTGCCCTGTCTGGTGATTCAGTCAATTTTAAAATACACTCTTCAATAGCCAGCGTCCCCTTTTCCTTCCAATGCTTAGCATTTACAATCCCTGCAGTGGTCACCATGTAAAGAAAAAAGTGTCCCAAACTGTTTTTCAGTTGGTTTGTCCATAATATCTTAAAGAAAGAATCTGATTCTGATCTGCAATCTGACGATGTTGCACCATCTGAGTTGTGCTTCAGGAAGGTGAGTCTCAGGATTCAGAAAGCCAGGATTCAGTAGAGGTTGATCAGCTGTGGGCATTTCCTGTTCAGCTGGAGCAGACAGATGATGAGGAACAACCTGCAAACCCTAGACCCATATAGGTCTAGACCCATATTGAGATGAGCAGGACAATGCTCCACAATGACATTCCTTGCTGGACAAAGGGCAAGGCAAGATTGATTTCAACCAGCTGTCAGCAAATTTAGGTAATTACTTTGCTTGCAGTCTGTATTGGAGATAACTGTTCAGCCTTCCAACTCTTGTGCCTGCTTCTAGTTTGTGACCCTTTAATTCTAGGGTTGGCTGACTACATGAATTGTCTTCTTGTGACTCTTGGAATGTATTTGGAGTACACTACTGCTTCCTGGATTGTATTGGCATTTTTTTCAGGTGAGCACTCTCTGCTAGGTATTTGAATTATGTTCCTGTCTACTGCTATCAGCTTAAACAGTAGTAAATATGCAGCTTCTGAGTGTTGTGTCTATGTGTATGAGCCAGCAACCTTGAAACAGAAGAGCATCAGCAATCCAACCAATATTTATTAACTTATTATTTATTAACTTATTATTAATTTATTAATATACATCAGTGGTGGATTTCAAAAATTTTTTACTACTGGTTCTGTGGATGTGGCTTGGTGGGCGTGGCATGGCATGGCTTGGTGGGTGTGGCTTGGTGGGCGTGGCAGGAGAAGGATACTGTAAAATCTCCATTCCCTCCCTGCTCCAGGGGAAGGTTACTGCAAAATCCCCATTTCCTCCCGATCAGCTGGGACTCGGAAGGCAGAGAATAGATGGGGCTGGGGCCAGTCAGAGGAGGTATTTACCGGTTCTCTGAACTACTCAAAATTTCCACTGCCGGTTCTTCAGAACTGGTCAGAACCTACTGAAACCCACCTCTGATATACATCCTGGACCCAAATTATTTATAGCTTTATAAATAGGATCCAGGTTCTTAGAATTTCATTCAAAAGTTAATTAACTACTAATGCAATTTATTTTTTTAAAAAAAACTGGTCGTCCTCTCTTAATGACTACTTGTTCACTGACCATTCAAAGTTATGACAAAACTAAATGAGGAGAATTTCAAGTGATCCTCATGGTTGGGGCCATTGTAGAGTCCTTGCAAACATGTTACTGCAATTCGGGCTCTTGGCAATTTGGTCACAGTTATGACTATCATAATGTCTCACAGTCACATAATTGCCATATGTCATCATCACTTGTCAGCTTCTGACAAGTCAAGTGAGTGAGGAAGCTCACCTGGCTCCAGATCCTCTCTATGCATCTGGGAAGTGTGAAAACAGCCTTTCCCACTCCCTTGGAGGCTCTCCAGAGGCCTGAAATGGCCCATTTCCCAACTCCCAGTGGGACAGGAAGTGACATTTTTTGCTATCCCCAGCCTCCAGAGCCTCTCTAGGAGTCTCAGGAAACAGCCTGTTTCACTACTTCTGGTGAGCCCAGAAGGCCCAAAAATCAGCTGGCCGGCAACACTAACCCCGAATTGTAGGAGGGTACACTTAAACGCTCCCCTGTGAGTCACTATCGTTTGGGCCAGGGCAGTGTCCTCATCAACGGGGAGCTGCTGATAAGCTTGGGCCAGATCAAGCTTCGCAAAGACCTTACCCTGGCCCAGTGAATGGAGTAAGTGCTGAACCACAGGGACGGGATAATGGTTAGCCTGCAACGCCCTATTAAGTGTCGCCTTGTAATCAGCGCAGATCCTAAGGGATCCGTCTGATTTCAATGGGATAACTATGGGTGTCTCCCACTTTGAGTGTTCCACCGGTACAAGGATCCCCTGCGCAATCAATTTGTCCAGTTCCCGGTCCACCCTGGCCCGCAGTGCAAGAGGTACCCTTCGAGGTTTCAGTCGCCTAGGGGCCACTTGGGGGTCCAGATTAAATGAAATGGGAAGCCCTGTATATTTACCGAGTTGGCCATCGAACACATCTGCGAACTCGCGAGTCAGTTCAGTGGAGATGTCATAGCTGGTAGAGTGAACTCCGGAGACGCTCAGGTGTAAGGCATCAAACCAGTCTAACCCCAATAGACTGGGAAGGCGGTCTCGTATGACGATCAGAGGCAGGCGACCTGAAAAAGAGCCATAAACAACACGGAACGAGCCACAACCTAACGTGGGAATATGCTTCCCTTGGTAATCTTTAAGTTTAATCGGGCAGGCTTTAAGACGCCGTTGGGAGAAGGTAGGGAGCAATGCCTTAAGGGTGGGCCATGCAATAATGGAACGGGAGGAGCCCGTGTCCAGCTCCATACGACATGGAAAGCCTTCCAGCTGGACTGTGAGATGGATTTTGCTGGCCGTCCCCTGTGAAGAGGCGTGGCTGACCCCCACAGCATCGACTTCTGCATCCCGATCCTCTTCCACATGATTACCCCGGCGCTCGAATCGCTTGGACTTAAGGCGCTTGGAAACAGGCTCCCCCGTGTCATCAGGGAGGGGAAAAGCAGCCCGGCAGACCCTGGAAAGGTGACCACGTTTGCCGCACCGGCGGCAAACGGCAGACTTGAAACGGCACTCCGCCCGGTTATGCTGGCCACCACAACCCAGGCATCCGCTCTGAGGAGATTTGCCCGCGGGAGGCGCTCGTTGCTTACGGCCAGACTTGAGGTGGCACACCTCCCCTTCAGGCTCCGAAACGTCGTCCATGTCAGAGCCCTCATGGTGGACGGACTGCGAAGTAGCAGGCGGAGCCCCCATCCTTCCAGCCTGCGCACGCTGAATGTCGGCAGAAGACTGGGCGGACATCTCCGACGCTCTGGCCTCATCCATTGCGATAGGGAGGGTTAAGTCGGAGCAAGCCAAAAGTCTCCGTTGCAGCTTTAAATCACGCACCCCGCAGACCAGTTGATCCAGGAGCATATCATCAAGCTCCTTAAATTCACAGTGGAGAGCTGCCGTGCGCAGGGAAGCCATATATGCGTTAACAGACTCCCCTGCCTTTTGAGATCGCTGGTAAAAAGCGTGCCGCCGGGCTATTTTAGAGGGGGCGGGAGCGTAGTGCTGTTTAAGTTTGCCCAATAGTGTCTCCCAGGGTACGGTGTATACAGGTTGCGGCGCGGCCAGGGCCCTGGTGGTGGCAAAGATCTCATGCCCACAGGAGCTTAAAAAGTACCCTCTCTTCCTGGCCAAAGGAAGATCGGCCAGGTCGTTTGCATGTAAGAAGCATTCAAACCGTTCAATGTATTCGTCCCACGTCTCTGTGGCAGCCTCGAACAGCGTGAAAGTGGGGAGAGGGACAGCCATCGCGGTATCAACAACCACCGTGACGCGCCTCAGCTGGCCTCAGTTCCGGCGAGGGTTCTTTAGACCGATCCCAACCCTCGTCGCCAGTTGTTATATCTGAGGAGACTACACTGAGGCCAGGATGCTGAACAGATAACTTTATTAACAGGATCAACAAGTAAAACAGAATCAACTCGCCCCGCCTGACAGCTGCTTAAATACCCAAGCTGTCAGACGGTCTGACCAATCCTGAAACAGGCAGCATCCCGCTTAAACAGTTGCTGTGCGCCTCCACCAATCCGAGCCCACTGATGACGGAGCCGGCGTGGGGCGTGTTTTACCCGCGAGGATTCAACAATTTTTACATATCTCTAACCTCATAATCCTTCCGTCACGAGCTTAAGACATGGCTGTTTAAACGCCCTAGCCCGGACTGATGGGGTCTACTGTTTTAAATTGGTTTTAAATTGGTTTTAGTCTGTTTTAGTATGTTTTAATGTGTATTTATTGGGATTGTTTCGCTGATGTGAGCCGCCCTGAGTCCTTTGGAGAAAGGGCGGCATATAAGTCCAATAAATAATAATAATAATAATAATAATAATAATAATAATAATAATGATGATGATGATGATGATGATGATGATGATGATGATGATGATGATGGCAGATTGGAATGCATGGGAGCCTAATACTGCTGGTTGCCTACCCTGGACTAGATGAATGATGGTATTAAAACTATAATGATAAAATAATGAATGAAAAATATGAATAAAAAATGAAATTGTAACCAATAAAAACAACAAGGCAGAAATGGAGTCTAATTCACAGTTAGAATTAGATTGAAGAATTTAGTTCTTTTCCAATTGATCCATACATAGATACTTATTACACTACTTACTTTCAAACTTAAAAGGATGTTGTGCAAAGCTCAGAAAGGACTAAGAAATAACAATAGAAAATTATACAAGTTTGCTTTGAGTTAAGCAAAAAGAAAGGAAATAGAACAAGAACTATTGGATCCTGCAAAAACTAAATTACTTAAATACCATTCATTATGCCTCATTTGTTACCAGATAGGATCATAAAGATTGCTCTCTACTGCATAGCGCGTTTTTGATCAATCAAAACTTTCATAAAATATTTTAAGTAAGACAAACAAAGTTTAGGGTAGGTTAGCAGTATTAGTCATAGCCATGCCATATTCAGCGTTCCATAATGATTAAGGACAATACCGGTTGGTTTTTATACCCATCTTTCCCCCAAAATAAGACCATGTCTTATTTTCTTTTGGGCCCGAAAATAAGCACTAGGGCTTATTTTTGGGGATGTCTTATTTTGTTTTTCCATATACAGGAGGTCCACTTTTGCTTGCTCACAGCAGGGCAGGAGGCCATGTGGTGTGTCAGTGCTGCCACCGTGAGGTGGGAGGGTGGAGCTGTCATGCACTGCACGTTGGCTTACCTCATGGCCCCCGCAGCCAGGCCACTCATGTCCCAACATCTGCCTTGCCTTGCGGTGGTGGTTCCAGCAGTCCAATCCAGCAGGATCCCACATGGCCGCCACCCCACTTCTGCTTGCTCATGGCTGCAATGGAGCAGGAGGACAAGCAATATGCCAATGCCACAACCACGAGGCAAGGCAGGGGATGGAGCTGCCCTACATGCCTTGCACCAGCTTATCTTAGGGCCCCACAGCCAGGCCATCCACCCCGACACCTGCCTCGCCTCATGGCCATGGCACTGCGAGCAACCAGATGAAATGGGCAGGTGGACAGCTGTGCAGGCTCTTAAGTATGGCTTATTTTGCAGGTAGGACTTATATTAGGCACACACATAAAACGTGCTAGGGCTTATTTTCAGGATAGGTCTTATTTTTGGGGAAGCAGGATACCTTTCAGTCCATAAACCACAAATACAAGCAAAATCCAGTTTTAATTTAAGAATGCTCACATTATTCTATGCAAGCCAGGATCTCTAATCTATGGAGTACTTTGCAAGCCAATACAACATTGCCTATATTCTATCAGCTAGAAGGTCTATATTGTTACGTTGCTAGGCAGATGGGATAATAATTCCACCTGTTTTACATCCCCATATAATTTTTAATATCAGAGGATGATTCAGTCTTCCTTCATAGTCATTATCCCATTAAATTAATGAATGCCCAGTAATTGCTAATAACCATTATAACATGTCTGATACAACCTCTTACCACCTTGCAATAATGGAATGATGTCGCTGTTTTATCGCTGAGTTCAGTAGAGCAGAAAAACCGTCTCCAATCAACTCCCCACAAAATATATGTTTAGTTAACTCTGCAGTTACTAAAGACACGTGCCATCTTTAGCAAGGACCTTTTCATATGATTCTTTAGTTATGCGTCTTTCATACAAAACAACTGAAAAAAACAAGCTGTATTACATTAAAGAGTACATTTGAATCTGTGGTGAAGTAAAGTGGGCTTATATATATTTAATGTTATCAGGAAGACTGCAATGTCAGTGTCAGCAGAAGGCTTTAAATTGATTCTTCAGTGAAATAAAGCTTGCAAACTACATTCCATTACAAATGGAAGGCTCTTCAAAATACTAGCTGACCTTTTCACAAGGGCATTGATTCAGTGAGCTGAGCTGAAAGCCAAGAGGCAAATAAAGCAACATAAAATGCAACAGGTTATAAAGTCAGCTGCACAACAGTGCAGCAGGGCTGACCTTCAAAAGCCAGAGTACCATCAGTGTTTACAAACCAAATGCTAGAAAGGACACATGGCCAGAATAATGTGGATTTATATTCTGTGGATTTAACCCAAATTATTGTAGACCAATTCCAAAGATTTTTTGACAAAGGATACATGGAAAAGATCCAGCACCCATTAACAGTTTCTTTGCTCCCTTTAACATTACTGGTAAGCAGAAATATCTATAGGAACACGCTTTTCATTTATCTTGTTGGCAGAAAATACTAGGAATAAATAAGCCGATTCTACATTTTTTGCCTTATCATTCCACTTGCTTGAGGCTGCTGTACAATAGGTCATATGCTTGGATGAGAGCAAAAAGTTAAAAGGTATATTGTAAAGCCATATTGCTTAATGCACTGTAAGCTGCCCTGAGTCTCCGGAGAAGGGTGGCATATAAATCAACTTAATATATATATATATATACATATACATATACATATACATATACATACATACATACATACATAAATATATATATACATATACATACATACATACATATACATACATACATACATACATACATACATACATACATACATATATATATATATATATATATATATATATATATATATATATATATATATATATATATGTTTTCTGAGGTTTTCGCGGGTGTTTGTATGTAGGTCTTTGGTTATTCGGGTTTTCTCCCGCGTAAAATTGGAGGTTTCTTGGCGACGTTTCGACGGAGTCTCATTCGTCATCTTCAGGCTGGTGTTCTCGGCTTCGTGCCGAGAACACCAGCCGAGAACATTGCTCCTGGAAGCACGAAGCCGAGAACACCAGCCTGAAGATGACGAATGAGACTTCGTCGAAACGTCACCAAGAAACCTCCAATTTTACGCGGGAGAAAACCTGAATAACCAAAGACCTACATATATATATATATAAATGTTATTTGTAAAGACCCTATAACTTGTTATTTGATGGTTTAAGGCAAGGACTTTTGGGGACCATTGGCATATGTTGAATATTGGGAACTTGTTAAGAGGACTGTCATAAAATGGTTGTTAAGGAGAGCATGGCCAGTCATAAAACATTTATTTACCAAAGATAAAATTGGTAGTATTATACTTCAATCTCTCTAGAGCCTTAGTTTATATTTCTTTTTTTATTAGTCCAACCAATACATTTCCAGTAAATTACTAGACTTCAGCTCCCTTTCATTTCCTTAAGAACTTTATGAGGCTTATGTAGGATCCTAATAGATTCTTGAAGATGAAGACAGGGTTTGAAGCTGGAGTTTTATTTTGAAGCATATTAATTTCTTAATTAATTTTTCATGTTAAATGTTTTGAAAATATCATCTGGGATATAGAGCTTTGTGTGCATCAAAAGAGGATAGACAGTACCACGCAACCAGAACCTGTACTGAATTTATATTTACCAAAAAAGAAAGCGGAAGCAGTATGCTCCATCCCATATTTGGATAGACCAAGTTGCCCTCATAGAAAAAAACACTCAACCAGAACCTGAAATATCATAAATGTTGGTAACTTTTTTAAAGACGTATTTTCTACATTTTATATAATTCAAAACAAGTACAAAATAAGGAATTTGGTATGCTAACAAGGGTTAGCATTTCTATACCTGATCTCCAATCCTACTCGTTTTGTCCTATCTCATTAAACTTGCCATTCATATTGAACAGAATATAAGTGAGATGGGTCATGTAAGAATGAGGATGTGTATGCTTGCACCACACCCAAATCCCTGTGAATGCCTACTCCACCACTGCAGTCCTTACAAAACTTTACCCATGCAGATTCTATTTGTAGATTGGTTGTTTGAAGCAGCAATCTACTTTGATTATAATGAAAGCACACAGAATTCATAGCACATTCACACTGCATGATAAAGTAGAATCCTTGATGCCAGGTAGTAAGAATTTTGGGGGGGGAAATTTTTCAGGAAAAAATGCAGATGTGATAGGATTGAGATAGGCAGACTGAATGTGACATTTTTATTCACCTTGATGACAGTTCAATATACCTGTATATTATTGAAAGTGCTGATAGGTTGTTGTCTAAAGACTGCAACCAGCCAGTCAATCCATTCTGGGTTTTGTTTTTGTTGGTTTTTTTTAAAGTAAATTGAAAGGCAATATGATTAATGAATGTATGACTTAAGAGTCTACATTTACAAATATGGAAATTGTTTTTATATCTGCAGATGCCAATGCATATTCATGGTTTTTACTCCAGCTTCAGCAATAAATACGGTGAAGGCATTCAATTGCAATTTCTGCATTAAAGCCTAAAGGTGAAAAATGATAGATGAATAAGGCGGATAGTAATCATAATGAAGGCAGGAAGGAAAATTGGCAAATGGAAGGAAATCCTGCACAAATAGGAATATGATGCATTTTAAAGAGAAAGACAGCACCTGTATTTCAGCCAGCCCATCACCCAAAATATACATTCAGCTAATGAGAACAGATGCACCTGTAACTCATGTAGAAATTTTGAAAGACTAAAGTATATACCCATATACATCGCCCATATTAATTTTTCATTCCCACTGAAAAGTGACTTGAAATTGCTACAAATGAAGTCGACGAATAGTATTGCCTTCTGCTAACTGACCCTTAATAGTAGATCCAATTATAATATAAATCTCTATCTCAAAAGTCTCTAAAGTGTATTATTAGCAAAAGCACATTTACCAAGATAATTGGAAGAAACAAAAAATGCAGAAGTAATAAAGGAAAGTAAAACCTAGCATAAAACAGGTTGTGATGTCCATGGCTTAATAATCCTTAAAAAGTATCCCTAAAGTAGTCCAATCTTCTAAATAAATGTCTCTAGCACAGAGATGAAAAATACAGCTAAGTAGCAACATAGCAAGAAACCAAAATGTAATTCATATCATAATATCTCCTGGGTTTTATTTATTCATAGTTGTCATAAAAATATATCATATTTCTCTTCTTAATTATAGGAAATAAAATCTGTGTATCCACACAACATAAATGATAGAAACTTTTTTATTGAAAGAAAACATAAACATTGGTAATACAAAGACCCAGAGGTCACCAGAGGTCTCCACCCTTGCAGTTAATCCATTCTCAAAGTACATTATTCTGAATTAATTGTACTGACAAAATAATTAGACATCAGATCTCACATATGTGGACACATTCATTGTAGCAAGTGAGTTACTATTTTCCTGAACTGAAGTGTTATCCCTTTTACTACCATCACCAGAAAGACCATCAACCTCAACGAGTTATAAACTCTACCCTACAAAATTAGAATAGCATTGCTCAATGCTATTGTTTAGCATTGTTCATGGTATAATCACTTTGATTATACCATGTAATTGCTTAAATTATATTTGTTACAATGACGCCAACCATCAACACAAATTATCATTTCATATAACTTAGATTATTCATCTTTTTCTTTTTCCTTCTCTTTCTTTCTTTCTTTCTTTCTTTCTTTCCTTCCTTCCTTCTTTCTTTCTATTTCTTTCTTTTTGTTTTGGAGGGATGTTAACGGCAGGCAACCAGCTTTTAATTGCATGCACCTGTACATCTCTTTCTCCTTCTCTCTCTTGAAAATCATAAAACAGCTACCATTATCTTTAAAAAGTCATTTATGGGCATCTTAACTTTGCTGGAATTGGACAGTTACCTTTGCATCTAGAAAAGAAGTGTTTACAAGTTAACTTCCTTCTTAACTTCATCAATATCTAAGTAACCAATTCCTATAACCAATAACCAATTCCTAAGTAACCAAGTCCTATAACCAGTATATTCCAATATTCCAACACAATTTCAGAATGCTGATTGTTCTTAAGAATTGCTTGGAAACACCTGGGCTGTTAAAATGCTGTTCAAATCCCCAGTAATGAACAGACTTCTGAAAAATCCCAGCTGACAAACGGCATATTATTATTGAAATCACTTGATTGGTAAATACAACTTTAAGCCTGACAATTACAGGCCTTTCTGTTTATCCAAAAGACTTGGAAAAATAATCAGTTACAAGAAAAAAGATCAGATGACTTTCAAAGATAATTATGCTGAACATTTTCCACAGAAATTGAAGAACATGTTGATGTAATTTAAAAGCTTGTTGTTGTTATTGTTTTATTCTCAGAAATTTGCTAAGTAAAAAAAAAAGGAATATTAGGATACGGAGGTAGGCATATATAAGACATATATATGTCTTATATATGCCTACCGTCCATATCCTAATATTCCTTTTTTTATATATATTATAACATTTATATATTATATTATATCTTATATATTATATAATATATTATATATATGATAATATATATAATTTGTTTTCGTAATTTTCACGGGTAGAGGTATGCAACTCTTGGCATATTTGGGTCCTTTCCCGTGTAAGATTGAGAGTATCTTGGCAACGTTTCAACGAGGTCCCACTCATCATCTTCCTTCGGCTTCATGCCTGTGCAAAAATTTTTGCACCGAAGGCACCAACCTGAAGATGACGAGTGGGATCTCGTCAAAACGTCGCCAAGATAGTCTCAATCTTACACGGGAAAAGACCCAAATACGCCAAGACTAATATATATAATTATATATAATATAATAATAATATATAATATATATATATTGTTCTTTTATTCGTAGGATTATATGTGCAATACTTTTCTAGTCAGAGTTTTTGTGTTGTCAGCAGACAACACAAAATGTCTGATAAAGCCTGAAAGTGGTGATTTGAGATATCACCCAACTATGGCAATACAAACATCTTAATTTATGTAGGAAAAACCCTGACTAGAAAAGTATTGCATATATATGACATCTGACAGCTATCTTTTTGATATGAACAGACATGGTAACCTAATATATTATTTATTTTGCCTTGGCCCAAGTCCTATGAATGCCTTGATGAGGAATATGAAATTGAGCAAGTACCTTTGTCTTTCAGGGTGAGAGATAACCATTCTATTCCACAGATAGAGAATGGTACCATAACAATAGAATTAGTAAAATAGAGAAAAATCTCTCAAACACTATGGTCATCCATATGTTATTACTGTCAGCACCAAATGAAGAGTATCCTGTTCCATAGTTTTCCCTACTGCAATTTTCTGTTAAGATCAATAGCTAGTTTAGTCAATGTAGGAAATACTCTAACCCATTCAGATGTGCCTTAATCAGTTGGAGAATAGGCTATTGTAGCTCGTGACAGATTGTCAGCAAGATACACCAATTTTTTGGAGTACACACTATATTAAGAAGCTTAGAAACCCACTCTGAAAATAGGCACAAGTACCATAGATTGGCTTTAAAAAAAATTGATGTTTGTGACCAATCTGAATCAAAACAACTATTCTGAGCATACATTTACAGAGGCTAAATAAATGTCTCAGTCATCCAGGTCATAGTTATCTCAAGGGTGCTTTTTTCAAAAGACAACTGGACTGTTTTTTTTTCTTTGAGGAAGACCTTTCGCTTCTCATCCAAGAAGCTTCATCAGTTTTTTGAAAAAGCACTTTTGAGATTTATAGAGGTTGCTCATTGTATGTTGCTGAGGGCATATCCTTCTCTATTTGTGCATAATTTGTTATGATACAGTACATGCAGCATTCCGGAAGCATAACACTCTGGTTTATTCTTTGGGGTTAAGTCTGACCCAAGATAATGTTTTAATGTACCCACATACATTGGTTTGTCGCCATCAAAACATTGAGCAACAACTACCTGATAAAAGTGCTGTATTTCAACAGCAGCAATTTTATGATACTCTGTAAATTCTGAAATTCTACATCATTCTTCAGCAAATTCAGAACATGTGCCATTGACTTTGTTTGTCTCAGAGTGTCTTGGGACAAATATTATACACATCCAAACAATCTCAATAACTTTGTTTGTTCTGTAGGTATGCCATGTCTCTTTAGAGCCTAACATCAGACTGAATACTATCAACAGTTTCTGACTCTTTAACTGAAGAAACATTGAACTGTATGTGTTATTTGTTCAACATTTTAACACATGCTGTTTCTATACCTTGAGGAAGAATTTGATCACGCTGTTCTGAAATTTCTGCTGTGATTATTGTATCATCTATTATCATATACATCTCTTTTATATGATTAAATGTTTCTTCGGGTTTTTTTTCTGCTAAAAATTTTCATTGAAGGGCTTAAGCCAAATGGCAAACAATAAAAACAATATCTTCCTTGGGGTTTATAAAATTACACAGACTTGATGAAAACTCATCTAATTTCATCTGCCAGTACATATCTTTCTATCCAGAATGGTAGCAATTTTCATGCCTGACAGATGGCCTAACTCTTCTCCAGGCTTTGTGATGTTATATAAAGCTGTCTTCCTAAATCTTAAAATAGATACAAACATTTACTTTGCTTCCCATTTTTATTTCCTATAATAATTAGACTGCTCACCCAGTTCTATAACTAGAAATACATTTTCAATTTGTCCCAAAGTATCTTTTACCCTATCAAGGATTATAAACATCATCTTTTGACACTCATGAATGAAAAATAATTATTGCTGGATCAATAATCTATATGTATTTAGCGAAGTCTTTCAAATTCACTACAATCAACATCTGAATTTAAATTGAATAATCATTCTTGCATTACAGTACCATTTTAATCAGATGAGCCAAATCAAAAACTTTACATGCTGCTCTAGCCAAGCTACATAGTACATTTTATCAAATTACAGAACAAATTAAATTGTCAAAGAAAAAAAAAAGAGTGAATGAGGAAGGAACAGGCAAAGAAAGTCACGGCTGGATGGAGTTGATGTCTTCAAAAAAAAGTTGAAAATTTTAAAGAAAAAAGGCAATGTATCAAATATTATAAGGAGACTGCAAGGCTGGTTGTCAATAATGGAGAATAGTAGTGATTGATGTTTCTGTAATCTAGTTGTACAGCGATATCTAAAGATTTGTGAACATTTTTGAATTTTTAATATTTCTGAATAAATACGATCTAAAATGTGATCTGTTTTCCACACCTGTCCTAAAAGAGCCCAATTAAACAAATGACTCAAAAACATTATACCAATTCATTTATTTGAAGAAAACGATGGTAATCAGGTGTGAGTATGAGCAGTCCTGCCTTATTATTAAATAGGTTACATGTTTT
This sequence comes from Pantherophis guttatus, assembly GCF_059756535.1. Taxonomy (NCBI): domain Eukaryota; kingdom Metazoa; phylum Chordata; class Lepidosauria; order Squamata; family Colubridae; genus Pantherophis; species Pantherophis guttatus. The sequence goes on along the minus strand of NC_142063.1, from coordinate 88,324,176 downwards.
AAAGTACCACTATAGTTAGATTTCTTTTTTTTCCCCTATTATCTCCTTCCTGTTTTTGTTTTCTTTTGCTCCACTGTGCAAAATGTTTTTCCCCAAAAGGAAATAAACTCATAACCATGTACACACAGTATGTAAGATATATCTATTATATAAATCCATAATATTGTTGTCCTCCCTGAAGCTTTGCATTCAGCATTACTGCCTAAAGTCTGTGTCTGAGCTATTTCTTATATTCCAAAGTTACACTCTGGGGCAGTGTTTTCTTGCTTGGTAACTCATGAAATGTTTTCAGTGGCAAAACACTTTTCTCAGCTCTTGTATCAGGATGAAGCTTTATTTGAAACCTCTTAAGGTTATAGAATGAGTATATCTTACATACTGTATGTATAGCCAGCTTTCTGATTTATGCTGTCAGCAGATGTAGAATGTATTCATCCTCAATAAACTTTTATTTCACTTTAAATGTTTTTAAAGAATTCCAGGGCTGATGTCCTATCCCCAAAATAAGTCATGATGAACATAAGGTGAGGCAGCCATGTGACCGAATTAAATTGTATAATTTCTTTTGTAGCTAAGCTTGTAAAGGGAATGCTGTGATTGTTAGATGAATCAATGCATTTCTACAGGCAGCAAAAAATGTTATAAATCACAGTCATATGACTGCAGAATGTTGCAATTGACTATAGAGGTGAGCTGATGGCCAAGACTCCAAAATGTGGACATGTGATTACAGGTTGTGTGCAGCCATGGGAGCTCTGGAACCAGGTCATAAGTAGCTTTGGGAGATTCATCATAATTTGAATAGTCACTAAGCTAAGTGACTGGTGGCTGAGCGGGGACTACTTGTATTCTTATCTCAGTAAGGTATTTGATAAAGTAGACCACAACCTACTTGATAAGATAGAAAAATGTGGTTAGACAACATCACCACCAGATGGATTTGTAACTGGCTGACCAACCACACTCAATGTTTAGTTCTCAATGGAACTGCATCTACATGGAGGGAAGTATGCACCGGAGTACGCCAAGGTTTTGTTTTAGGCCCAGTACTCTTCAATATCTTCATCAATGATTTGGATGAGGAGATAGTAGGGGAATTCATTAAATTTGCAGATGAAATCAAGCTGGCAGGAATAGCCAACACTCCAGAAGATAGGCTTAAGATACAGAAGAATCTTGACAGACTTGAACATTGGGTGCTATGTAACAAAATGAAATCCAATGGTGAAAAAAGTTCTACATTTAGGTAAGAAAAATAAAATGCACAGGTATAGGTGGTACCTTGCTCAATAGTGGTGACTGTGAGAGGGATCTTGAAGTCCTACTGGACAATCACTTAAATATGAGCCAGCAGTGTGCTGCAGCTGCTAAAAAAGACAACACAGTTCTAGTCTGTATAAACAGAGGGATAGAAGATCATGTGAAGTGGTAATACCACTTTATGATGCCTTGGTAAGGCCACACTTGGAATATTGAATTCAGTTTTGGTTGCCACGATGTAAAAAAGATGTTGAGACTCTAAAAAGAGTGGAGAGAAGAGCAACAAAGATGATTAGGGGACTGGAGGCTAAAATATATAAAGAATGGTTGCTGGAAATGGGTATGTCTACTTTAATGAAAAGAAGGACTAGGGGTGACCTGATAGCAATGTTCCAATATCTAAGGGGTTGCCACAAAGAAGAGGGATTCAACCTATTCTCCAAAGCACCTGAAGTCAGGATAAGAAGCAATGGGTGGAAACTAATCAAGGAGAGAAGAACTAAGAAGAAATTTCCTGACAGTTAGAACAATTAATAAGTGGAACAACTTGCCTTCCGAAGTTGTGAATGCTCCAACACTGGAAGTTTTTAAGAAGAGATTGGACAACCATTTGTCTGAAATGGTATTTCAGTTATTCTGTTATTCTATTACTGCTGCAGTATTAATATGACTATTACAATTATCGCTATGCCCTTCTCTATTACTTCTATACTATTAGCATCAATATTAGAATTACCCCTATACTTAATTACTATTATTTCTATATTATTACTATTTTGCATCAACGTTTGCTTTTTACAGAGCCTGTTAGGTCTTATCTCTCTCTCTCTTTCTTTCTTTCTCTAGGATTTCTACTTTTTTCTTCTCCGTTGTTGCTTTTTAATGGCCAATACAAAGCTCTTGCACATTGTGCTTGGTCTCTGTATTTTGTTAAAAAGAAATTTCTGTATTTTTTTTCTCCTGGAATTCATTTATTTGTTTATTTGTTTGTTTATGCTACTGCACAACTTGGCTACAGAGCTCCCAAAACACATATCATGTCTTCTCTTCTCCCACATCTTATCAAGATTGCTGCTTTATTGGCAACTCTGCCATGCTGGGGAGGGAAGAAGGCTCAAATGGGTGAGAAGGAGAGTAGTCCAACTCTCCTCAATCTTCTTAAGCAGCTTACTCTTTGGAATTCTACCTAACATTCAGAAAACATTACAGAAGCTGTTTGAGATTCGTTTTCAGTGATGTATATTGTATGTAGCAGCTCCTTGCAATTCTCTTGGTTTCCAGCTGAGTTCTTACTTTTTTGGCTTCTTAGCCTATATCAATTGCTCATCTCATTAGAATAAGATGAGACATCTTTAAAACTCTTTAATTCATTCTTTTCTCATTTGAGTGAAATACAAACTTCTCCCTTACCAGATCATTGAGTTGTAAAACTAAATCCAGGGATATTGGCTTTCAAATGGAATTCTGTAATAAGCTATTCAGTAACATGTCCATGAATATTCCAAGAGTCGGCATCCAATTCCCAAGGGGAATAACTCTCAAGCTTATTCAAATTCTCAATATTCCTATGAGCTGAGCAGTGTGTGTTGTGAACTTCAAAACAACCTTGAATACTGTTCTGAACTTCAAAACAAATAAAACATTATATATAGTAAGCTCTTCACCTCCACTCAAAATAAGCAGGTAAATACTTATCATTTCTTCAAATCATGATCTGCCCCATTTGTAGCTAAGTACAACAAAAACATGCTCCCAGAAGTTACAATACTAAATTCCAAAAATATTGATGTAGGCAGCTAAAACTTTCATAATCACAAATGTTCTCATGTGACCACAATAGAAAAAAATAGATCAGCTTCTCAGACCACATGATGTTCATTGCTTAGAGATGCTCAAATTCAGAAGTATCTATCCAATTTTTCTAAAGCTAAATATTATCAACATAGGACATCAACAAGGACATAGACAGACAATCACTAGTAAAATGAAGTATAATTTGCAAGAAATCAAGATGGTAAATTATTCTCTCGCATTAGCTAAGTGATAGTTATTTATAACTTTCTTCCTACACATGGGAGAAAAGTCAAAAAAGTTCTCACACAGTCAAGCAAAGTTAGTAGCTGTGGTATTCATAGGCATAGTGATACTTTGGCAGAGCAACTTATTCTTACTTAGTGCTTATACACAGCTAAAAATACTTTTCCTTATACCCTCTAGCAAGCAAGCGAGATGTTTCAGCCATATCTCCTATCATGAGACTTAAGGGAGTATTATTGTGAAATTAAAATATTAATGATTATCCAGACAGTCCATTGAATTGCTGATCTTATTTTATAAAAATGAGCTTTTGCAAATTATTAACTTTATTTTATTAATGTTATCTTATTAATATTTTGTTACTGGGATAAATAGCCTTCTCATATATTATTTACCTTTTAAACCTTCTCTTAGTACCAGAACTGTCTTCTAAATTTGTTCTCTAAATAAATGTAAATTTATTCACATTCCTATTGAATTGTGATAGGACAGCTTTTACATGTCAGTGTTGATAGTGCTAGACTAAACATATCAATGGCGCTGATTCATTATATGTTATATAGCAAATGCATCTTTTTTTAATTAGGAAGTCTATTTGGCTGTTGGCTTCTCAATTTACAACTTCAAAGTTGCATTCACACATTTTCATATGTCTTTAAATTTTATAGCTCATTCATCACTATTACTCATTGTACCTGAATACTTTGGGATTATGCTACTTGATCTAAGATGTTTGATCCAATATACTGTAGATTTTTTTACATGCATTACCAATATTATCAAACTTGATTTTTGGAGAATATGCAGTAATGGGAGAATTAACTACATATCTTCATAACAAATATTTAACCAATTTTAACAAAAATATTTTCGATACATGTTATATACTATGCAGTAATGCATATACAAGCATGTAGAATATGATTTTTAAGAGAAAAATAATTAAGAAGTGAAATAGGAACCAGATTAAATTTTTAATGTTTATAAATAATGTATATCTGTCAGAGCAAAACAAAGTGAGGCTAGAAAATAAATATTTATGTTTTTAGTACATATTCCTTTTTTATATTTTTAAATAACAAAATATGGAGATTTGGCACTCAGCTCAGAGATTCAAATCTTTTCTTGTATTTTTAAAATAAATCAAAGTTCATTGAACTCATTTAACTTCTAATCAACGGAATACTGAGCAGTAACTATACAATTTTGATAAATCCTTTGTCTATTTAGTGATATTATCTTTCTGCATTAGTTAAAAAAGAGAGAACTGAAAGTGAAGAGAGTTAATATATGCATGGTAGTAAATAGAAAAATATGTCCATGGGAATTAGTGTCCTCTGACATGTTTGTTTATTCCCCAACTCTATATTCTCCACATTTATTCTAAGTAAACAAATTACTGCTAAAAAATAAAATTAAGTCAGAATGGTATTACAAACAATAAAACAAAATTTGAGATATGTTCAGGTGCTTATAAAAATAAGAAAAATGCAGGGGAAAACACCGATTCTTCTTCCATTTTGCAAAAACAGGTGTAATTTATCTTGAATTGCAGAGTTTATCTTGAAGCACACTCAAAGCATTCAGTTTTTCAGTAAGAATATTTAAAGTTACTGGGCTAAAAAGCTACAAAAAATAGGACCCTACCTCTTGTTATTCTATTTCACTTTATCAAATTCTGTCCTGCAATTGCAGGCTTGAGGCAACACTCAAAATAAGCGTAATTCCATGCCCCAAAATTATGGAAACAGTGTTTTGTGGTCTACCATGGTACTATAACTATATATTATCAATTGCTTAGCTGTGCAGAAAGTCTATATATCCACGGTAGTACATAAGTCAGGGAACAAAACATCTCTGCTCTGAAAAAAGTAGAAGCTAGTAGCCCAGGGCACAGCTTTCATTCCAAGTTGCAATCTGATATACTACTTAAACATGTGCCCATATTTCTTTATCCAGGACAATACTCATGTGTAATACATCGTTGATCCTTGTGAAAGAGTGGGCTTCTAAAATAGTATGCTGCTAAAACTGGTGGATGTCACTGCTTATTTGTACCCTATGACTATCATTAAGTGTTGTACCTTATGATTCTTGATGAACGTATCTTTTTTTTATGTACACGGAGAGCATATGCACCAAGACAAATTTCTTGTGTGTTCAATCACACTTGGCAAATAAAAATTCTATTCTATTCTATCTATTCTTTAAAATTTCTCAACTGGGGGCTATATTTATGATCTCAATGCATAATAAAAGATATAAAAGGATCACTTTTCTCTGAACATATCGATAAAATGGCATGGAAGTGAAAAATATGCAAATGTAAGCTTAATAATATGGATAGAAATCATTAAAACATATAGAGCTACAGGTTCTTCACTCCTATGTACACAATAAAAGAATTGTTTTTTTAAAAAATTACAACAATTCAGCTTCAAGTGCATCCATGCATAAAATAAATTATAAATTAATAAACTAAACGTTAATTAAATGGATTCTATATTTCTGAAAATAAAATAGTACACACGATACCCCAATTATAGAACAGAAGCATTGCTAGTTAAGGCATAGTCCAGTAGAGAAATGATTAAGAAAACAGATTATGTTTGCTACATTTGACTGGCTGGCCTGTTACTGTGCCGAGGTGGCGCAGTGGTTAGGGTGCAGTACTGCAGCTACTTCAACTAACTGCTAGTTCAGCAGATCAGCGGATCAAATCTCACCGGCTCAAGGTTGACTCAGCCTTCCATCCTTCCGAGGTGGGTAAAATGAGGACCCAGATTGTTAGGGGGCAATATGCTATTTAGTATACTGTCTTTGGTATTAGCCACCCAGAGTCCTTGGAGAGTGGGCGGCATAGAAATTTATTATTTATTAATCATATTTCTATGCCGCCCACTCTCCGACGACTCTGGGTGGCTTACAATAATCGACAGTATACTAAATAGCATATTGCCTCCAACAATCTGGGTCCTCATTTTACCCACCTCGGAAGGATGGAAGGCTGAGTCAACCTTGAGCCGCTGAGATTTGATCTGCTGATCTGCTGAACTAGCAGTCAGCTGAAGTAGCTGCAGTACAGCACTCTAATCACTGTACCACCTCGACTCATAAATAAATATGACTAATAAATAAATAAATAAATACTAAAATTTGGGGTTCATTAGATATCTGCATAAAGCAACAGTATTAATAAGTGTCAACAGTAACGGAGTGATACAGTTAAGGTTAAGCACCTGTGACATATACGCTGATACTATAAACAGGTAGAAATATAAGGAAGGCTTTAAAACATTAATTGAAAATTTAAATACATAAAAAGCTGAAACTAACAAAGGATGTTACTGAAGAGAGAACAATTTGTTCATGTAAAAATATCAAATGGAATAAGAAGACAAAAACAAATTGAAATGTTTTTGGTTTTGATTAGGATAGGATTTACAAAATGACCCAAACTATAACATTTGAAATATTAAAAGAGATAATCAAATAATGGGACTAGAAATTATAGTACAATAAAACCAGTAACAATATCTACTTTTGTGAACAGATTGTGTCTAAAGGTTGTTAATGAAGAAATGAAAGATCTGAAACAAATCTTGCTTGAAGCAGAAATAGTAGAATCAGAGATATTGCGGGGGAAGAGGGTATGCTTGAATTGCAGGTGATATACAAATAATAAACCAGGAAAATGACCTGTTTTTTTAGATACATCATTTTTGGGTGAGCCATTCAGAATCTGTAAAGCGGGATACATATCATACAAATAAAGAAATGCATAGTTGGACTCCATGCTGCAAGCAGACATCCCAAATTGTTAGATGTTTGCAAAGAGCTTGTGTTGTTTTAAAATTGTTTTCCAATACTTTCTTTTTTTTTTCTTTTTTTTTTTTAATTTGATTTATATGCCGCCCTTCTCTGGAGACTCAGGGCGGCTTACAATGCGTGAAGCAATAGCCTTCATACTTTTGTATACTTTTATACAAAGTCAGCTTATTGCCCCCACAATCTGGGTCCTCATTTTACCTACCTTAGAAAGGATGGAAGGCTGAGTCAACCTTGAGCCTGGTGAGATTTGAACTTGCAGTAATTGCAGGCAGCTGATGTTAATAACTGTTAATAACAGTGCTTTAGTCTGCCGCGCCACTAGGCTCTTCAGCAACCGAAATTCAAATGTGTTAATTGATAAATTTATTGACATAATCAAAAATTCTATTGAAAGAGTTTGGGGTTAAAAGTCAAGTGTCCAGCACAAATAAACTCGATTGCAGAAAATACGACTTCAGCAAGAGTGGTCAATGCCTGGAATGCTCTACCTGACTCTGTGGTTTCATTCCCAAAACCCCCAAATTTTAACCTTAGACTGTCTACTGTTGACCTTACCCCATTCCTAAGTGGTCTGTAAGGGGCGTGCATAAGAGCACCAGCGTGCCTACTGTCCCTGTCCTGCTGTTCCCATTTATTCATATCCATTTCATGTATTCATAATCATGTTTATACTTATATCTGTTATCTTATACATGCTTGACAAAATAAATAAATAAATAAATAAAATAAAAATAAAAAAATAAATAAAAGACTGTTGTGCAGAATTGAATGTTACTTCTTACTTAGCAGCCTTTCCTTTTTAAGAAAACTTGCCACCCATAACCTTCACAAACGAAAGACATTCCAAAAGGAAAGAATGCCTGTCAGCTCGCAGTTTGTGCTCGCTTTACAAAGTGTTCCCTTATGCTATAGATCATCTTGTCAATTTAAACAGCCATAAAATGTTAGCATTTTGGAAGAAATGACCTTTCAAGTACCGCAATGTAATTAGCAATGCACTTTGGAGTGACAGTGTCCTCTGCAAAACAGGTGAACTGGCAGCTGAAACTTTTGATACTATTGTGAGAGGGAAAGGACAGCTTGAAGCAACACCGCATTGTTCTTATTGACGGACAGTTCATTCCCTAAGCTTTTAGGAATAAAAATTACATTATTATTTTTTTGTGTGCTCTGTCTTTGGATACAATTGGCCCACAGAGACCAGCATTCACACTCATAGACCACCGGCTTCCAAAAATTACTTATGGAAAGTTATTGTCTACTGCAGTTAAAAACTACTGTAAGGGAGCAGCAGGAAGATAACTGGCAGCCTTAAATTGTACAACGTAATCCCAAAGCTCTTAAATTTGCAGCTAGAGGGAGAAATAATACTGAGGCTCAAAAGGTAATGAGCACTTAATTCATAATGTAATGATGTTCCTTTTATTTTTTTGACAATAAGTTTCTATCTCTTTTTGGCTTTTTCTCAAAAGTTCTTAATCTCTGATCTCTATTTTCTACCTTTCTTTTCTCACTGGCAGCTAGATTATGCTGCCTTCATGGTATTTCATTAAAACTTGTGAAAAAGCAAAGGGGGAAAAAACCTATTGGACACAAATAAAAAGTGGATGCAGAAAGTTTTAAACTTTAATATTCAGATGAAACCATAACCTACGACTTATGGATGGTCCGTTAGGCTCATGGATGGTTGGTTTTTATATGTGGTGACTGCAGCAAGGCTACTTGTTGTGGTCCGCCAGCAGCCTGCAGAGCTGGCAGCAGAGTCAGAGAGTGAAGAGGCTGGGGAGGAACATGGACCAGTCCTGGAGTCTGGGGAAGGCTCAGATGAGGGCTCTGCATCGGAGGCAGAGATGGGGCCAGGGCCATCTGGGAGTTATGTGCTGACTCCAGAGCCTCCAGAGTCTGACGTCAGAGAGGCAGAGAAACAGAGCGAGCCTGTTCCCAGTGCATGTATGCGCAGAGCTGCCAGAGGCAAGAACAGTTAAGAAAAAAGGGGTGACTCGGGAGTAAGGCTTGGAGATGATTGGCCCCTCCCATAAGACATAAAGGAGGAGCAAAGGCACGTGAGCCTTTGCAGGAAGCAACATTGTTGATGCTGGTTGGTTTGTATTCTGAAGCTCCGTTTTGACTCTGTGCTCTGTGTGGCCTTGCAACGCTAATTGCCAATTACGTCTTTGACAGTGTGTCAAGGGAGATAAAGGTGGGTGCTTATCAGCCTTATCCTGAAGGAGACAGACTTCTGTCAGACTCTTTACAAACTCTTGGTGATTCAGCACAGGCTGTGAATAAACAGAATTCACAGCCATTGAAATAAAAAGAGGGTTTTTGGGACTAATTGTTACTGCTGTATGTACAAAGATGGAAGAATGTAGAAACATTTATAATGGAGAAATGGATCGCAATGATGGCAAAACTTGCAGAAATGACTAAATTGGCTTTTTTTATTAAGGAGGGAACAACAGTTGCAAGTGGTCCTTGACTAACAACTATTTGTTTAACAACCATTCAAAGTAACCACAGCACTCAAAAAAGTGGCTTACAACCAGTCCTGGTGCTTACAACCAACTTAGTTAAACCTAAATTTTAACCACACAGCATATGCACAAAGTAAATAAACTACAGATTAATCTGTACCACAGAACAGAAGGAAAGCTAAATAAAGCTTCATCTTCAAATTCAAAATCCTGGATTTTTATTCAAAGAAATGCAAATGTATTCTTAATGTTGTTTAGCAAACTCTAAACAGATTTTGGGTGGCTAGGGAAGGAAATTAAAATAATTGATTCCCCAGGGACTTAATTTAATTCTACCTGACACAAATTTAACACATATTTCAACCATCTCACAGATCCTTCTACATGATAAATTTTTAAATATGCACTGTATAAATAAGGATGCGAGATTGCTGAGGTAGTTACTTCGTGAATTAAACTTATGAAGAAAATACCTGATCAGACAAACATTCATCAACAAAGACAGGTAAAACAAACTTTAGTAAGTGAGAAGTAGTAGAAAAGTTAAGCACCTTTCCCCCCTCAGAACATCCTTTATTGATGAATTAGTCTCTTCAGAACAAGACTGGCCGTTTGTTTTTCTGACCGAATCAAAGCCAGAAGAATCTATCCATGCATCTCATCATGATCGAAGAAGCAATGGACGACTAAATTCAAGTTCTATTTATGAAAATGAAAATGCCTCAATCCGGCCCACTGAAGTCAGACCCAGTTTAAATCTGCCTTAAGCATCGAGTATCAAGTGGACTACAGGTAGTCCTCAACTTACAACAGCTCATTTAGTGACCATTCAAAGTTACAACAGGACTGAAAAAAGTGACATAACCATTTTCACAGTTACAACCTTTGCAGCATCCTCATGGTCATGTGATCAAAATCCAGATGCTCGGCATTAATAACCCTTGCTGTGTCCCAAGGTCATGTGATTCCTCTCTTGTGACCTTTTGACAAGTCAATGGGAAGCCAAATTAATTTAACAACCAGGTTACTTACATATCAACTGCCGTGATTCACTTAACAACTGAGGCAAGAAAGATCATAAAACGGGGCAAATTTCACTTAACAAATGTCTCACAGAAATGTTGCTCTTAATTGTGATCGCAAGTCAAGGACTACTTGTATAACAATGCCCTGAAAAAGTCTGTATACAAGACTAGCAAGCCTGCATGACCATTGATTATTCCATGTTAGCTGCACACTGGATCACGCCTGCTTGATTCCTGGAGTCCAAAAATAATTTCAGTGCAGAAATACACAGAGTATATAGAAAAGCTAACTGAGCTATTACTAGAGGAATATTTAAAAGTAAATATACCAATCAGTAAAAAGAAATATAAAGGGACTTAGGTGAATATTCTATAAAATATGTCTAGAATAAAATGTATATTTCATGGTTAAGAAAGCACAAATCAACAATGAAACTGTCATCACTAATAAATGGAACCAGTTGAATTAATGCATCAATGTTTTACTTATTTGGAGAGTCACCATTTCTCAGGAACATAAGATACGATTTCCAGTAAAATTCAATCCTTGCTGCCATCAGTTAAAAGGATATCAGATAACAAGGATTAGGGAAGGCAGCTGTGCTGTCATTGAGTAAGAGTAATGATCCAAGACAAAGTTGTTTCATGTGTTTATTTAAGAAACCTGTAAGAGTCACTTTCTGATTCTTGATACTTGGAATACAACTGGAAGAAAATGTTGCAATCAATGATGGTAGCTGAATATTTTGATAGAAACAGGCATATTTCTATAAATAACTAAGGAGCAATGGAATTTGCTTGAAACTTGCCTTTCTAATGGATTCCCTATCCATATCAATGCATTTCAACAAAATGTCAAAATATTTACTACCAATTTCAAAATGCGAGGAGAATAGTAAATTCATTAGGAAGTACTTTTACATTGGTTGTATAACATACTGTCATAATTATTTGACTTTGGCTTTGTGTTTTGCATGTAGTCAGTAAATGGTGGTTTATTCAATAAACCATGGTAAATTAAACCATGATTCAATGCAATATGAGAACCTGATCACATTTTAGCAGTGGGTTCCTCCCGGTTTGGACTGGTTCTCCCGAGCCAGTAGTAGTCACGATATAACATCAGTTCTGTCCCCCCACCCGTACCCCCCAGCCCCCACCCCCACGCCGCCACCACCCCCGCGCTATTCTTACCTTTTATTTGCCCCCACCCCCAATCTATTGCTGCCTCCTGAGTCCCAGCTGATGGCTAGAGGGAAAAAAACTGTTTAAATTCTTGCGGTGGGGCTTCAAAGGGCCGCCCTACAGCTGATCAGTGTTAAAAGAAAACAAATGAGTAGACCAGTGCCTGCAAAAATACATGAGTAGATCAGTGCCTGCAAAAATACATGAGTAGATCAGTACCTGCAAAAAATAAATGGGTAGATCGGTACAGCTCTGCAAGCAATTAAAAGCCTGGTAGACCAGTACCTCTGCTAAATCCTAAATAATTGTCACATGACCATCAAGCCATGCCCACAAAATAAGCCACACCTACAGAACTGGTAGTAAAAAAATTTAGAAACCACTCCTGCATTTTAGATATTCTTTTCTCCCAGGCCTTTGTAAATGTTTTTTTTTTCCTAGAACATCCACCTGATATTAAAAGAAGTAAGCCAGCCAACCTAATCTAGCTACAATTATATGACTGTATATACTTCGCTGATATCAATAAGATTTAAGCTACCTATGTATTTTAGTGATGTATGAACAAAATAATTAATGATAACATGTACCAAAAGAGAATCAATACTGCTGTACACTTTCTGTGATAGTATCTACAGTATAGAAATAAAATGCTATCATTATCACACTGTATATTTCATTATGCATCTGAAAAAAAATAATGCCTTCATATCAAAAATGTTTAAGCTCTCAGATATATTTTTATCACCATTCTTAACTTTACCTATGCAGGAAAACTTTGGGAAATTTTTTGAGTTAAATTGTTAGCCAAACAAACAATGTTGGATAACATTCCAGTATCCAGACTGGATTAGACTTCTGCTCACAATGCTTACAAATTACCACAAGCATCTGATGCACAAGCATCAATGTTTAATGACTTACCTTTTAACATTTATTTCTTACTATGGATAACATTAGAATTAGGCAATAAAGCATTTAAGTCAATGTCAAGGCTCTGCTTGACTTCAGTGGAGACTAAATTAATATGGTCATTCAGCTAGTATCAAACAAAAGACAAACATCCACTGACTAATTATTAGCATAGATAAAGTAATGGTAATACTTCAGGATAGCCAACTATTCATGACAGCACATAAATAGCTTGGGTACATTTGCTGAATGAAGAGACATTATTGCAACATTGAGTGTTTTCAAAGATAAATCTTACCATGATAGTTACAATCTGTTTCACTAGTGAGCTGTTAAACATAAGAAAAGATTGCAAAGTGGAATTTATTTGGAACAATAATTATTTATGACATTTTGGTGCAGCATAACTCATAAACATATGGGTATCTTATTAGAAATTGAAACTCATTTTTAATAAAACTCAGTGTGATATTGCACCAATATAACTAAACTGACTCAAAGGAATAACAAATAATTCAAGTTTAACTATTCCAAGGCTTGGCAATTTCCACGTGCAGTCTAACTCCCCTGTCAAGGCAGACTTTACTAACACGAATATATCTATAGGCAAGTACAGACATAAATGTTATTTTCCTATAAGATTTGGAGACTGCATAATTTACTTATTCCACACAAAATTGACCTTACTTTGTTTGATGTTTTCATCTTTAGAGCAAGCACCTTTTTTTCACCCTCAAATATGAGACTGCAAACAATCCATCTTGCCCAGTAATAATGAAAATGAAATCTCAGTACAATGTAATCTGGTTCATAGACAGGCTAACAAATTGAAACACATGTGCTATTTAGCATCTTCAGGAAATCAGGCCTTTCGGTCTATAATTCAGATACTGCTATCCAATCATAAAATCTCTTGACTCTGATTATGGACTTGTTCATTAGATAATCACTTTAGATTTTCTCTGAAAATAACCTTATCAGGATTCTTTTCTGTGATGTTATTTAAATAAAGGAAAAGAGGATAGTATTTCTAGCAGTAATTAAAGAAAGTCATCCCACACCACCCAGCCCAGAAGTCCATAATATCAGTTCATTGAGCAATCTACAATTATTAATTCATGACAGAAAAAATACCCTATTCTACATCCTAAAGCATTTATACCTTTAAGAAAAGTCACTTGAACATAAATTGTCAGCCCCCCTGTGTGTTTTGCATACAATATTTACATGTCTTTTATTTATTTATTTATTTATTTATTTTTCAAATTTATATGCCACCCTTCTCCCGTAGGACTCGGAGCGGCTCACAAAATAAAACAACACAGCAATCCAAGTGCTAAAATTAGTCAATTAAAAACCCCAGACAATTAAAAAACCTCCGGCAGATCAGGGAATTTGCTGAAAAAGCCATGTCTTCAGCTCGGCGCGGAAAGTGCGGAGGTCAGGGGCTGTCCAAAGCCCAGTGGGTAACCCATTCCAGAGGGTCGGTGCGGCCACAGAAAACGCCCTCATCCTGGGGGCCGACAGCCAACATTGTCTGGCCGACGGCACCCAGAGGAGGGCAGTCCTATGTGAGCGCACTGGGCGGTGGGAGGCCGGAAGGAGATGATCCTGCAAGTACTCCGGGCCCATGCCATGAAGGGCTTTATAGGTAAGTACCAGCACCTTGAAGTGGATCAGAAGAGTCACCAGCAGCCAGTGCAGCTCGCGCAGGAGAGGTGTTACAGAATTATATAATTCTGTCACCTATTTTTAAATCAGTAAAGGATTCAGAAATCTCTTGGAAGCTGTCTTTACTTTTACAGGAATAGTGCAGTTCTCCACTCGGATATTTCCATGGTCCCTTACTTATATATGGATATGTTAACTTTCATAGTCTCTAATTCTAATCTCTAATTTTGATTTGTGTGTGTGTATGTGTGTGACTGTCTAGAAAAATTCCATTATCTGGGCTTTCAAAAACTGAGATGCTCTTTTGCAAAAATATATTTTCAGTTTTTTAAACTAAATGATTCTATGTGTTTGAGAGAAAGAGAGAAAACCATTGGGCCTTTTAATTATGTAGAGTTGGTGCTGCATCCGTTCTCTGTAAAAAACACTTTTCATTGAGTGCCCCATTCCTGACTTCTGAAATCCTGCATTCCCATTTTTCCACAAATCCAAGAAGGCCTAGGATCTCTACAAGTTCATTAAGTAATAAAAATTTGCTACACGAATTGTGTCTAATCCCCATGTGTATATTTACTTTTTTCCTTTCTTGTATAATTATTTATGTTATGGTGTTATGATGATTAATTTGATTTTTATTTGGATGTTAACTGTTGGAAATCTCTAAATAGCTGGCAAGGTAGAAATGTTAGCAAATGAAATCCATCCATACATCAATAAATAGCGTAAATGAATTTCTATGATAAAAAGTAGAAGCTCAGTGTTTGCATAACTGCTAGTTGAATTATTACTTATACTAAGATGTACTGAAATTATTGATATATTATTGACATATTATTGTTTCCATCTTAATGTGTATATTGGTGACATTCATTGACATTCATACTCTAACTTTTTTTTCTTATTTTTTAAATTTATCTTACTGATTAATGGCATATAAATCAATCAATCACTTAATTAAATATACTATCACCCAGCAATAAGAGCCTTAATAATGCCCAAGAGAACAGCAGAAAAGAAAAATATCATTTCCATCATCTGTTCTAGAAAGGCTTCCAATTGGTCTTGAGCGAACATACTGAACTGGTGGAGAATAGTATTAGTTGCACATGCTGGAAGGTCAGAAGAAAAGTAACCAGAGTTGCTCGGCTTAAATATCTATAGCTGAGATCACAAGGAGGGCTCATTGAGTCTGTGGGTAATAAAGCAGGAGAACAAGCTTCAAACTGTTGCCACCAGATCAGTCTGCTTCATTGGTTAATTATTTAATCATCTAATTATGAACATTACTTTCAACCCTTGATTTGGACAGCTGAAGCGCTAAAATATTTGCTTTTAACTCCATTCCCTAAAATTGCCAGGGACTGGAGAGAATAAACTTCAACATGTTCTGTATACCTTTGAATAATACCATGTTTTCTTTCAATTATATGTTAGTCCAGTGATTCTCAACCTTTTCTTCACCATGGACATGCTTTGAATACCTTTGGTGGCCATGGACTATGGCCACGGACACCCCCCTCCCAACCTAACTCAATATTTAAATCATAACATTTCCTCAAGCCTTTGCAGACCCCCTGTGTTGGCATCATGGCCACCCAGAGGTCCATGCGCCACAGGTTGAGAACCACTGTGTTAGTCAGTTTCCTGCCTCTCTTTCTACAAGGGTTTCTGCTAAATGTACAGACACTACTTTTGTGATCCTTATTTCCAACTAAACTGGTCCATTTGTTATACAGTGTGGAATTCCACAGAAATTTTGTCTGTGAACTTTCCTGCATTAGTATATCTGAAGAGCAAGCTCAGTACTTTCCTCTGAATGCCCTAGATTTTATACTGTATTACAATACTATAAGTATTCTGATTTTCTTTCATTCTTTTTACAAAGAAAAAGCTGAAGTCCACCTAATGCCAAGAAGGACAGTTTTGCCTAATTGCTTACTTTTATTATGAATATACTATGCCTAGACACATAAGATTTAGTCTACGTTTGTATGCTACAGCCTGAATAAATGCTGATATTTGCATTGGCTGGAATGACTCTGCATAATTTACTGACTAAAAACAGGATGTCACATTTTTTTAAAAAATGCATCAAACTATAATCATGAACAGCCAGAACTATTTAGTAATTAGGAACCCATTCTGAACTACATTAAACCACAGCAGCCCCAAGAGCACTGTAACTTCAAGATCACTATCATATTTAACCAGAAAATAACATTCAGTAACCTACTGCTTTTCATTAAACGTCAACTGGTTAGATCAGATCAAATAATTATAGAAATTGAAGCATTCTCGTAATGGGAAAAAATGGAAGGTTAAGGATAACGTAGTCCCTAAATTTGTAATTCATAACAGTGCAAAAAACATCCCAGATTGTGCAGAAAAAATGTCTAATTTTTAATTCATAGCTCAAGCCTGTTATGACCCATGGCATATTGTAAGAAGTGCCTCTGCAAAGAGATTACATTTTTAATATCTGTTAACAGCTTTACGAGACATCAGTTGGGGCCCAGTTGTAATAGCTGTAAGCTTGGCCAAAACAAAGCCAGTTTCCAGCATTAGTCATGTGGAATTCTTGGTGCTGAGATTGGATGTTTGCTTTCAGATGTTTCGTTACCCAACTTAGGTAACATCATCAATGCCAGTAAGTATGGGGTTTGCTGCCTGTTTAAGCCTCACGACTGGGACTGGCAAGTCTGTCACTAAGTGAAGTAATCACTAAGCAAAACACTTTATGACTGTCCCATTTAGCAATGGAAGTTCTGGCAGTTCCACCACTTTTGGCAATCCTTGTTGCCATTGTTCGATGAATTTTGTGTGGTCATTTGATGTTACCTCAGTATCTCTAAGCCCCAACTTCAGTTCTCCAGACTGCTTCCTCTTCAACTCACCCACCTCCTGCCCTGTGCAGCAAGATGCCCCAAAGCTGCAGCAATGTCACTAGTAACCCCTGAGCTGCCAAATGGCAAGAAAAACTAGTTTTTACATCCCATCAGCAGCTTCACAAGTGGGAAGCCCCAGGAAAGAATCTCCTTGGCCAGCAGGGCCCTGGTCCCTTTCCTTCCCAATAATACAGTGGAATATACCTGCTCATCTGTAGTTCTCACCTGTCATCCTACAGAACATTTCCATGGCACCTGCCCGCTCATGGATAGAATCATGAACCCAGTGAGGGGAAGCTGCTGAAGATCAATTGACAGGGATGATCATAAGTGCAGGTGGGCCTGAAGATTTATCATCATGACCATGCAACAGTTGTAAGTTCAAAGAACAATCACAAGTCAATTTTTTCAGACCATTGTAACTTTGAACAATCACAGACATTAAGCCAGTGTTACTGATCCTGGTTTCTCTGAAGGTGGGTTGTTGAAGTGGATGTGTTACAGACTTTTTATTTTCTTTGAAGATTTTAAATTAGAAAGATCCTACTGGCCAGATTCTCTGAACAGATATGTAATCACCTCAGTTCAATTAGATAACCACCAGGAACCACCAGGAAAGTGTATGTATATATATATATCTGAGATTGGACAACTATTTGTCTGAAATAGTATAGGGTTTCCTGTCTAAGCAGGGGGGTTGGACTTGAAGATCTCCTAGGTCCCTTCCAACTCTGTTATTCCATTATAAATCTGAGATCCATCTCAATCCACACTAATAACTAGAGGAATGACAGAATCAATGTTCAAGGCCCGAGTATGTTTTTTTACCACAGGTTTTTCACTGCTCAAAATTCAATTGGTTCCATTTGCCACTTTCAGATAAAAAAGCAAATGAGGATGTTCAACCCAATTAATGCTTTTATACCCATAATAAGAATATTGACCTTTATTTGTAACATCCAATGGAACAAATCGGCCACACTTCATAATATCGAACAAGGCTTTTCCCCCCAAATCACCAATATTAAATACAGGACTGTGTGTGTATTTGTAACACTAAAACCACTAAACATGAAATACAGCTTAAAGAAACAGAACCTTGGAGGAGGCTGAAACAATTAAATGAATATTTTATGTTTTGGGGTTTTTTTGTTAATGAAGAAATGTGAATTAGTTACACAAATCTACATGAAAGAATTTCTACATGAAAGAAAGTATTTCTTCTACATGGAAGAAATACAAATTACTTATACAAATCTGCATGGAATGTGTTAGTTGCACAAAAATGTCTGTTGACACAGATGTCTCCATTGACATCAATGAACTTGCTTTTAAAAAATGGTAATCTGACTGCCTAGCAGATTGGCATGTTTGGTAGCAGAATCCTGTTTTGTTCTATTTTTAGGCATTGCAGTTTTTAATTGTCCCATTTTTTTAAAAAAACACACACACTTCTGTTCAAAAAAAGCTGGAACCTGGCTATACTAAATTTCAAATTGATTTCTGATTAAAATTTGGAGAGTATTTCAAATAGGAAAACATCTTTCCTATCCATAGAAGCACAAAATAAGCAACATTACTTTGTAACTACACATGTGTATATGTACATGTACATACATACATACATGAATATGTTTACAGTGCCTACACTTTTTTATTAACATTCCAAAACTGAATTAAGAAGCTGCATAAGAATTTCCATGCATCACCTTCAGTTGCTGGTAGAACAAAATACTTGTTGGTTCATGTTCACTGTGGTAAAATCCTATACAAACTTGGACAGAATGTAACTCAAAGATAATAGTTGGTACATAACATTTAAATCTGCAGTATAAAACACACATATTTTGTTTTAATAAACAGCCAGGGTTCCTACATATATTAATACATTCTATAAGAATGACGTTGGCTCTCATTAAATATGTATTTAAGGTAAGGGCAGAAAGGGGGTATATTGCATCATGATCTTGCTCCAAAATAAATTCAGGGGGAAAAGTTTATTATTGACATCAGGATCTTGCTCCAAAATAAATTCAGGGGAAGAAATATATTATTGACTTACCTATTTTCCATTTTAATTCTTTTATTATTAGGATGTTGTTGTTAGTTGTGAAGTCATGTCCGACCCATCGCGACCCCATGGACAACTTTCCTCCAGGCCTTTCTGTCCTCTATCATCCCCCAGAGACCATTAAAGCTCACGCCAACTGCTTCAGTGACTCCATCCAGCCACCTCATTCTCTGCCGTCCCTTTCTTCTTTAGCCCTCAGTTGTTCCCAGCATCTTCTCCAGTGAGTAAGGACTCACCCTCTCATTAAGTGGCCAAAGTATTTGAGTTTCATCTTCAGGATCTGACCTTCTAAGAGCAGTCAGGGTTGATCTTCTCTAGGACTGACCGGTTTGATCGCCTTGCAGTCCAAGGGACTCGCAAGGGTCTTCTCCAGCACCATAGTTCAAAGGCCTCAATTCTTTGATGCTCAGCCTTCCTTATGGTCCAACTTTCACAACCATACATTGCAACTGGGAAAACTGTAGCCTTGACTATCCACACTTTTGTTGGCAGGGTGATGTCTCTGCTTTTTAGTATGCTGTCTAACCATAGCTTTCCTCCTAACGAGCAAGTGTCTTTTAATTTCCTGGCTGCTGTAGTCCCCATGTGCAGTGATCTTGGAGCCCGGGAAAATAAAATCTGTCACTACCTCCATTTCTTCCCCGTCTATTTGCTAGGAATTGAGAGGGCGGGGAGCCATGATTTTAGTTTTCTTAATGTTGAGTTTCAAGCCAACTTTGCAGTCTCCTCCTTCACCCACATCAGAAGGCTCTTATACTGTTATCCTAATAATTATTTTATCCTTTTATTAGGATAAAAGAAATTGTTCAGAAAACATGATGTTTAATATTTGTAAAAAAAAAAAAATCACTGATGTCTAACGGACTTTTTTTTTTAGTTATTGTTGATAAAACTTCCTACATCAGCAATACTAGAAAAGGGGTGATTTCTGTTCCTCCACAGAAACTTTTCCAAAGAACTGAAGATAATGTTCAGAATATATTTGGTGGAAGGAGTGTGGTAAGAGAAGAGTAAATTGTCATTAGACAACTACTGTTATAAATATGGTGGAAGAACAAGTCTCCCTAACTGAGAAACGTAATAGATAAAGTAAGTCATATAGTAAAAAGAACCAAGAAAACAGAATTCAGATTAAAAAAAGTAACTGTTTCCAATTCATTACTTCCTTTCATGTATTTTATGAAGACAACCCATAATCTCGATATTAATCATTATCCATTTATTATATAAAATCTGGGAGGATAATTATGATCTGTAACTGTTAATATCTCTACTACATTCTTCTTCATTATGTCTAATGTTAATATAAAATTGCTTAATGGTTTTATGTATTTTTCCCTAATGTGCATTCTGTATTATTTTCAAACTTAAAAATAATTTATGAGTACTTTATGGTTGAGTTATTCAAATAATGTAAATCTTCTTTCTTGTTACAGATGCTAATGCTAAGCTGTGATGAATCATTTAGTCCTAATCAGTTCCCGTACCTGAATTGGATAGATGTCCCAAAGGTGCTTTTTCAAAAGGCAACTAGATTTTCTTTGTTTTTCTTCTTGAAGACGTTTTGCTTTTCACCAGGAAGCTTCCTCAGTTTTGAGAATCTCCATAGACATGAATTGGATGGAGGTTTTTTTCAGTTGTGTCTAGAATAGGTCAGTTGCTGAATTAAGGAGATGTTCTGTCCCCGTCTCACACACGCACACCAGCAGTCGACCAAGAGTTAAAATGAACCAGCAGACAAGAATTTCCTTTGATAACACAATTGGCAGCAACCCAGTGGCTGCTTGCCAAAAGTTTTTACTTACAAAGGGTAGTTTTTTTCCTCCATCCGAACATCAAAGTAAGTCCACAAAAGCCAAAGAATAGTCAAGTCCAGTCCAAAAATCAATCCAAGCAGAGCATATAACAAAGTTCCAGAAACGCAGAATGACTTGCTAGTTTTCAGTTTTGTTCGTCACAAGGCTTGACTGGCCACCACACCCCCTTTTATCCCCTGTGGGGTGTGGTCCAGTGACTCAGCTTAATCTCTGGCATGCCACTTCCTCTGCTGCGCGCACTTATCTCTGCGACGCTGTCGGGGGTCCAGCCAAGACTCATCTCCATCGCTGTCCAACTGCGGCTGCTCCGAAGTGCCTGGCCCTGGCCTATCTCTTGGCCTTCGGAGGACACCTGAGGCATTGCCAGAGAGGAGGGTCCTGGAGAGGGAGGCCTTGCCAACTCCTCTCCTTCACTTTCGGAGTCTTCTCCCTCTGATAAGACAGGCTCAGGGGTCACAACAGGAGTGAGCAGAAGACTTCTTTGCATCAGTCTACAGTTCATGTTACAGATGTAGTACTTGTCAATTTTTCCAATACTGTTATTTACATTAGATACCTTTTGAGTAATATTAGATTTATATTAAATACCTCTGAGCAACATGTAGCGCAAACTTCATCATCATGCTCTGTATGTATTATTATGATTATCATTATTCCATTGCTTTGAATGTAACTGCTTCTGCACTGGGTGTTCACAGTCACACTCGATGTGACAGATAAAGTATTCAATTCAATTCAATTAATTTGCTATATAATCATTTATTTAGCATACGGCTAAATAAATTTTTGGACTTGCAACATTTCACCTAGATTTTTAATCTATATAATAATCAGGTGTGAAATGCTCCCGGTTCAGACCAGATCACCCGATCTGGTAGCGATGGAGGCAGGTGGTTCGGAGAACTGGTAGCAAAAATCCCTGCCCCCACCATTCCCCAGCTGAGCCACGCAATCATCAGAGGCTTTTTTTTTAATTTTTAAAAGCATATTTTCTACAACCGCTGAAAAAATGCTTTTAAAAGTAAAAAAAAAAAGCCTCTGATGATCGTGCGGCTCAGCTGGGATCGTCAGAGGCTTTAAAAAAAAGAAGAAAGCCTCTGCCAATCAGGCAAGTCAGCTGGGATCATCAGAGACTTTAAAAAAAAAAGAAAGCCTCTGCCGATCAGGCAAGTCAGCTGGGATCATCAGAGGCTTTTAAAGCATTTTTTTTTACAACCTCTTCAGCCGAAGAGGTTGTAGAAAAAATGGTTTTAAAAGTAAAAAAAAAAGTTGACCACACCCACTCAGTCATATTAACCCCCCCACCAAGCCACACCCATAGAACCGGTAGTAACAAATTTTACATTTCACCACTGCTCTGTATGTATTATGATGATTATCATTATTCCGTTGCTTTGAATGTAACTGCTTCTGCACTGAGTGTTCATAGTCACACTCGATGTGACAGATAAAGTATTCAATTCAATTCAATTAATTTGCTATATAATCATTTATTTAGCATACGGCTAAATAAATTTTTGGACTTGCAACATTTCACCTAGATTTTTAATCTACATAATAATATTTTATAGGAAGAAAAAAAAAGTGAAATAAAAAGGCAGTAAAATGGCAGTCTGGACTCATTTTTCAAGAATTTAGATCTTTTTGTGTTAACAAGAGAAGCATTTACTAAATTGGATCAGAAGATTTAAAAGACTTTTTTTTAAAACTACCTTTTTAGGACTGAAAGGAAATGACAGTACTAACTGCATTTGTGCTAGAGAACTGACAAAAGAGGAGTAATTATCCACAGACAAGCAAAGTGTATCTTGCATTGCTGATGTCAATTTTCTGATTGCAGGCATCTCCTGGAATAAAGAGTTGAGGGAGAAAGTGCCATTCCACAGTTGTTTTCAACTTCTACAACAACAACAGTTTCACCTAAATTAAATCATGTGGATGTTCTTGGCTATTGTATTATGACTAAATAGAAGATGTATGTCTTGGCAATAGAAAATAACCAATCATACTCACATGTCCTGCATAACTTGGATTTTATTGCTTTATGAAGAAATTGTAGAACAGTGGTTTTTGGTTTTTAGTGGGGGATTCTAAACTTTTTTTTATCATCACATCTCCCATTAGTGTAACTTTTATACCCCTCCTCTAAAAAGTTCAAAACCCAAAATGAACTAAATAATGAAAACAATACAATGAAACTTTGGGAAAGTTTTCGGATTCATTGTAGCAATGTAATTAAAAGGTTCTTCACACTTCTGATGGACTCTGCACTTCCCCAAGAAAGGAACACCTCACAGTTTGGCAAACCCTGGTCCAGAGAAAAATATGTAGCTTACCAAATATTTTATATGAAGGTTTATTTACTATCATTGCTATTTAAAAGATAGCCCCTGGAAAAGTTTCCCATTTAAATATGTGGTTGTTGAAATACAAACACAAATGATGGGTTAGATATGCTAGTGATCATATGGCATCTAAAGTCACCTTTTCTTGGAATAAAAAGGAATAGAAATGTCCTGGCTGACTTGCTCCTTCAAGTTATTTATTGTGGGGGGGAAAAACAATTAAGCAATTCTACCATACAGGCCATTTCAAAGCTGATATGATTAAACAATCTCAGTGTAATGCCTCAGACAAATTAACTAAAAATTGAGTTATAAGCAGAGAATCTTCTTATATTTTCATTTGATTTACAACCAGAATGAGAGTATTTCTCAATTGAAATGATTAATGCAGAAGTGAAGAAATATGTTAATGTGATCCGATTTTCTCAATCACTCAGTTTCCAAGTAAGAATATAATTAAAATTATTACCAATTAAATGTGCAACTAAGCAGAATGGAGCGTTAGTTTAAGGAATAAAAATGTACAAAGAACCCATTAATTCTGCATTATTGACTAAGAACATTTAATTCTAAATGAGAATTTAATATTTCTGTTCACGATCTTCCAAGAAAAGATGATCCATTGAACACATCCATTACATTATAAACATAATCCAACAAGGCATTTAAAGAACAGAGATTAAGTGCATAAGCAGAACTGTTGCTTTTATTTTTACATTAAAGGGGAAAATAATAACTAACTGACCTTTGAAAACAACAATTCCAATGTAGTCAATCAGAAACGGGGTGGGCTGGTGGGGGTTCACAGGAGAACTTCCAGCTATGATTTGGTGCAGAGAACCCCCCAAATCCCACTCCTGGCTGGCCCCGCCCACCCACCCCACCCCTCACAGGAGTCCCCACACAGCCCGTTTTGGATGCAAGTAAGTGTAGGGCACACATGGAGGCTCGGGAAGGTGAAAAACAGGCCTACTGGAAGTTCGGGAAGGCCAGAAACGGGTCTGTTTCTGGCCTCCAGAGGGCCTCTGGAACCTGAGGTTGTAAACTGGCCTGTTTCTGGCCACCAGAGGGCCTCTGGAGCCTGGGGAGGCTGTTTTCGCTCACCTGGAGGCTCGAAGAAAGCTTCCGAAGCCCGGGGAGGGCAAAAATGCCCCCCCCCGCCGTGGTGCAGGAGGCTGACTAGGCCATGCCCACCATGCCCACGCCCACCCAGCAACCAGTCAGCGAACCCCTTGGTAAAATTTTTGAAGCTCATCCCTGATCAGAAACCAATTGCCCCCAAGAGTGTTTCACCTAATGATCTAATGTAAATACCACATCTCTTTTCTATTAAACAAGGGCAAAAGAACAACAGGAAGAGAAACAAATCCAAATATACCATTGCTCCTTGTTGAAACCAAGCCCAAACTTTGATACCTGGAGCCCAAGCTCAATAAATAGAAACTATTTTCAGATTACCTAATATTTCTCTCTAATCTTCGTTCAGTCACAGAAAAGGAAAAATAATTAAAAAAAAAAAAAAAAGGACTGGAAAAGCAAAAAAAAAATGGATTTAATCACTTAGAATCCAGTTAGAAATCCACTGGACAGCTAAAAGGAGTCTAGATCAGGGGTCAGCAATCTGCGGTTCTGGAGCCACATGTGGCTCTTTCACCCCTCTGCTGCAGCTCCCTGTTACTCAATTGGCATGCCATTTATTGAGCTTTTCAACCCCCAGTAGGCCAACCATGGATAAATCCAAGAAAAGTTTCAGAAGAAAATAGAATGTTTAATTCAACTACATGTGCTAGTTTTGTAGCTGCTCAAGAAATAGTCAGGCACGGGAAAGGTTTTGTGGCTCCCAATATTTTCTTTTCTGTGGGAAACGAGTCCAAATGGCTCTTTGGGTGTTTGCAGACCCCTGGTCTAGACTATCCACTATCAAACTTACTTTATAGAACAAGATACTGGGGAAAATGCACCTGTATAGTCAGACAAACAAGAGGGAAACTCAGATTCTAATCCATCCTCAGCACCTTCCCAGCTTGTTCTCATTTTCTCTCTTTCTCATTCTCTCTGTCACTCTCTATCTCTCTCTCCCACAGCGTTGTTTTTCTCCATAAAAGAATAGAGGGGAGTGCCGTGTATGCTGCTAAAATGAAAATACTTTATTACAGGCTAAGATCAAATGTTTTCCAGAATGCTATTTATAATGCTTTAAAAAAAACTTGTGCTAATGATCTGAATATAACTAATTTTATATGCATATATTTGCCTAATTTAAATCTGCAGAAATGGGAATAAAATACATGGGGGGGTTAAGAATGCAGACAGTAAAAAGTTTGAAATATGTTAAAATTGCAGAATAAGTTAGAATGGCTATGTGTATGTTTCTTTTGAGAACAATCTGTCAGAATATGTCCAGAATATGTTACTGTGTACATAAGGTGAGGGAAAAAATGACTATATGAGGCATCCTTTAGAGATACAGTTGAGAACTAGGACAAAGTATAACAAAATGGTGCAGAGATATTGCTACTACATCCTAAAATTACAATGTGGAGAGGCTATTTGTAATTAATTGATGCTCCTGATGCTTTCAAAGGTACTTGTGGCATCATCTGAAAAATGGCTGATCTATAGAAGAGGGCAGTTAGAAGCAAGCACACTGCTTGTATAAAAATAAATACAGTGACTCAGTCAAGTCAAGGGAACCATGCATTTACCCGTTTTCTACATCTGATAGAAAGTATAATGTGATTTTAAGACCTGAAGAGAGGAACACATTGAAATATTCCAGGTGGTTCTGAATAATGCTGGACCACAAACTGATTTTAGACTATTATATCATATCATCATCATCATCTCATAACCATAAATATTTTTAGAATTGATAATTATTTGATAGACAATTAAGGTTGGGTGATCTCAAAATCTAAACAGATCCAAAGCTGCTTAATTCTTGGACATGGGATCTTCATGAACTACCAACTATAAGATGGGAACTGCCAAGACATTTTGAAGAAGACAGTTACAAACTACTTCTATATTGCTACCAAGGAAAATACATAGAGATATATCTATGTCAGATGTTGAGCTTAGCTCAAAAAATATCTCTCTGTTGCAGATAGCAAGCTGTTATGGAGGAGGATCTGATAGGCAATTAAAATCTTAGAACAAGCAATAATGTATCTTCTTATTGTTGTTTTTGAAGAAATAACTAGCATGCGTGATTGGACACTGGCTAATCTTATGAGGAAATCTTCAATTTCCAATGATTTAAATGGCAGAAAAATAGGCTAATTTGTGGCTGTAGTTTCTTCTACAGCTACTGGTGGAGAGATTTATGCTTTAACTTTATGAAAAATATGTATTACACTGTCAGAAAATGCAGCATACAAGCAGATGGACAACAAACTAAAGTCATTTCTCCATAGTGACTTATAACAACTTCATAGCATCACCTGGCTACCATTGATATGACAGAAAGCCTGTCTGCATTACTATTATTTTGGCACAACAATGATTGAATGACTCTAGAAGATGCTATAAGTCACCAGTGAGAAAAATGAGCAAAGACCACTGGCCTTAGTACAGAAGCAGAAAACAGCAAATATTAAGAAAAGAGCTGTCTGCACTCTTGAATCAGCGTGAAAAACAACTACAATTCCCTCTACACATTTCCTAGTAAGGTTGGATTGCAACAATTAGCCAAACCAAGAATTTATGTCCAATATCCCAATGTTGTTTCAATCTACTCTGTCCCTCCATCCCTCAAATCTTCCAGTAACCAAGAAGTCTTATGCACAACACTAGAAATGATGCTGAAATATCATGGTAAATGGTGTGAATGATAAAATACATAAGAAGCAAGTTCAGCCTGATTTTCATATACAAAAGAAAAAGAACTGGAAGACTATATACCAAAGATGTTTTTGTCCATAGCCCCAAACCAAACAACAGGCAATTTACATAGTGGTTAATTCACTGCTGGTTAGTATATTTTGGGAATGAGGTACTTATTCCATTCATATCCATAAAATGTTTTCTTCAACCCAGCATCCATCACACTATATCCTATTAAAATTATCAGACATCTGTCTTAATATTTCTAGAGCTTGGGTTCCCCTTCACCTTATACCAATTAATTTTAAATGTAAATCCTTTCTGAAAAGCACAAACTAGTTATAAAAACCAGCCTTCTCCCAAACCACTTGCCATAATGGTTAGCTGCAATTAGTATACTAATCAAAGTGCTAAAAATTTCCCTTCCACCAAAACTGCAAATATCTACCAAGTGAAACTTTAAGCTAAGGCCTTTAAATTCTTGCCAGGTTACACAAAATCCAAGAAAAAAGATTCCCTAGCTTTATTTTGCATGCCTCAAAGAAAATACACATGAATAAATTAAGTTTAACAAATACAAGTAGTTGAAGAAAATAAATATGCAGTTCATCTGACTCTTTATTGAGCTGCTGCCAAAATGGTTTACAGTCTTTTATTGATTTGAAATGAATTCTTGCAACATTGATAGAGCAATTTCTGACTTACAATTCCTATGAAATACACTTTTCCTATGGCAGGAGCTGCTGGTATAATTTGAGAGTTGTAACTCATGAGTCGCATGGTAATGGTCATTTTCATTTCAAAAAGATACGAAAAACCATAGATTTACAGATCTTCACTACTCAAAAGTATGGGAAATAACAGCTTTACAGCAGTTCCTATTAGTCTGAATTTTTTTCCCTCGATCTTTTTCTACCAAACAACAGCTCTTTTTTTCTTATTCCACAGTACATTTTAACTTCTTGTCAGCTAAGTGTTTCTTTGTCGTCTCAGATATAGACGGAAAGAAAGAAACTCAGGATCAATTTTAAACACAGCATTTATAAGAAATGAAAAGAAGAGATCCATGAAGATGAAATTCATAAATACTATAAATAAATGGCATACAGCAAAGTGAATGCTTCTTCTGACAATATATAAAAAGTAGAAGGCACAATGTTTCTAAGGAAAAAAAAATACTTTATAACCAGTTTATAGAGATATTCGTAATATCCTTATTTTTCCACTTTTGACTGGAATGTCTGATCACTCAAGCCAATTTTACATCTTTTTTTTTTTTCTCACACACACAGTAATTTTTTATAACACAGTGTTGCAAAATCTTATTCTGCAGCATGTCAGTCTAACAGGACACTAATAGGTATCATTTTTTGGTTGGTATATATTATAAATATTAACCTTCATCCTACTTGTATCACAGTCCTAAAATGTTCTCCTTGTCCTATTTCTAATTGGTAAGTATAATATTGATAGTCATAAATTATATTTTAAATTGTTTTAAATAGTTACTTAAAGCCTCTATACATTTATTCATATTATAAATTTTATTTAAGATTTTTTACAGCAGAATTATTTTTATTTCATTCTGGTCAAAGACCATAATTGCATTTGGCTTTTATCCATTTACAGCAAAATATAAATAATTATATAACCACAACAGTTCAAGCCTCTTATTAGACTTTAAATTGTGCTGAATATTGGAATCACTTAGATGCTCATATCATGATTTAAATTATAATAATTTGGATATCCTCAAGCAGTTCAGCTGATTTGAATTTAATGTCTGAAGATTAATCTCTGATCTGAAGTTAATGTCCGAACTGAGATCTTATATTACTTTTGAGCTAGCTTTTCTTCCAAGTTATTGTCCAATCTGTTCTTGCCAAGAATGAAAACTTTTGTTCCAGTGCAACAAAAAGAAGAAAAAAAAACTACACAGAAACCTTTCTGGTTTGGGCAAGGAACCACATTAGGTGGCTCTTTGCTTTGATACAGAATCACATTACTTCTATAGCACAAATTTCATTACCGATGAAATTCACATGGGCCTTAATGTTAAATCATTTTTTTTAAATGAAGACTTGCCCAACAATACCACCTAGAATCAGAAGAAACTTACCTGTACTGAAATTAAGATTATTCTATACTCCAGGGAAACTATTAAACCATATGCTAAAGCTAGGTTTTAACTGATGATACCTACTGTATGTGCTGTATATACTATAAAACCCTACAGAATTTGTTTCAGTGCAACCAACTATCATATAATTGAGTATGATTGTACCAGATGCAAAGCAGTAATCACATGTCTAACAGGGAACCCAATTAGTCTTTGGAATCCAATTAAGAGAATGAAATGGGTGTTAATTATGCAGAGTTACTATATCAGTGGAATTTAACAAATAAATAAATATGCACCTTTCTGCATTTTCAGCCCAGAACTAGCCCAGCATATAGGCAATTTATAATGCCAAAACTATTTATTTCAACATTTTTCCAAGAGTACATAAAGGGACATCTCAGACATAAAAACAAATTATTCAGAAAAACTTTTGGTAGGCTTTAAATTTCCCAAGGTATCAAATGACACATGGTTCTTATATTATTTTTCAAAAGGCATTGATTTGATTTCTCAAGAGTGCTATTTTTCCTATCAGTGTAATAAGCAGCATACTTGACATCTGTATGACAAAGCTAAACAGGCCAGGAGATGGCACTTTTGCATGTTAAGAAGCAAATCCATCAGTTGGGAATTTCAGAATAAACTTTTCTCTAGATCATCTGCACTTTCTAAATAAAAAAAAAAAATTCAAGTGTGGGTAATATTAGTGCGACCGCGAAGACTGAACTTCATAATGAGACACTCTGCATGGTCTTTGTTTTAGCTAAGTATTTCTCACTAGATTACAATCAAGTTACTTTCAGGAGCATATTATTTACCTTCACAATAGGCAGAGTCCCCTTGGACAGAGACATAACCACTTTTGCATTCGCAAGTAGCTCGTGTGTTCCAGTTTCTGCACTCTGAATTTTCACCACATCGGTGCCCTTGTGCACAGAAATTATGACCTGAAAAATGAAATGCATTTACTTTTGAATAAATCTGTAAGGAATAAAAAGTTAACTGTTAAATTATCCTTTATGCAATTCATATATTCATATTAAGGCATCAAAAAATAGATACTACTGATTAATATACACATTTAACAGAGCATATAGACTTCCTTCCCCTGAGCTTGCCATTTACTTACAGTATATACTAAACTAATATGACTTGCTCTTCCTAGTGATAGAAGGATCTCCTACCATTTTGTTCTGGAATTCGTCAAACCATTTTTAACAACAAAATCATAATCTACCTCAACCTTAGCCTGGCTGCTTATTTGAGAGAAATCTAATTAGCTGTTACTCGTATATATTACTGATGTACTTTACTGAGTCATGCCCAGATTTATTAATATACATTAACAGAATCTATTGAGGATGAATGGACATTAGATGAAACAGGTGGGCCTTTATAAAGCCGGGTTCCATTCATTAAGGACTTTATAGAAGATAATCAGCACCTTCGTTGGTCCCAGAAGTCCACCAATAAGCACTGTTACATTATTGCCTATGCCACTGCATTTTGAATCAGCTACAGTTTGTGAATGGCCTTCAAAAAAAAACTCTATTGCAGTAGTCCATGCATGAGGTCAGCAAAGGGTAGTTCTATAAGATGAAACTGTGCAAAGGCCTTTCCACCACAGCTGCCAAGTACTCCTCAAGCAGGAACTATAAGTCCAAAAAAAAAAAACCCCAACAGTACACTATTTCCAAATGCAGAAGTGTAACCCCATTCAAAACTAACAGAATGACAAGAGTTGGAAGGGTCCTTAGAGGTCTTTAATTAATTAATTAAATTAAATTAAATTAATTAAATTTATATGCCGCCCCTCTCTGAAGACTCAGGGCGGCTCACAATACATTTTAAAAAATCATTATAAAAAACATTGAAAAATTAAAAACATTAAAAACTCATTCACGCCATTCATGGCCGGATCTCGCCAGATCACAAGAGCGAGATCAACGGCCCCAGGCCTGCCAGAAAAGCCAGGTCTTCACCGCTTTTCAGAAGGCCAATAGGGTGGGGATGGTCCGGACCTCAGGAGGTAACCAGAGGGCTGGGGCAGCCACAGAGAAGGCCCTCCCCCGCGGGCCCGCCAGCCAGCATTGTTTAGCTGATGGGACCCGGAGGAGACCAACTCTATGGGATCTTACCGGTCGCTGGGAGTTATGCGGCAGAAGGAGGTCTCGAAGACAACCTGGCCCTGAGCCATGTAGAACTTCCTGTCCAACTCCCTGTTCAGTCAGGAAACCCTATACCATTTCAGGCAAGTGGTTGTCCTATCTCTTCTTAAAAACCTCCAGTGTTGGAGCACCCACAACTTTTGGAGTCAATTTGTTCCACTGATTAATTGTTCTAACTGTCAGGAAATTTCTCATTAATTCTTGATTGCTTCTCTCCTTGATTAGTTTCCATCCATTGCTTCTTGTCCTGCCTTCAGGTGCTTTGTGCCAACTCCTCAAATATTGGAACTAGAGGTTGAAAGGCTCCAGTTCCAAGTGGTCCAAATATCTAAAGCCATTTGATCTTACTAGAGTCAAATTTGAATCTATTCTTCTTACTTAGACACACACACACCTGAATATTTCAGCATATTGGCAACATCTGACCCCAAATCAATGGATGAAGGCTAGCAAATACCAACTCCATTAACAAAGCCAAAACTACTGCATGAACTATTATATAAACTTGCCTCAAGCATCCAAAATCATGTTTCCATCACCTTGCCAATATTTCTTTCAGGTACCTGTTCCCCTCTGTTAACCAACCAGGAGCTTGGGATCAAATGAAAGTTGCCACCAAAAGTTGTAGGTGCTCCAACCCTGGGAGTTTTTAAGAAGAGACTGGACAACCATTTGTCTGAAATGGCATTGGGTTTCCTACCTGAGCAGGGGATTGGACTAGAAGACCTCCCAGTCTACTCTTTCTATTATTTACTCTCAGTATCATTTTAAATTCTAAAAATAATTCCCTTGACTAAGTAAATGCTAGTTTGAATGGCAATCAGTAGGCAGCAGTGATTACTACCCCATCTATTTTGGGGTCCTGAAATGAAAAGCAAAGGAGTCAAAACAAATTTGTTTCATTGATTTCAAAAAAAAAAGTAATTTTACCTAGATTTTAATTTTCTCTTTTGGTGTATAAACTATCAAAAACTGAAATATAATTGGCATTTCATTAGAAATCTTTTTAAAGTGTATTCAGTTTCTCACAACTATACTTGTATTGGCAAAACTGTTTTGCCTGATATGAGTTTTCACATTACAGGAATTGCTGAAGAGCAGATAAAACATTTATAACATGTTTTTCCCTCTTTCTCTCTGCCTTACCCCACTCCATGGATACCGGTGATGAAATAATTTCATACTGATTTTTCTAAAACCTAAAATACACCTAGACATTTCCAAACAGTGAATCTTTTTGAAAAACACTACACTCTAGGCCTTTGACCTCTTCAAATATTACAGCTGAATCCTTCACACCTCAATCAAGGTTGTAGTGTAATTTTCCTATACTTGGCTTTCCTTTGATGAGGGCATCCTTATATCTTTATTACAATTGCTTCCACTAGATTAAATTTTCCTTTAAGTTATTTGACTGTGCAATGATCCATTTATCATTTTAAGCTAATTATAATGGTAATCAAATTCCATGCTTCGGAGAATAGGTAGACAATCTTATTTCACATTGGTGAAGAATATTGTAACTGGTTATGCCTTTAGTCTCCTAAAGGGGTCACTCAAATTAGATATAGGTTAACATCCCTAAAATTGGAAGAATTTAACAATTCACTTCTTCTTTCAAGGTATTCTGATTTCAGTCTTATTTATTTAATTTTTCCTGATTATTTTTTTGTCAAGGCAGTGCTGATAGCTCTCGCTTCCTATTTGCCCCACAATAATTCTAACATCTGGAATGGAATTCCAGGCAACTAGACAGAAATGTGATGAAAAGAACTTTTCCAATACAAAAATAAATATTCCACCCCAAATAAGTAAGTTCCAACAACATTAAAAGGAACAAAGGACAGAAAAAACACATACAGATATGTATCTGCCTGAGCATCCCCACAGTCCAATATATCTCTTTATTGAGGTTGTTACAAAAGGCAACTCTTAACTAATTTCTCCTGAAACCCAAGAAGAAAGATCTCCATAAAGAGGAAATTCCAAAGCATAGAGGCAACCACTGAAAATACTTTATTTCCTAGGTCATATGATGAAAAGCCGATTTAATCAGAATTGGTGTTATTCTATGTTAGTGAGACAACTCTATTGAGTTTATTTGTCAATTAGGGCAAGAAAAAAAGGTTCCCCATTAATTTTTATTTATTTATTTATTTTACTTTACTTTACTTACACTACCCAAGATCTATGGCAGTATAAAAAGATTCATGGCAGCGCAGAATTAAAATCAACGAATACAATAAATCTGTAAATGAACATATCAAAACTAATAAATCCCTATTTAACACTACAATTTATTATTCTATTAATATCCTACTTTCAAATTGGCAAATATTCAAAACAATTAACAAAGAACTTTAAAAACCCCAATTCAGTCTGTCATATTGCAAAATTTGGGAGATATTTTCAAAACAAAGATTCAGAATATCTATAATTATGTAGATTACTTAATTTGTCAAGCTAATTAAAATTCACATCATTAACTAGTCTAAAATTTCTTCAGTCAAATCATGCTTATAATGATTGGGAAAAGATTGTAATAATACCACACGTGTTTTGAATGCTGAATATCATAGGTCTGACACCCATAAAAAAGGTTCTTCTCTAAAAACCTAGAGAATATTTCTTAGTTTGAGTCATTAACTACATTCATCATATCACCCTAAATCAGCTCAGGCACCATACTTTTTTTTCTTTCTCCGTGTAATTGGGAAGAAAAGACCAGAAGATTTGCTTTTGTTTAATTACTGTGTGAGGTATCATCTCAGTAACAAACTGTGATTAACACCACAGTCAGTTACAAAAAGCCATAAATGTGGCTTCAGAAGCTGCTTCAATGAAACCAGTGGTAAACTGAGATTGATTAAAAGAGAAAGCAAAGACTTCTAAACTCTTATTCATCCATATTTGTGAAATGGGAAACTGAAGGCTGCAAAGCTCAATTCCTACACCTCGTTTTAAATGACGACTTTACAACAGAATCGAATGTGATCATTATAAAACCTGCTCGCTGCTCTTAATTTCCAAAAATAAATATCTAAATTTCAAAGTTTAGAATTCCAACATCAAAATTTTGAAAATGCTTCTATAGTTATAATATGTGCAAAGAATTTAATAAAATCATGCTGATATTACCCTTTCTGACAAGGCAGTGTAACACAAGTACATTTAAGGGATCTATATGAGGTCACTAGAAATGTGTCCCTCTACCCATTTCCAAAAACAGAAAAAACAAATCTCACAAGCCTATGTTTCCTAGCGTCTTCAGCATAAACATTTAGTTTACATATTTGCATGTCATTCTGTCAAATTCCTGACAGATATAAAATACGTGCACAATATGTGAACTCAAACAGCTGTTCCTCAGAAGAACATATTGTGTCTGAAATAATTCTTTGTAAATCTTCATTTCTTTCAGCAGTGATTAAATTCATATTTTCCAACATCTATCTAATATTTAATCAAAATTAAGTTATAGAAATAATTCAAGCTTCACAAACAATTGACTATTGTTTATATTTATAGATACAAAATTCTAGCAAGTTGCTGTGGGAAACAATTTATATTTCCCACAGAAACTTGCTAGAATTTTATATCTATTCTCTAGAAACAGTCTAGTCCAGGGGTCAGCAACCTGTGGCTCTGGAGCCGCATGTGGCTCTTTCACCTCTCTGCTGCAGCTCCCTGTCACTCAAAATATGTGTCACAACTGCCAATGTGCGATACCCACTGGCATGTGATTTATTGAGCTTTTTGACCCCCGGTAGACCAACCATGGATAAATCCAAGAAAAGAAAAGTTTCAGAAGAAAACAAAACATTTAATTCAACTACATATGCTAGTTTTGTGGCTGCTCAGGAAATAGTCAGGCATGGGAAGGGTTTTGTGGCCCCCAGCGTTTTCTTTTCTGTGGGAAACAGGTCCAAATGGCTCTTTGAGTGTTTAAGGTTGCAGACCCCTGGTGTAGTCTTAGGGCTAAATTCAAAGAGGCGAGAACACTGCTCTCTAATATGTCTCCTAAAACAGCCACTCAAAGAAATTATAAATCTTTTTTATGTAAGTAAATTATAAGGATTAATAGAGGCACATTACTACCTTTTCATTGCATGTATTCATGTCTAGACAGTAACCCAAACCTATTAAAATCTGTTCCAAAATAAGACCCATTTTAAAGACATTTCAACTATAGGGGACCACACTATACCACAAATCTCAGTCATAACAATAAAAGTTACTCCTGAGCAGAGTGTAAAAGATCAATAGATATATTTTTACATTAGAAAATACCAAATACTGTGACACAGAATGATGTGGTAAAACTTTTTCTTCCAGGAAAAAACACATACTCCAATCACAAATTATGGCAATAGTGAAAAATCACAAAATTTGCTTGGGTTAGCAATGATTGCATTATTCTACTTATTTATTTTTTGAAAGAAAATTTATACGGATGCCCAACTCACTCTCTTTGACTCCGGGTGGCTTACAAAAATAAACTATACTTTCAATTATTTTAGTTTTTAAAAATAGCAAAAGGGAATTAACTGCAACAATAATTACCTATCAATTTGAATACTTTTTTTAAAAAAAAATTGATTTATATGCCGCCCTTCTCCAGAGACTCAGGGCGGTTTACAATGCGTTAAGCAATAGCCTTCATACTTTTGTATATTTTTACCTACCTCAGAAAGACTGAGTCAACCTTGAGCCTGGTGAGATTCAAACTTACACAATTGCAGACAGCTGGTGTTAATCACAATGCTATCAGTCTGCTGAGCCACCAGGCCCGTTATATACTTAGAATACTTAGAATTATTGTGCATCAATTTTATGTGCAAAAATGAAAAAAAAATACAAGTGAGATATTTGATAATTATGAATGTACTACTTTCAGACTAGGTTTACAAAAATTCTGGAAAGCTGAAACACCAGCCTTGTACATGAGAGTCCTGAACTTTTATCTACAGAATTTGAAATACAGCTATAATATTGAAATATAGCTATATATGGCAATACTTAGATCCGGAAGAAATGCTGTTATTAAGGAGCAATAAACATTTATTTTTCATTGCCATATCTTATTCCAGAATGCAGCTATACGAGCTATCATGGGTGCATCTAGATATACCCACATTACACCAATTTTCCGCGAGCTGCACTGGCTCCCTATTGGTCTCTGGGTACAATTCAAGGTATTGGTTATTACCTTTAAAGCCCTACATGGCTCAGGGCCAGGTTATCTTTGAGACCGCCTTCTACCACATAGCTCCCAACGACTGGTAAAATCCCACAGAGTTGGTCTCCTCCGGGTCCCGTCAGCTAAACAATGCCGGCTGGCGAGCCCGCAGGGGAGGGCCTTCTCTGTGGCTGCCCCAGCTCTCTGGAACCAGTTACCTCCTGAGGTCCTGACCACCCCCACCCTATTGGCCTTCCAAAAAGTGGTGAAGACCTGGCTTTTCTGGCAGGCCTGGGGCCGGTGATCTCACTGTTGCGATCTTGTGAGATCCGGCCATGAATGGTGTGAATGGGTTTTAATATTTTAATGTTTAAATGTTTTTATAATGATTTTTTAAATGCATTGTAAGCCGCCCTGAGTCTCCGGAGAAAGGCGGCAATAAATTGAACTAAATAAATAAATAAATAAATAAATAAATAAATAAATAAATAAATAAATAAATAAATAAATAAATAAATATTAATTGCCTCAGAGCATTAAAAATTACTACTATTTTTTTTTTAATATAGATATGGTTCCTTGATTTGAGCTAATTGGCTTTTTTATGAATTTGGGGTTCAGATTTGGGCTTACTTTAAAATCCCTAAATGACTTGAGATCAGGGTATTTAAGGACTGCTTTCTTCCATATACTTTTCTTTATATGCTACAGATCCCACTGCTTTGCGATGCAACCATGACAAATAATTACTAATAACCAAGTTCCTCCTGCAGTTAGCATCCATCTGATAGAAATATATTTCCTGCTGATATTAGATAGGTTAGATGTCAGCATTTTATTTATCCTAGCATTTGGATAAATTTAGCTGTTTAGAAATAAACAGATTGTCTTGATGCATTACTTTAATAATGTTTCCTTGATGGCTCATGTTTTAACACATTTCGTAATTTTGTGATTCTGCTGCTGCAGAATCTGCTGCTGCTGCTGCATAATTTTTAATTACAAGTTCCGGATTTGTTCATGCAACACTGCAACATTTGAAGGATTGGGATTGGAATTTGCAAGATTGTCTCTCAATCTGGGAGACAATCCAGGGATTTTATGATGTTTTTTATCAGAAGTGAAGGGGGATCATTTTTGACCTGTTAGATATCAACAACCTAAGTTTTCCCTCTGGTCCGCTTTTGAGCAGGACAAATACTCAAACGTGATTGGCTGGTTTCCCTGACAGCTCCCTATAAAAGGGCTAGCTGCTGGATTGTAGATAGTTGCTGAATAAAGAGCTGTTGTCTGAAGCCTATCTCCTGTCTCTTCAATCTACCTTCTTAACACTGGCAATGAATGTGGGATCTTGAAGGAGTACTGAAGACCAAAAAGAGCTGACAACGAGACCAGCCAGGCAGCAAAAGCGAATGGCGGCCATCCTGCACGCCAAATTCAAATACAAGGAATTGCAGCAAACATATCTGCGCTCCACCCACCTACACTGTTTGATCCATTGAAGGAGAGGGGCACTTAGATGACTAGATTTGAGTGTTTCATGGAAGCGAACAATCTGGGTTGTTGGATAACCGGAAAAGAGTGCTGTTCCTGAGCCACTGCAGGCATGACGTATTCGACACAGCTGAATCTTTGTCTGAGCCAATGCCAGTACAATCTGTACTGTGGCAAGTGCTGCAAAATTCACTAAAGACCCATTATGCTCCAGCACCATCTAAAACAGTGAATTATTATGAATTCAGGCACCGCATGCAGCAGGATGGCGAATCCATCAACCAATATGTCCTTGCACTTCGAAAAGCCGCTGCCCACTGCGAATTTAGAAACTTGAATAACATTTTGATAGATCAGATCATTTGTGGTGTAAAAGATCTCCAACTGCAATGGTGACTTTTAGCCAAAACAAATCTGACCTTGCAGGCTGCATTGGATGAGGCAAGGGCGACCAAGTCGTCCAACAGAGCAGCTGAATCACTTCAGAAGCTGACAGCCACAATACATAAAGGCCACTATCAGGACGAGGAATCTGAAGGAAGTGAGGACGAGGTCTATCGCACTGATAGAAAGAGACCCACAGACCAGGAGAATAAAAGGCAACCATGTGTCAGCTGCGGGGGCATCCTGCTGTCAGCACCCTAGAGCATCCTGCTGTTACAGGGATGCCATCTGCTGCAGATGTGATAGAAAAGGGCATTTGGCAAGAGTTTGCCAAGCAAACTTGCCCACCAATCACCGAGCCGCCTCAGACGTTCCTAAATTGGAGGCCCCAAAACCACCTAAGCAGGAAACGTGGAAGCCAAGGTGCAAAACTGTCAATACAAGAGCGCCTGAAACAAATTACCAAATGAGAATAGGGCAGGCGAGCACCCGCTGCAGGAAGAAATTACATGTCACTGTGCGAATTGAAGAGTCGCCCTGTGACATGGAAATTGACACTGGGTCATCAGTAACAATCATTTCCTGGCAAGTATTGAAGGCTGCAGTTCCGAGGATCCAGAAAAAGCAACTAGATCGCCAACAATTGCGGCTCAGCTACCTGAGATTTCCCTGGTACAACTACCAGGGAAATTGAATCCCTGTAATCAGCTGCGGAACCTTCAATGTTCAGTTCAACAAATTCCAGGGAGACCTGTCCTTAATGGTTGTTGGTGGAGACCTCCTGAACCTTCTCGGTTTGGACTAGTTCAAGTCCTTTAAACTAGGAGTCAGGCATCAAAGTCATTGACAGCTTGTGGGCCGATGACCTGATTTGGAAGTTCCAAGATATGTTTAACCCAGAATTCGGCAAGTATGTGGACACTCCCATTTTGTTTAGTTTAGACCCAAGTGTAGCGCCCATCTGATTAAAGCCCCGGAGGGTTCCTTTTGCCCTCAAACCCAGGATAGACAAGGAATTAGATAAACTTATCTGGCAGAGCATACTTGAGCCAGTTGACCACGCCAAGTGGGAAACCCCAATTGTTACCCCAGTCAAGAGTGATGGTTCTGTGCGCATTTGAGCTGACTGCAAGTGTACTTTAAACAAGGCACTTCAGCAGAGTGCATATCCAGTATCCATAGTCCAGCACCTCTTGCATTCCCTTGGGCTGGGGAGAATTTTCGCCAAATTAGACCTTATGCAGGTTTACCAGCAGTGCCTGTAGATGGCGCTACTGTGTAGGCTCAAACTACTGTAACGCTCAGGGGGGCGTTCTAATGTCACCGTTTACAATTTGGCATTAGCATTGCCCCGGGACTTTTCCAGAGTGTAATGGAAAGGCTATTGCAGAAAATTTATGGGTTAGCGCCATACTTTGATGATGTTTTAATTACTGCTGGTGACGAACAGCAACTACACTCACATTTGAGGGAGGTGCTGTCAAAATTTAGGTCTGCAGGGCTCCAAGCCAAGGGCAACAAATGCCAGATCGGAGTCCCCGAAGTAGAGTTCCTGGGTTACAAAATCAATGGGGAAGGCATCCATCCTACCCAAAGCAAAGTCAGAGCAATTCAGGAAGCCCCCACTCCACGGAACCGGACTGAATTGCAAGCCTTCCTGGGCTTGCTCAATTACTTCAGCGTTTTCCTGAAAAATAACGCCACAGTTGCTGAACCGCTCCACAAGCTGCTGGCTAAGAAGAGCCTTTGGGTCTGGGGGTGCAAAGAAACCACCGCTTTTTCAGCAGTAAAATGCCTCCTTTCTGCTGACAGTTTTTTAATCCAGTATAATGACACCCTACCATTGGTACTAGTTTGTGATGCCTCTCCTTTCGGTGTGGGGGCTGTGCTTAGCCACTGATTCCCTAATGGGACCGAGGCCCCAGTCACCTACTTTTCCAGGACACTATCCAATGCAGAGAGAAACTATAGCCAGCTGGACAGGGAAGTGCTGAATGCGGTGGCCGGGGTCAAGTGGTTTCACAAATACTTGTTTGGGAGGGATTTTGAATTGGTTATGGACCACAAACCTTTTTTGGGCCTCTTGGCAGGAGACCATCCCACACCAGTGGCTTTGTCACCCCGTTTTATGAGGTGGTCCATTTTCTTGTCAGCTTCCTGCTATAAGCTGCTTCACCAGCCCGGCAAGACTTTGGGACATGCCAATGCCCTCAGCAGATGTCCCCTGCCAGATTTATTGGATGAGCCAACTCTGGACATTCCCATCCTCCTCACTGACTGCCTGGACTCTGGCCTCGTGACTTCTGCTGCTGTGGCCATGCACTCAGCTAAGAATGCTACATTCAAAATGCTTTTGAACTGGGTATGGAG
Source organism: Pantherophis guttatus (assembly GCF_059756535.1). Lineage (NCBI taxonomy): Eukaryota > Metazoa > Chordata > Lepidosauria > Squamata > Colubridae > Pantherophis > Pantherophis guttatus. The sequence continues at coordinate 88,283,121 of NC_142063.1, read as the reverse complement.
GGGATGGCCAAAAGGCCCATTTGGTGCAGAGTTTAAGCCATTTGAGGCTCAACAACATGAGATATTGGTGCAGGGGGTTGTTTACTATGGGAGACCGGGTAATCATACCTCCAAGTCTAAGGTATTCTATACTAAAAACATTGCATGAGGGACATCCGGGGATTGTCTGGGTGAAAGCCCTAGCCCGAAGTTTGTGTGGTGGCCCAAATATGGACCAGGAAATAAAAGAATGGTAGCCAGGTGTCAGCCTTGTAAAGAGTCACGGCCCTCTCCCTCTAGGACACCCATCCAAGAGTGGGATCACCCTAGAGCCCCCTGGTCTAGGGTTCACATCGATTTTGCTGGGCCCTTTCATGGCCAAACCTTCTTAGTAGTCGTGGATGCCTACTCCAAGTGACTGGAGATCATCCTGATGGGCACCACTACCGTTGACGCAGTAATCAAGGTGCTCAATAAACTATTTGCCACTCACGGTGTGCCTGATGTCCTCGTATCGGACAACCGCCCACAATTTACTGCCACCCAATTTAAAGGTTTCCAGGCAGAACTAGGGATACACCATGACCTCACAGCACCCTTTCATCTGGCCAGTAATGAGCAGGCTGAAAGGATGTTAAGGTATGCCAAGGAGGCATTGGGCAGGTTGGCACCAGGAGATTGGCAAGAGTGGGTAGACAAATTCCTCCTGTACCAACACATAACATCCAGTGTGGCCACAGGAAGAAGCCTGGGTCGCCGGCTTCGATCGGTCTTAGACCACCTTCACCCAAATTATGCCCCTGAAACAACAACAGAAATGCAAAACCGCACCAGGTCCTTTAGCATTGGGGACCTGGTTCACTCACAAAACTTTGCCAAAGGACCCCTATGGCTACCTGGCAAAATAGAAAAGCTAACAGGGCCCAAGTCATATATGGCATAGGGCCTAGCTATCTTCGAGACCGCCTGCTGCTACTGACGACCTTCCAGCGACCCGTGCGCTCCCACAGAGAGGGCCTCCTCAGGGTGCCATCAGCCAAACAATGTAGGCTGGTGACCCCCGGGGGAGAGCCTTCTCTGTGGGGGCACCTACCCTCTGGAATCAGCTGCCCCCAGAGATAAGGAGAATCCAAGACCTCAGTGCCTTCCGCCGTGCCCTTAAAACCCATTTTTTCCAGCAAGCCGGGATGGCTTAGGAAGAAATTTTTTAAAATTTTTAAATGTTTAATTGGTTTGTGGTTTTTTAAATTTTGGGCCAAATTTATATAGATTTTAATTGTTTTTAATATTTGTATTTCATGTTTTTAATTCTGGCTGTGCACCGCCCTGAGTCCTCAGGGAGAAGGGCGGTATATAAATTGAAAAATAAAATAAAATAAAAATAAATATAGTTAGGCTTAATGACGGGCGCCAATGGAGGCAGCACATAGATCAATTACGTAGCCATCTCAGTCAAACTAAAGAAAACTTAGAAATTGAACAACAGGAATTTAACTCTAATCCCTTCAGCAGACTCAAGCCCGATGGAACCGGAGAACGCACCTGAAGAACCAGGAATCCAGCAACACACCTCCCATGAACTGGTTCCCATAGAATCCAAGGCCCCGCTTGAAAGTTTCCAGGACTTTCCATGGGCAGAACAAGAGGCAGCAGCAGGCACAACCTCTCAGCCCGCTACCGCCACGCTAACTGAGCCATGCAGGTCAAGTAGATCTAGCAAACGCCCCACCTATCAGCATTACTATGTATGTAGAGTGAATTACTCCAACTAGAAGGGGACGGGTGTTAGATATTGACAGCCTAAGTTTTTCCTCTGGTCCGCTGTTTGAGTGGGAAAAATACTCAAACATGATTGCCTGGTTTCCCTGAAGCTTCCTATAAAAGGGCTATCTGTCAGAGCGGCTGGCTGCCAGATTGTAGATAGTTGCTGAATAAAGAGTTGTTGTCTGAAGCCTGTCTTCAGTCTCTTCAATCTATCTAAACATAATCCATGTCTTATTTTAAAGAATTAGGGTAGAAATAGTAGAGGAGGTCTTTTGGGAGGCAAATCATTGCCATCATCATTATAAAATGCACCTTCTAGCTTAAAGTTTTGTATCACTGCAATTCAGCTATATTGTAACTTAATTTCAGTGGTGTGATTTAGACAATGCTGCGAAGTTGTATATGCTCTATAGGTTGAGAAGTCTATGTGGTTCTCCTATATTGTTTTCTTATTCTAAATGGAATAATAAAGTTGTTTTCTAACTTGGGCAGTCTGATTCTACGTCTAGAATTTAGACAAATAAAATCTGTTCACAGAAACATCATAGAACCTATAAAATTCTTCCACTCTAAACTCAACGAACTACTCAAAAACCACTTAAATTGTCAAAAATCCAGGCAGCATGCTACTTACCTTTACAAACACGGCAGCACTGATTTTCCGGGAGTACATAGTCTTTTTCTGAACAGTTCAATGGAGGACAGGTCTCTGTTACTTTTATTAAAATTCCATTCTGGAAATAAACAATGATTATAATTGATAAAAATGAAAGTGACAGAGTCGGCTCATACTTCTTTTTATATTTTATAGCTAGTTATAGTTATATAGCATGAATGTTATTTACCAACAACATTGCAAACTGTCAGACACATTTCATAAGTTAAATACATTTCACACAAATAACCAAAGAATAACCAAAAAGTTATTCTACTTTGACATTTGTATTCACAAATAAAACAGCATTGACACAGCATTCCCATTAAAAACAGCATTATTCTTAAATTAAAGAGTGCATAGCTTATTATATTTTCTATATTCCATTTAACTATTTTCATGAATCAGTCTCCTATTATTTGTTGATTATGATCCTAATGGCTTTTATTATTATTATTTATTTCATTTATTACTGAAATGGTCTTAGTCCTAAATTTGAGCTTCAATCTATGACTTCATTTTAATCTATTGCAAAATTCAGAATCTAGAAATTTGGCATTCTTCAATCTATACAGTTCATGCATACATTTTATTATATGAGTCACAAACCAATCATTAGTCTTCCTTTAGTGGCTTCTACCTATCTTGTTCAGTCCAATAGGAAGTGTATGTTGGGTTTTGTCAATTAAAGAAGATAGTTTGTGGGGTCTAGGAAGCTTGTCTTCTTGTCCTGGCACCTGATCTCCAGAAAACCTTATCACCTGAGATCAAATTAGTCCTAACCCTGCTGGTCATCCATAAAATGCTGAAGACCTGCTATTCGCCCAGTCATGCGAAATGAGTGAAGCCCATATGGTTGATATTGTTTGGTGATTTTCTATATTCCAAGCTGTCATTTTTCTTGGATGTTGTGTTGAGTGTTTAATTAGCTATAATATTGTTTTTACTTTGAAATGTTATTTATCACCTAGAGTTGCTTTGGTGAGAAGGGGGACTATATAAATGTAAAAAAAAAATATATCAGTAAATACAACAATGGAACTCTGTACACACTACAAAAAATGCAAAAAAAAAACCCCAATGCCCATAATGCAATGTCTACTTTTTAAAAGCTGAAATGAAAAAAGACAGCCTTTTTCTATTGATTCAGGGATCTTAAATGTTAGCATTTCTTTCAGACTGTATTCTAAAAAGAATTAATTCAGAGCATGAATGTTACCCATTTTTGCAACTCTGATCTCCTTTAAAGTATGGGTCTTTCCAGGGAACATGCAGCAGATGTAGAGGACAGATACACAATCTCAGAAAAAGACAAAACGAATCTGAAGTGCTGCAGAATCCTTTGAAATATAGCTATCTCTTTAAGACATGACCAGGCAACTAGAAAAACAGTAACACTTGGAAGCCAAAATCTGTTTCTCATTTTGATCAGCTTGTTCATAATGAAGCATTTGTGTCACTAATAGTATAATTCATGTAATTCTGTTCATTATGGCTATGAATTCCATCCATATCTCTGCACAAACGATCTATTTTTGCAAATGTCTAAGTATTTTCAATTATTTTAGCACAAAGACAATAAGCCGAAGTTTTATTTTTAAAAGTTTAAAACTGAAAACACTTCAAACTGAAAGGCTAACTAGGATTCATTAGATTCCATTTATTTTGCAAACAAAAAGAGGATAACGAAAGGAAAATTATTCAGTTAGAGAGAAAATTTTACATATTTTTGGCCTCATGTGGTCTAAAATATTAAAAATAAAAATAAACCAGAAAGTCCTAAAATCTAATTCTGTAAAACATTAAAGAATGCGATATAAATTATGTCAAACCAAGTTTGCATCAAGCAGCCAACAGGAATTTGGTGAAATATAAATTAATGTAATGAATAATTATTTCATGATATATTTATTGTCTAATATATAAATAATATAATAAACGCTAAACATAATGGTTACATTTTTCTGAAAAGACTAATCAATGCTCCATAATTAAGAGAAGTTCAATACTTGGGTTGAAATGTGTCTGGCCCCAAACCATCATTGGCATACTGCCCAGGGGTGAAATGTAAAATTTATTACTACCGATTCTGTGGTCGTGGCTTGGTGGTGGTGGGGATAATGTGACTGGGTGGGTGTGGCCAACTTTTAAAAAAAAAGTTTCAAAGCATTTTTTCTGCAAATGCAAAAAAATGCTTTGAAAAGGCTCTGCCGATCAGGCAATACAGCTGGGATCGTCAGAGCCTTTTCAAAGCATTTTTTTAACCACCTCTTCCGCTGAAGAGGTTGCAGAAAAACATGCTTTAAAAGTCTCTCTGATGATCCCAACTGAGTTGCCTGATCGTCAGAGAGACTTACAAAGCATTTTTTTCTGCAACCTCTTCAGCGGAAGAGGTGGTTTAAAAAATGCTTTGAAAAGGCTCTGCTGATCAGGCAACACAGCTGAGATCATCAGAGAGACTTAAAGCATTTTTTTCTGCAACCTCTTCCGGGGTAGAGGTGGTTAAAAATGCTTTCAAAAAGCTCTGACGATCCCAGCTGTGTTGCCTGATCAGCAGAGCCTTTTCAAAGCATTTTTTTAACCACTTCTTCCCTGGAAGAGGTTGCAGAAAAAAAATACTTTGAAAAGTCTCTGACAATCCCAGCTGAGCTGCATGATCATCAGAGGCTTTTTTTTTTTTTTTTTACTTTTAAAAGCATTTTTTCGGCGGAAGAAGTTGTAGAAAAAATGCTCTTAAAAGTTAAAAAAAAAATCCTCTGATGATTGTGCGGCTCAGCTGGGCATGGTGGGGGGGGGGGCCGCAGGGATTTTTGCTACCGGTTCTCTGAACCACCCGCCGCCATCGCTATCGGATCGGGTGATCCGGTCCGAACCAGGAGCATTTCACCCCTGATACTGCCTCTTGAAGACTTGTGCATATGTATGTTCTTTATTTATTTCATCATTAGTTCACAGTTTCTTAATCATTTATATTTCCCTGTATATTCTCCAACTGTGTTCTAAATTTCTTTTAATTATGGAATATACAGCCAGGAAAGCAGAGGATATATTCCAATCCACTATTATAGTCTCTGCTTAAATGTTTACAGTCAAGCAGAGTCCATCTTCTCCAGCAAATGATAGTCCTAAGGCCATCTGTTCCAATGTTGAACAGCTTTTGCCATAAGGACATTTTTCCTGTTGTCCAATCAAAATCTACTTTCTTGTAATTAAAACCCACTCTCTTTTCTCCTGGAACAACTCTGAACAATTCCATCCTGAACTCTACATGCAGCTCTTCAGATATTTGTAGACAACTACTGTATCTTCTCATCACTAAATTAAACATGCCTGAAGCCTCCAACCATTTTAGGTTTCTCAAATATTGTTACATATTTGATATGACTATTCCAATTTTATATTTGCAAAATTTGGAAATGATTTTTTTTTCAGATGCTTTGTTATAACTAACATAATATGGATTAGTGTGTTCAGCGCAATGTGTAAACACTGAAATCAATGAAGCAGATTAGATATAAAGAATGAACCCATCTGGGCTCAGTTCAATTTTGGGCTGAATAATCAAGCTATTCCCCTCAAAGTTCAGGTGAGTAGCTCAATTTATGTCACTCCAACTCCAAATTCAATTATCTTATTACATTCTTGATGATAAGACTTTCAAAAGAAAAACAATTCATTGAGCTTTCACATCCCTACAGGACTCAGAAATATTAAATGAATTCTGACTTAAGCTGGAGAAAAATTCAGCTGGGGCAAAAAGATGATAAATGAACTTCCTGAAGTCAGCAGTATTGCTAGCATAACAATCAGGTATATATTATAGTGTACGCATACAATGGGAAAGCCAAGGGAAATCATTAAACCATAAAAAAGCGGAAGTTAGAATATTTTGGACATGTGATGCGACACCCAGAAAAATACAGTATACTTCACTTAATCCTCCAAGGAAAGATTGAAGGGAAATGAGGTCCAGGCAGAAAAAGAACATCATGGCTTCAAAATCTAAGGGACTAGTTTGGATAAAACTCAACAGCACTTATTCATGTGGCTGTTGATAAAAATAAGATCGCCAACATCCAATGATGGATATGGTTCAAGAAGAAGAAGACACATACAATATGTTATGCACACTGTCATGTAGAAGTGAAGGCAGGTAACAAACATGCATGCAGCACAAACTAACAATAGATGAGCATATATTTTGTATTTGGAAAATCAGGAGAATTCCTATAACTATGTTTTTTATTATGCAATGCTATACAACCCAAACTGCACAGTTCGATAGATCAGGGCAACCTCTAATAGAAAAGGCTAATGGCAATCCTAAACTTTTTTTTAGTGTGAGTATATATATATATATATGAGCCACGACCAAGGACCAGAAGCCAGACCGCAGCTGCATCATTAGCCACTTTAAACCCCTCCAATCCATACATGAAGCAGACTGACACCCACCATGAAGAGCTCGCATGGCCACAAACACGAAGCCAAACAACAACAACGCAGCTCACCAGCTCAAATCCCCCTGCAACTCAGACTAAGCTGAGCACAACCAAGCCCCCACCCAAACAGAACACACCCCCAGCCAATCAGAGCACAACCAACCCCCAATCCAATCAGAGCACAGCCAAGCCCCTAATCAATCAGTACACACCTCCACCCAATCAGAACACAGCCAAGTTCCCACCCAATCAGCTCACACCCCCACTAGCAGTTAAAAGGAAGAGACAGCTGCGATCTCACATTGCTCCTGGAAGCACGAAGCCGAGAACACCAGCCTGAAGATGACGAATGAGACTTCGTCGAAATGTCGCCAAGACACTTCCAATTTTACGTGGGAGAAGACCCGAATAACCAAAGACCTACATACAAACACCCGCGAAAACCTGAGAAAACATGCACTGGGGGACAAATGAAGCCCCTGACTTTCCTATGCTCCCTGGAATATTCTCATGGACATCTATGAAGATCAACAGACAACCTGGAAGAAACAGCAAAACATGTGTTCCATGGCAGCTCATGTGGATGAACCCTTGTTTGGCTCTGGGAATGAGAAAGCCTCCCTAAGGACAGAAGAATGAACCTGATTTGGTCAGTGGCATGAAATGTTAAAAGGTTGGGCCCTCACTATATCTTTTTTCCCCCTGTTATCGATCATGAAACAACAGCAGGAACAGAATAGAGAGCATAGTTGAGTGCCTGAAATTTACAGAATTACAGAGGTACAGAAAAGAGTCTGAAAATGGTGGTTGTAAGATAGGTGCTGCAAATGGAATCTTAAATGTTGAAGAGAGGATTCCTTCATATATTCTGATAGGTATTTTGAAAACCAGAATGAATCTTTTAAAAACAATCATTTGCAATGTCAGAATCCTTCACCAATCTTGAAACACTAATAATGTCCTACAAGAAATTGTTGCCTTGAAAGTAGACATTGCAGAGTACAGCATACAAAAGCAGGACAAATGTACCATGATCTATTCCAGCTGTATTTCCCATACAAACAGCACTGATACTACCATGAAAAGAAACATTGTGTTAGCAGTGATTGGCTTATAGCCACTAAATGACAAAATAATCATGACCAAAATTGATGCCAAACCTTTCACTGTAGTAATATTATAGATTTGTAATCTGTAGTTTATTATCTCAATAGGAAATCACTCAAATCAAGAAGAGTTTTTATGAAACAATACAAGAAGCAGAGTCTATGAACGTAATTATTATGGGACATCTAAATGTGAAAGTAGGTTCAGAAAATATCTATCTGTAAAGTAAAAATGGTCTAAGGTATAAGAAATGACAGTGGCCAAGGAATTAGATAAGTGGTGGATTTCTACTGGTTCGCCCCGGTTCAGGCGAACCAGTAGTGACGGCGGCGGGAGGCTCTGCCCACCCACCCGAACATCATCACAGATGCTTTGTGCATGCGCAAAAAGTTCTGTGCATGCGCAGAAGCATCACACATGAGCAAAGCGAGCGCACGTGTGTGCACTCCTGATTCCGAACCGGTAGCAAAGATAAGTGGAACCCACTACTGATTTGATAATACTTAGAGGAGCCTAAATCTTTCTATTCTTTGAAAGGTTTGAACCGTTCCATACTTAGTTCCATGTTCCAGCAACTAGAAAGAAGATTATGTACTTGAAAAAAATTCAAAAGATGCAACAAGGAACCAAACGACTGTGTTATGATAAAAGATAGATTTAAGAATTCTATTAAGACATGTCTTGATATAAACATTTATTCCAACTACAACCTTGTTATATTAAATTCTGTATTTTATTTTAAAAACAAAGAACATCAGAGAACAAAATAGAACATTTCCAAGAAAAATTTGGAAATATGTACCGTGTTTCCCCGAAAATAAGACCCTGTTTTATATTTTTTTGAATCCTGAAATAAGCGGTCTTATTATCATGCGCTCAAAAGCCCGATTGGGCTTATTATCAGGGGATGTCTTATTTGGGGGGAAACAGGGTAAAAATACACTTTAAAGAAAAACATTGAAAATAGGTTTTACAATATTTTGAAGAAGATAATACAGACCAAACTGTTAGTGTGGAAAAACAGTCAATGTTATTCAGGCAGTGAATGCACTTAAAAAGTGCAGAAAGTAACTAACTAAAGGTAAGAAGCAAAACGAAGGAAGTTTGGATAATAGAAATTTTTTCAGCAATGATGGAAAAGAGGAAAAAAGTTTTTTTAAAAAAAACTATTTGCTAAAAGACTCTAAACAATCAATTTTTATTTCAATTCCTAGGAAAGCAAGAACTGAACACAGAATCCCATTAGTCTTATCAGACAAGCAGCAAAAAATGTTATTCAAAGTTAATTTCTTAAGAAATGCAGGATAGTTCAACAATGCCATAAGTGAAGTTCAGAGCACATTTATGAAATAGTACCACTAGGGAAGGCATTTTAAACCAGAAAACAAGAATCAAGATAGTTTTTTAAAAAACAAAAAGGCATCTCTTTATGCTTTGTCGATTACTGAAAAGCCTTTGATTCTGTTATTCATGAAATGTTGATCAAAACTTTGGAGCAAATTGGGATGGATGACAAAGACATTAGAATGATAATGAATCTGTACTGGGAGTAAACTTCTTCTTTTAAGACTGAAAGAGATTTTTCAAAAGACTTTTCAATCCAAAAAGGAATGCACCAAGAATGTATCCTATCACAGCTCCTTTTCAACATGTATACTGATGAAATATTTAATGAACCAAACACTGCACCAACTCTGTCAATAGGTACTATGAAAATAACGAATTTACGATAGGGATTATAATACAATGCTCCTGGCATAAAAAGCAGAGAACTTGCAGCTTCTAATTTATAAAACATAAACAAGTGAAAAGTATGGATTATAGTTTAATCAAAAAAAAAGTGATGATAATCTTGGAGAAAAAGAGCTCTCCAAAAATAGTGGTCAGTGATGCTCCCTTCTCAAAGCCAAGCATTCTGTCTATCTTGGACACTTAGTAACAGAACATGGAGAAAATGGTGAAATAAAAATGTGAATAGAAATTACCAAGAAAATGTTTTTAGACATGAAGAATATTCTGACTTCAAAGGAAACAGACTAAAAACTAAGGATAAGAGTAGCCAAATTCTATGTCTAATTAAGTCTCCTTTATAACTCTGAAACAAGGCAATATACAAAAAGGATAACAACAGGATGAAAACCTTCAAAATGCGGCTTTTAAGGCAAATCTTGAGAATCATTAAAAAAATCAAATCTCAAAGTTGTAGTAATGGCACAGGAAAAAGGACCCTCAGAAGACTATTAAACAAAGAAAATGGAGATATATGGATCATATATTTGGAATATTGCATCCATTTCTAGTTCCATACTGTTCCACACTTGGAATATTGCATCTAGTTCTGGTCACCACATTTTAAAAAGACATTGAGACTCTGGAAAGAATGCAGAGAAAAGCAACAAGGATGATTGGCTGGAAGTTAAAACATACAAAGAACAATTGCAGGAATTGGGTATGTCTAGCCTAGTGAAAAGATGATTAGGCAAGACATGATAGCAGTGTTCTAATATTTGAGGGGCTCCTACAAAGATGAGGGGTTCAACCTATGTTGCAAAGCATCAGAAGGCAAGACAAGAAATAATGGATAGAAACTATCCAAAGAGAGAAGCAGCCTATAACTAAGAAGGAATTTCCTAATGGTGAGATCAATCAATCAATCAATGGAATGGCTTGCCTTCAGAAGTTGTGGATGCTCCATCACTGGAGGCTTCCAAAAAGAAACTGGACAGCTATTTGTCTGAAATGGTCTTGCTCAACCAGGGGGTTGGACTAGAAGACCTCCAAGGTCCCTTCCAACTCTGGTATTCTGTGATTATATACTATAGGCAAGATGGGAAAAGCAAATAAATTAAACAAACAAACAAACACATTCAGGCACAACTCAGTACAATGGGCTCTCCTAGAATAAAAGAACCTCGAGACATCAAGAGATATTTGGAATAGCAATATGTATTATTGGACTGGCCTAAATTATGACGCGTGTTTAAGACTGGCAAATACAATGTGGAGTTATAGTTGTCAATCTCCTTCAAAAAGAAAATAGCTGAAATAACATACGAAAAATACAATGATGCGCTACATTGTAATGGGCTCCAGGAGAAGGGGACACGGTCTCCCCCATTGTGAAGCATGCTAAAATTAACTGTACTGTGCAAGGTGCTGTGAGAGCAGCGGGCAGGCTATGGAGGTGGCAACAGTAGGGGCGTCGGCTGCAGCCAGGCCGAGCAAGTGTCTCGCGGCAGAGACCAAGTTGTACATCTCCACAAGCAACCAAGGTGTGTGCAGCACCAACAAGGGCCAGAAAAAGTACAGGGGTATTTCCAGTGGTGAAATCCAGCAGGTTCTGACAGGTTCTGGAGAACCAGTAGTGGAAATTTTGAGCAGTTCGGAGAACTGGCAAATACTACCTCTGGCTGGTCCCAGAGTGTGGTAGGAATGGGAAATTTGCAGTATTCTTCCCCTGGAGTGGGATGGGAATGGAGATTTTGCAATATCCTTCCCCTGCCACACCCACCAAGCCACACCATGCCCATCAAGCCATGCCCATAGAACCGGTAGTAAAAAAAATTGGATTTCACTACTGAGTGCTTCGCTCCCGCTCTGGAATATGGAGTGAGTCTCCATTGCCCTCTGTCGCTCTTACTTTTTCAGGCCAGGCGAGGAGTGACTGGGAGGGAAGGGCAAGGGACATGGCCAGCCAGTGGTTGGTTCAGCTGACAAGGAGCCACAGCAGGGGGATGAAAGAGCCTCATTTATCTGGGCATTTGAAATGACTCTTGATTTAAATAAAATAAAAAGCACCAAAGAAGAAAAAAGAACAACATCAGCAAAAAAAAACCACCAACAACTCTTGCCTGTGAGAGAGAGAGAGAGAGAGAGAGAGAGAGGGAGGGAGGGAGGGAGGGAGGGAGGGAGGGAGAGAGAGATGAGAGAAAGCGACATGAAAGAGGGAGAAACAAGGAGAGAGAGAGAGAGACAGAGAGAGAGACAGAGAGAGAGACAGAGACAGAGAGAGATACCTCTTTCCCACAGAAAACACCAGCAGACACAAAACCTGGGTAAACATGGCTGGGGGGGATGTCATGTGACTAGGTGGGAGTGAGTGACATCATGTTGGCCATGCCCACCCAGGTTTTGTGGCTCCCAGTGATTTCTTTTCTGTGGGAAACGGGTCCAAATGGCTTTTTGAGTGTTTAAGGTTGCAGACCCCTGATATAGTGCTCTATAACTGCATCTCTTTCTAGGATATGCGCTGTCCAAAATCCAGCTCCGCTGTGTTTTAAAATAGAATGAAATGAAATAAATAATACACTCTGGTGCTTTATTCATTTCCACTTAGAAATCAATAAAACCATTTGCTCTAATCCAGAATAGTATGGATTAATTCTATTACAGTCATTACAAATGGCATTGATTTCTGTCTGCATTGTTAGTGCAGAAAGAGATAACCCTTTGGGGCTAGTAGACATATCTGGAATATTGAGTGCTTTGTGCAACTACTATCACACAGCAGTTGTCCAGGTGGTCATTTATCAAATACCACATGAACAAATGGCAAATGGCTAAAACTGACTACCATACCTGGCTCTCCAAGATGTTAGTATTGCTTTTATTTTTATTTTCCTGATCAAGAGGACACCTTTGCAAACAAAACGTTAGCCTATGGTTTTGTATGCATTATTATTATTATTTATTATTAGTATTAGTAGTAATATTAGTATTAGTAGTAGTATTAGTATTAGTAGTAGTATTATTAGTATTATCTCTTTCATGAAACTCAGTCAACTGAACATTTAAAAATGTGTCACAAATACAAGTGACTGGTACTAATGGGTTAATGCCACTAATGCAGTGTCCTAGATATAAAATATATTATATTCTGAGTAGCACAGTTTTTTGCAGTTCCACTGGTGTTATTGCAGGAAGCTGAATTTCTTGATGTATTTTGTAAAATTCTTGAACATGGTACCAAGTGCCCCAATGACAATAGGTATCACTATTACATGTTTCATCTATAGCCGTGTAGTTTCGATGGCCAGGTCGCAATATTTTGTGATTTTTTCCAGTTCTTTTTCTTCGACTCTGGCATCTCCTGGTATTACTACTACTACTACTATTACTACTACTACTACTACTACTACTACTACTATTATTATTATTATTATTATTATTATTATTATTATTATTATTATTATTATCCCTTTTTAAATATGTAAATTTTAATCTGTTTTTAAATTATTGGGGTATTTTAATTTGTCTGGGCCAAAAAGTTTAATTTGATTTTATCGGGTTTTTAAATTTTGTGTATTTATGTATTTTATTGTTGGCTGTTCACCGCCCTGAGTCCTTCGGGAGTAGGGCGGTATACAAATCAAATAAATAAATAAATAAAATAAATAAATAATAATAATAATAATAATAATAATAATAATAATAATAATAATAATAATAATTAACTTTATTCATTAAACATGAAACTCAGTCAACTGAACATTCAAAAATGCATCACAAATAACATTGACTTGTGCTACTGGTTGATATGGGTTGCTGCCAGTGTCCTAGGTATCAACCAAGTACCTTCTTAAGATGTACAATGTTCCAAGTAGGCAGTTTTTTGCAGCTCCGCTGGTGTTATTGCAGGAAGCTGCAATTTGTTGATGTATCTTATAAAATTCTTAGACATGGTACCAAGTGCCCCAATGACAATGGGTATCACTGTGGCATGTTTCATCTATAGCCGTGTAGTTTCGATGGCCAGGTCACGATATTTCATGATTTTTTCCAGTTCTTTTTCTTCGACTCTGGCATCTCCTGGTACTGCGATGTCAATAAATTGTATGTTTCGGTTTTCGACAACTGTGATATCTGGCGTGTTGTGTTCCAAGTGACAATCTGTCTGTATTCGAAAGTCCCACAAGATCTTCCCCTTCTCATTGTCTATAACTTTTTCCACTTTATGTTCCCATGACTTTCTGGATACAGGTAAATCATATTTTTTTACATAATGACCAGTGGATTAATTTAGCAACTCGGTCATGCCTAGCTTTGTAATCAGTTTGTGCGATTTTGCTGCACTCACATGTTAATACTCCTGGTATTACTACTACTACTATTACTATTATTGAAGGAAACTTTTATGGGTTAGATAGGATCTAAATGGATTCTTGTAAATGAACATGAAGGTGGTATCCTTTTACTTCATGCTAGATTCTGTTTTTTAAAGCAAGTTGTAAATCAAATTGAACTGAATTATTTGCATCTAAATAATAACGATCAGATCTGAAACAATATCTAAGCACAAAATATAGAAAGAATTGACTGTTTTCGAAAACATTAGTTTCTTAATTCTAAGGTTAGTTTCTTAATCATTTTAACTATTTTTAACTATTCTACATAAGGAAAAATAGAGCTTTCTTTTCTACTCCTTAATTAACACTACTCGTTTTTAGGTTTTATCTCTTTATTTCTAAATGTAAGTTAAATAAAAATATATTTATTTCGCTTTGATTAAAGTCATGCTTGGCTTACTATATTAGTCTTTCTTTGTCCCGGTTAAATCTTTTCTAAACCTATTGGATTAACTGAGAAAATAAGTTTTTCACTTAGAAAGTAAAAATAAAATATGGGGAGATACCTAGTAATAGTACTTAAGAAAAAGATTTTAAGACACTATTTGATTACAAACTGGGTATAGCGGTGTGCTATATCTATAGAAATGGTTGGTTCAGTTTTGGCCTGCATTATAGATTTGTACTTTCCTAATTGTGGGAATCAACCATTCCATTTGATTCTGTCTACGCTCCACCTCAAGTCTTATGTCCAATTCGAGACACCATACTTTAAGATTCACTCTGATGAATTTGAAAAGATCCAGGAAAGAAAAACAAGGATGATCAGAAAAGTGTAAACTTCAGCAAAATAAGGGGAATGAAGAAACTGCAGACGCTGGGTTTTAATAGAGATGTTTACAGAGATATAAGAGCAATCTTAAAGTACAGGTAGTCCTTGATTTATGACTACAATTGAGCCCAGATTTTATGTTGCTAAGTGAGAAATTTGTTAAGTGAATTTTACCCCATTTTATGACTTTTCTTGCCACATTTGTTAAGTGAATCACTGTAGTTGTTAAATTAGTAACACAGTTGTTAAGTGAATCTTCCCCATGGACTTTGCTTGTCAGAAGGTCACAAAAGGTGATCACATGACCCCGGGACAATGCAACCATCCTAAAAGGAATCAGCTGTCAAGTATCTGCATAGAAATTCCGTGACCATGGGGAATGCTGCAACGGTCGTAAGTGTAAAAAATGGTCATAAGTCACTTTTTCAGTGCTGTTGTAACTTCGAAAGGTCATTAAATGAACTGTCATAAGTCAAAGACTGCCTGTATCTGAAAGGATGTCACAAGAAGGGCCAAGGTCTGTTCCCCATCATATCATAGTACAAAATAATAGAATTCAGGTTATGGGGCAGATAACAAAAACAATAAGAACAACAATACGTCTATGGAGATTCTCAACCATCCAGGTCATGGTTGTCTCAAAGATGTGTTTTTTTTTTCTTCCAAGAGGCAACCAGAAAGTCCAGTTGCCTCTTGAAAAAAGCATCTTTGGGACAACAACAAAGTACATTTCCAATTAGGAAAGTTTTATGGTGGGACTATTTGCACAGAAAGGTGATAAGATCATCCGTATTGGCTGTATTAAGCACATGCTACAAAACTATCCATGAATAGTACATTAATTTCAATTCTTTCTCTAAGCAACACATTGGGCTCAAAGATCTAATTATCCTTTCTGACTTTAGGATTCTCTGTTCTTTGATCTCAGTTCCTCTTTTCTTCTCATTTCCTCTCCTTCAGCTTCTTTTTTCATTGTTCACTGATTTCTTCTATTGTTTCATGTGAAATTTTAAAACTTCTAAATCTATCTATCATCTTTCTCCTACTTAACAACCTCCTTTTGTTTTATTTCTGTTGTTTTTCACTCTTTCCTAAAATTTGTTTGCTTATTAAACATCCACTTTGATTTTTCAGCCCTATGCCACTTTTTTTCACAACCATATGCACACATTTGGTCCATAACCCTTTCTTCGATTTAAAGTTTCTAAATACATTTATTTCCCTCTCATTTCCTGCTTAATGTTCTAATTGACTTTTTATTCTTTTCTTATTTTTAGGTTAATTGTTGCATTAATTGTTATTTAATTAAAATGGATGCTCATTTCCATTGCTTACCTGCTCAGGGCTAATATGTGATAAAGGCAGTGTCCGTTATTACAAATCCAAGGAGATCAAGCAGAGAGGATAAATGTAGCTTTCTCTAGTTTCTAAGTTACTGTAATTTTTATAGCCGAGTGAAATTGGCGGTTCTGCAACCGGAGGTAGCTTTAATGAATTTTAAGCAGCTTTGCTTCCTTTTTTTCAACTAATGAAAAGTTTTCCCCATTACTTTCACCAGTTAAAATCCTTTTTCTCCCATTATTTTTAGATTGCGATCTTTAAAAAGACTATGATAGATACCTTTATAAATGGAAGTTAAAAGAAATAGCATGTTTTCTGTATAATAAGACATTGAAGCCAAAGAATAGCAGAAGGTGGTCATTTACAAACCTACCTTTCCTGCCATTTTTTAAAATTGAGGGCTTCCTGCACACCTACCATAGAAATTCCTTTCCTAAAGGAAATTGACAGAATATACACCAATCCAACCCATACTTCAGTCCTAAACCTAATATAATCTCATGTTGAGAGTTTCACATTGTCTCATCAAATTTGTGGGCAAATTTTTTAAAGAATGACTACTCTTGTGAATCTTGTTGAAGAACTCAAGTTTACTTAATAATAAAGTTTTCTTCAAGTCAAGCTCAACTCCTGGAGATTTCAGGGATTTCCACCTAATTTTCTTAGTAGTAACTCCAAAATAGCTGGCTGCAACTTCCTTTTACATTCTTTTTTTCTCCCGATTTCCCAGTCTAGCCTGTAGTTCTATTATTTCCTAGTGTGAGGGTGAAGGTTTGTTCTCCGAGCTTGTGGGTTGGTTTCCAAACGTTTTGTTACCAGGCTAGGTAACATCTTCAGGATCCATAATTCATTTTTCACTATTTCATTTCCTAGTGTCTCCTGATTGTTGGCCCCAACAGTGGTGGGCTGCTGCCGGTTCAGACCAGTTCTAGCAAACCGGTACTTCTGCCGATAAGCTGGCCCTGGCCACCTGACCCCATCCTATCCTGTCTTATATTTCCTTCTTTCTGGCTCAGCTGATTTGCGTGCCTCCGCTGTTCTACTTACCGGGGCTGCCGTAGAAGGTAAGCAGCTGAGCTTCAAATTGCTGTATTTTGAACGCTCCAAGCATGCACATTAGGCCTCACAGAATTGGTTATTAAACCGGTTGCAGCCCACCACTGCCCCCACCTTATCCTTTTGAAACCAGCCTATCAACGTATTTTTAAAAACCTCTTCAGTTTTGTTTCTAACATATTAAAACCTGGCAAAATAGACTGATGAGTAATTTTTTCAGAAACCAGCATACAAGACTCAAAAATCTTTTCAAGGAAGGGAAAGAGAGATGTGGAATGTGTGAATGAGTGTTTATGAACATAGTGATATAGATGACAGCAGTGTAAAAAATAAATCTGTTGTCAATGCTCCTGATGTAGGGAAGGATAAAAACTACTTCTTAAATCATAAAAACACATACTGTATGATGGGCCTGTGTACTTTTTCCACCCAAGGACTCATGAATATTTTTACATGCTGTTGTTACTTACAAAGTTTGTGCATTACTTAAAACTTGTAAGTATTTATTACACAATGACATGCATGTTTATTCTGAAGAATATTCTGAAGAAACTTGAATGGGGAAATGTAATGCATAGGATTGCTGCCAAATATTTTTTTAAAAAAAAAAAACTTACACGACATTCTCTGCAGTTCTTGATTACAATCTTCTGACCTTCTGCCAACACTTTATCCCCATAGATGCATTTTGCTAAAATTTAAAAAAAACACAGACATTATTTAATCCTAAAAGCATATAAATTATGCACTCTAATAGAAACAATATTGCTTAAGTAAATATGATGTCGTCACTTTGCTTTCAGTCGCAATCAGCGTTAATTGTTCTTGTTTATTTTGACTGCAATAGTAAATTCATTACAAACATTATTATCTTGAAACATTTTACCACTCACAGTGACAAACTAGCTACTTAGTGACCTGAAGTAAAAGCAGGTCCGGAACAGGTATTGAATTCAATTTATTAATAGAATTACTCATGGCAGTGACATTCTGCAGGATTTACATTTGTGTTAAAACATACTTGTATGAAAGAATTAAATAGAATGTGAAAAACGGGCGATGATGCAGAAATAACTAAGTAGAATGATGAGCAATGGGTCCTAATATATGGATTCTGATTAGCTCTAAATACTAAAGGAGAAACTTCAGAACTATTCGCAGTTAAATAGAAGCATCTTCCATAGACATAGCCATCAGACCTGTATCAGCCACTACCAGAAAAACAAAGTTATATGGATGTATGGAGTATCCTAAAAAGAGATATTCCATATATAAACAGTAAGTCTTTGAATTCCTCCCTGGGAAGGGGAAAAATTCCACCAATTTCAAGTGGAATTTACTTGTCTGCCAAATAAATAGGTTCAGCATTACTTGCCAAATTTAGCATCTGTGCCATTTTTTGAAAATGAATAGTTGAAATAAGTTATCTAAACTTTTATAGGCTGCTGATTGCAAAAATAATGATTTATTTGTAACCATTTAGGATACAGTTCTGCTTTATGTGCAGGCCTCTAATTCCAGGTATCTGTTAATGAGAGGACCTTTTAAGGCAGGGCTGTCAAACTTCCAGCCAGCTGGCCACGCCCACGCCCAGTTTAGCAAAGGAGAAAAAAGTCCCGATACGTCACTTGACGACATAAATTTGACACCCCTGTTTTAAGGGATTTTTTAAGAAATTGTATTTGTCAATTATGCAAAATATAACTGAAATCTCTAAAGAAGACTCTGGGCAAAACCAGCTTACTAGACAGTTGTAGAGATAGATATGTATGATAATTAGTTCATGATCTATATCCATGTTCTAGAAGATGCAACTTCTTTAACTACCTTTCTGAATCCTGCATCCTGTTTTATTGCTAGATTTCTTTTTGCTTGATTCTCAGTATTATACCTAGAAATAAGAATAAATTTCCTGACAGTGAGAGCAGTTAACCAATGGAAGTGTTGTGAAGGTTTTCAAGTAAAGATTGGACATTCATTTGTCTAGGATGGTATAAGGACTCCTGCCGTGGGCAGAGAGTTGGACTAAAAGACCTCCAAGGTCCCTTCCATGATTCTAAAACTAATTCAAAGGAAGAAAAATGTTTTAGACATATTTACTTAAAATATGCTCTGTCCTGATTTAATAATATGAAACAAAGTAATGTCTCATAGCAATGTGTTACAAGTCCCCATTCAAGCCTTTATATATTATTATATTTATTTATTAAATTTATATGCTGCTCATTTTGTTGTTGAAGCAACTCTGCACGGCTTCTTCACATACCATCATTAAATGCTACATATATATATATATATATATATATATATATATATATATATATATATATATATATATATAAATATATATATATATATATATATATATATATATATATATATATATATATATATATATATATATATATATATATATATATATATATATATAATTCTCTTTTTGTAGGTCTTTATGTGTATTTTTCTCTCAGCCAGGTTTTTCTTACGTAAATCAAGATCTTTATACAGCCATAGTTCAGTGAAACTAGTGAATGAGATTTCACTGAACTATGGCTGTATAAAGATCTTGATTTATGTAGGAAAAACCTGGCTGAGATATATATATATATATATATATACAAATATATACAAATAATTTTACAGCCTTCCCTTTTGATAAATTGCAAGTGCAAAAGAAAGGATTTGATATTAGATTTTGTTCAGCTATATTTTCAACAAATTATTGTAATATACATACATACATACATACATACATACATACATACATACATACATACATACATACATACATATCAGAGGTAGGCTTCAGCAGGTTGTGACCAATTCTGGAGAACCAGTAGCGGAAATTTTGAGTAGTTCAGAGAACCAGTAGTAAAAATTCTGACTAGCCCCACCCCCATCTATTCTTTACCTCCCAAGTCCCAGATGATTGGGAGGGAATGGGGATTTTGCGGTATCCTTTCTCTGGATTGGGGAGGGAATGGAGATTTTCAGTATCCTTCCCCTGGAGTGGGTTGGGAATGGAGATTTTACAGTATCCTTCCCCTGCCATGCCCACCAAGCCACACCCATCAAGCCATGCCCACAGAACTGGTAGTAAAAAATTTTGAAACCCACCACTGATACATACACATACACACACACAAATGCTTTTCTGCATTATTAGAATCATGTAAATCAACCAAGATCTGATTTGAATGTGAGACCCAAACATAATATAAATTGATTCAAACATCTGAATTCAGAGCAGAAAGATTATATTCAAATTGAGCTGATAAAAGATTTTACCATAGGCTTTAATGGAAAAAAACATAAATATGCTTGTAGCTACATTTCTTTTCTTTTCTTTTTTTCAGGAATGGATGAAAGTAACAACGAACATCACAATATTAGGAGCAGAATAAAAGAAAGAAAGAGATTAGCCCAGCAAATGCTCAAATGGATACTGTCAAGGGTTCTGTACAATTCATTCTGAAACATTTCCCTTGCACTTCTTCTACGACAGATGTGAAGAAAGCTAACACAGCAACCTCCCACTTGGCTAACTAGAAAATGTGCTTACTAATGCAAAAAGTATCCGACACCCATTGAAAAAAAAATAAACATTTTCAAAAGTTCTTTAAAAGGTAGGTTCTCGGAATGTGCTGATTGCTTGCTTTTTTTGAACTGGTAAAACGAGCCATGGATCGTTGTGCTTTTCTGCATTTTTTAAAGAAGTCTGGTTTGTGTGTAACACAATGATATAAAGAAGCAGTTTGTATTATGCAAATTAGTCTATCAAAAATTATCTTTCCATTGATATATAATTTTATGATACTACTCCAAAAAAAGATGGTGTTATTAGCCATCAAACCTCAAAAATATACTTTTCCCAAACGGTTTCCATAATTTTGTCCACTACTTTAATTGTTGATGTTGTTATTGCTCAGTCGCTAAGTCCTTTCTGACTCTTTGCAACCCCATGGACCATAGCATGCCATGCCCCCTGTCTTCCATTGTCTCCCGGAGTTTGTCCATGTTCATTGTGTTGATGACACTGTCTAACAATTTCATTCGTTCCTGTCCCCTTCTCCATTTGCCTTCAGTCTTTCCCAGCATCAGAGTCTTTTCCAATGAGTCCTCTCTTCTCATTTGGTGATCAAAGTATTTGAGCTTCCATGTAATTAGACCAATTCATAATTAAGACTCACTCAAAACAGGTAAGCAGCGGAAAGAAACAAAAGGAGAGCATACAATAAGAAGGTATAGACTTAAAAACAGGTAAAAGATAAGAAATAGTAGATAGAATTAATCTGAGGGGCTCTGTTCCACTCATTTTTTCCTTCCTTTCAAATGAACCTGCCTAAACCTATTCTACTAGGAGAATAGGGCACAGGCAAAAAAGAACAGAGTTTTCAGAGGTGATAAAACTCATGTCAGTATGAGAAACTCTTATATGCAACTCATCAGCTCCCCACATTAGTTATATGCGGAAACCATCTTTAAAACTGTCCCAGTCTCTCTCCAGTCTTCTAATCTCTTTGAGCCAGTTTGAAGGTACCCGATTCAATTAGACACCATGTATTGATTCAAAGATTCAATTTGAAGGTGTGATTCTTGCCTTCAAGTCAAATCACCTTTCCCTGACATAAAAGAGAAAGGGGTTGCTTCAGCATTTACTCTGTTTGCATAATTTAAATTGTGTGAATGTATGTGAGAATTCACTTCATGAAATAAGTAATGGGACTGCAAACAAAAAAAAGAAAGAAAAGCTAGACACATACAAAACCTACACTGCCATTGTTTTATCTCCCATTATAAGAAAGAACAGGTGTATATTACTTAATCCCCATCTGACCACCACCCCCACACACCTACATGATACTAATTTGTGCAACTCTCCGAACATGACAAAACTACAATATACAAACAGCACAAATGAGCTAATGCTAAAACAACCTGTACAAGAACTATAGATTTAAAGCAACATCCTGGGGTAGGGCTTAATGTATATTCATTGATCATAATTGAAAACAAGTGTTAATCTAAAGCTGTCGGATAAATAAGAATAGGATATAGCAATCTCATCCTTCACTAGCCCATTAATCAAATAAAAACATCCCTAAAACTTTTTTAAAGGCCACCACATTTTCTCAGCAATCAAGAAGGGAAGACAGCTGATACTAAAGCAGTGAGGCCAAGTCTCTAAAGGCCTGGAACTTGACATTATGATCCTGGAGCCAAGAACCAAAGAAGACCCTATTCCCATGATGGCGAACCTATGGCACGCATGCCAGAAGTGGCACGCAGCATCCTTTTTGTGGGCATGTGAGTCGTCGCCCAGTTCAGATCTGCCATGCATGCATGCGCACCTCCCACCGGCCAGCTGGTCTTCAGGTCTCTGCTGTGTATATGTGGGGGAGGGGGGGCACTGTGGGGGGCATTGTAGGGGACACACACATGCATGTGTGGGGGGCAAGATGCATGCGGGGACATGCACATGCATGGGGTGGGGCACAGGGGGCAGGGAGCATGCGGGGGCCACATGCTCATGTGCAGGGATGGGGCACATGCACGTGGCTTGCGCACACATTGCATTTTGGGGGATCGGGCGCATGTGAGTGTGATCACGCACAAACGCACATGCTTTGGGCACTCGGACTCGAAAAGGTTAGCCATCATTGCCCTATTTGGATAAATATAAAGAACAGCTTGTCCATTGAAACAAGGGCAGAATCAGGGGTGGGTTCTGAAATTATTTACTACTGGTTCTGTGGGCGTGGCTTTTTTGTGGGCATGGCTTGGTGGGGGGTAATGTGACTTGGTGGGTGTGGCCAACTTTTTTTTTTTTTACTTTGAAAAGCATTTTTTTCTACAACCTTAAGAAGTTGTAGGAAAAAATGCTTTTAGAAGCCTCTGATGATCAGGCAACTCAGCTGGGATCGCCAGAGGCTTTTAAAGGCATTTTTTTCCTACAACCTCTTCCTACAACCTACAAGAGGTTGTAGAAAAAATGCTTTAAAAAGCCTCTGGCGACCCCAGCTGAGCCGCACGATCACCAGAGGGTTTTTTTTTTTTTTTTAAAAGCATTTTTTCAGCCGAAGAGTTGTAGACCGAGGTGGCGCAGTGATTAGGGTGCAGTACTGCAGCTACTTCAGCTGACTGCTAGTTCAGCAGATCAGCGGATCAAATCTCACTAGCTCAAGGTTGACTCAGCCTTCCATCCTTCCGAGGTAGGTAAAATGAGGACCCGGATTGTGGGGGCAATAAGCTGACTTTGTATAAAAATGAACACCGCTTAGGGGGGACTGAAAGCCCTACTAAGCAGGATATACAAAAGTATGAAGGCTATTGCTTAACGCATTGTAAGCCGCCCTGAGTCTCTGGAGAAGGGCGGCATATAAATCGAACCAATAAATAAACAAATAAATAAATAAATAAATAAATAAATAAATAAATAAATAAATAGACAAAATGCTTTTAAAAGTAAAAAAAAAAGCCTCTGATGAGATGGGCGGGGTAAGCGAGCAGCGACCAGGCCAGGGATCGGTTTGGGGGCGTGGCCAGCCAATGTTATTACCGGTTCTCCGAACTACTACAAATTTTTACTACCGGTTCTTGCGAACCGGTGCGAACTGGAAGCAACCCACCACTGGGCAGAGTGATACTGGGGATGGCTATAAATTTAAACACTGCCAATAGGGTTGAAAAAGGAGCCAATGAAAAGTCCTACGATATAGTAAAACTTGAAAATAACAGAACAGTTTCTCAACCTCAGCAGCTGTAAAGCTGTGTGGACTTCAACTCCCTAGTTAGCAACTTAGTCCACCCAACTTACAGCTTTCAAGATTGAGAAACACGGACATAGACAATCCAGAACAGCTCAAAGAATGCTCTTCTTGACTCAGATCAAGGGGGTAGAGAGCAACCAAGAACACCTAAAAGAAGACTGTAAATAATGTGAGACAACCAAGGTGTGAACCAACAATGTTGCATATTCTTCCATCAGTACTTTCCAGATTCTAGAAATATTCATCATGTGAACATTAGGAACCCAAATCATTAAAATCATTAAATAGGCAGGGATTCAGCTATCCTCAGCTCCAAGGCTTTTGGAACAGGAAACTGGGGCACTCCAGGACTCTGCACAGAATAGGAAATTCATGCAAGCTGAAAAATGACAATTCAGCTTCATGATCTACCATTGGCCTTCTACTACCATGCCTTGCCATGAAGGGCCACAAAAAACAAAGATGTCAATATCATTAGAATAACAGTGATACTGTTGCTGCCCAAAATGTTGTTTCTTTTGTTTTCCTCTCTATTTGGAAATACAACTGATAATTATTCAAACTGGTCAACGTCAAGAATCAGGACATCTATGGGAAGAATAAGAAAGCCCCTTTTTATGACCCTATAATCCTTTAATTCAGAATAGAGATGGAGTGACTGGATGGAGCTGAGCATTTACAGGCTGGATACCCTTCCTGACACCACACAAGAGTTCGCAGCAGATATTTTTTCTTTGTGCCCTAGGAGAGAAACATGTGCCACTACCTAAGATTGAACTCTCAACTATCTGAATGGGAGGCAAGAGTCTTCACCACGAAGCCATCACACCACTCATCTATGGGAAGAATACAAAGAATAAATAAAATAGATCCTTATGATATGATATTGCTGGAACTAAATTTCACCATGCAATACTACAAACGAATGAGAAGATAAATGGATTTACACCAATCAAGTGCATTGCCTCTGATGTCCAAAGACCATAACCTAAACAATAGAATGTCTAGAGAACAAATGAAAGAAAGTGACTTCTCAGTTGACCAGTCTGCCCCAAATCATGATTGATGTAGATCAAAGAGGCCATTTCAAGACAAATAGCGACTCAATAGTGAGAGGACAATTCTGTCACAAGGGATAAAAGAAACAAAGACACAAGCTAGTGTAATTTGAGCATAAAGAAGAATCCAAGGAAAATTTCTTCAGCAAGAGATGAATGGGAAGATGTTTTTAAAAGCCTAGTAATTAAACAATGCTTCACGAGTTGGTAATACAGGGTTGTAAAAGGGGTCAAAATATAATAAAGAAAGGAGGAGAAGCAATCAATAGGGGAAGTAGTATAAGGATTGCCTTTCACAATTTATGAAATGTCATCCTCCTAGATAGGGATAAATTCTGATGTGGTACTCAAAAAGAAGATGGGGGGAGGGGAGAAAAAAGAACTAGGAATTTTATAGAAAATGTTCATCTTCTTATTTACCTCTCTTAGATTCCTAAAGGCTCCCTAAATACTCTCTACAATTGCTAAGGCTTATCTCATAGCATGCTCGCAACAAAGAACAATATTCTGTAAGATCTCTATTTTTATTATCATCACCTGTTTTACAACCTCAGTTTATGATTGGAACTCTTATAAATGCATTACAAAATATACACCACTGTCCTGTGTACTATTTGGGCACAATATACTGCCCAAAATATTGTTTCTTTTATTTTCTCTTCTATTTGGAAATACAACTGATAATTACTCAAATTGTTCCAAGTAATTATAAGAACTAGAAGAAATACAATGCCAGATGTTTAACAATGATAAATCCATACTACACAAGATGAATAAGAATCACATCAGCCAATGGGTATCTGCCTGACTTGTGCCTATGCAGGATAATTAGTTACTGGAGATATATAGAACCAGCAGCAGATATTCTATCGAAGTATAAGTAATGTGATGGCAATAAATTCAGGTAGTCCTTGACTTACAACAGTTCATTTAGTGACCTTTTAAAGTTACAACGGTACTAAAAAAAAGTGACTTATGACTGTTTTTCACACTTATGACCATAACAGAATCCTCATGGTCACACGATCAAATTTCAGACACTTGGCAACTGACCCATATTTATGATGGCTGCTGTGTTCCAGGCAGGGGTGAAATCTAAAATTTGTTACTACCGGTTCTGTGGGCGTGGCTTGGTGGTGGGGGTGGTAATGTGACTGGGTGGGCGTGGCCAACTTTTTTTTAATTACTTTTAAAAGCATTTTTTCTACAATCTTAAGAGGTTGCAGAAAAAAATGCTTTTAGAAGCCTCTGATGATCAGGCAAGTCAGCTGGGATTGCCAGAGGCTTTTAAAGGCATTTTTTTTTCCTATAATCTCTTCAGATGAAGGGGTTGCAGAAAAAAATGCTTTTAGAAGCGTCTGACGATCTTAGCTGAGCCGTGCGATCATCAGAGGCTTTTTTTTTTTTTTTACTTTTAAAAGCATTTTTTTGGCCGGAGAGTTTGTAGAAAAAATTTTACTTTTAAAAGTAAAAAAAAAACAGCCTCTGATGATTGCGCAGCTCCGCTGGGCATGGGAGTGGTGCCGGGATTTTTGCTACCGGTTCTCTGAACCACCCGCCACCATCGCTACCGGATCGGGCGATCCGGTCCAAACCAGGAGCATTTCACCCCTAGTTCCAGGGTCATGTGATCACCATGTGACAAGCAAAGTCAATGGGAAAAGCCAGATTCACATAACAACCATGTGACTAACTTAACAACTGCAGTGATTCACTTAACAACTGTGACAAGTTGTTATATTCACTTAACAAATGTCTCGCTTAGCAACAAAAATGTTGGGCTCAATTGTGGTCATAAGTCGAGGATTACCTGTATCTATATGTTAAGGTAATGCATTTATTGCAGATGTCTCACAAATCTCCATCCCCAAATACACAAGATTGTTATTTGATGTGTGTGTGGAAGGAGTGGGTGTTTTCACTTTCTCATTTGAGAGTTTATCTTCCAGAATTCAAAACAAACCAGAAAGAAAGAAAGAAACTCTGTAAACAGTCAGATTTTTTTTTTTTTTTTGCAGAGAAATCAATCTATAGAGAATTAGCACGATGGATAAGGTTAATGACTAGCACTATGTGCCCAAATTAACATTAGTCTTGAAAGAACTTGGTTTTGATTTAGAGAGTTGTATGAACCAATACACAACCAATTATAATTATGTAAACCCACTCAGTTCTGGTTCATTCAATAAACTATGACTAAAGCAAGCAATGGTTTTAGTTTGTTGTGTGATATTAGTCATTAAGTGGAGTTCTATTTTTATATTTCACTACAAGTCTCACTATAAGACACAAAGCATATTTTCCTTTCATGCTTTCTGCTATATTAACAATCCAAATATAGTATCTATCAATGTAGAAGATAGTACTTTGGTGCCTCTTTTCTGAGATTGTAGAAATTATCTTGCAAACTCTTCTATTATTAGATTCTCTCAAGGAGTAAATAAAGTAATTTCATTGTTGAATAGGAGAACTGTGCAGGAGAGAAAATATGCCTTAAGTTCAGGTTACAGCACTCAGAAACCTTTAAAAAAAATTACCAGGCTATTTAAAATTCTATAAATTGTAGATTAGTAGTACAGCAAATCAGTGGTGGGTTTCAAATTTTTTTACTACCGGTTCTGTGGGTGTGGCTTAGTGGGCATGGCATGGCTTGGTGGGTGTGGCTTGGTGGGCATAGCAGGGGAAGGATGCAGTAAAACCTCCATTCCCACCCCACTCCAGGGGAAGGTTACTGCAAAATCCCCATTTCCTCCTGATCAGCTGGGATTTGGGAGGCAGAGAATAGATGGGGGTGGGACCAGTCAAATTTTTACTACCAGTTCTCTGAACTACTCAACATTTCTGCTACTTTTTCTTATTTTTCAGAACCTGCTGAAACCCACCTCTGCAGCAAACCCTGGTATTTTCTAAAACTAGCTACTCATGATGGTTCTTGAGATATAGACTTATTGAGATTCATTAGTCCAAACTTCCAGAGGAGAATGACAGAACATGATTCCACTGGAAATATCTGGAATTGAATTTAAAATGTTTATGAACAGTAATGGTATATTCTGATTCTCTGTAAGCATTGCTGCTTATCTTGGAAAATGACCTTTGCAAAATGAATGATTAAGCTCTTTTACTTCATTCTTGGGATATCTATAGTAAATATATGATATAAGATTATTCTCCATCTCTTTTTTTTTTATCTTTTGTATTTGTTTACAATTTGATGTCTTTAACTTTCTACAGTTTCTGAAAAGAAACAGGGACACTCCACATGCAAAACTTTCTCTGGAATATTCTGTTTTTTACACAAATACTTTTTCATGTAAGCTCATGCAATATACCATGTCTTCCCGAAAATAAGACCGGGTCTTATATTAATTTTTGCTCCAAAAGATGCATTAGGGCTTATTTTCTGGTTAGGTCTTATTTGGGGGGAAATACGGTACTAAATGAATCTGTCTGCCTGAAAATCTTATTTTGGGGGAGGGCTTATATTATGAGCATCCTGAAAAATCATGCTAGGGCTTATTTTCTGGTTGGGTCTTATTTTCAGGGAAACAGGGTAGTCTCTCTTAACCAGTTAACTATAATAGATGGCCTTTTAAAGATACCATCTTGCCACCATCTGGCAAGTCAGTATAGAAGATACCTGAATATATGATTACAAAAGCAAAATAAAAGTTGCTTTCAGGTTGGTGTTACCAGATCCTAATAATTTTCCCTAAAATGTCTTAATTAATATTTCTAGCCTATATTAATCAGGCTAAAAATTGGGGACTAGAACTGTAATCTCTAATTCAGAACTGTAAGTTCTAGTCCCACCTTAGTTTTCCGTATACAGTGGTACCTTGATATTCATCATTAATTGATTCCAGGAGGCATGATGAGTACAAAAATGATGAGTAACAAACAATTTTTCCCATAGGGAATAATGTAATGAGTCACAAGGCAGTTGACACCAACAAGTGTGGCTGGGGTCAACAAGTGTGGTTTGGGGTCAACAAATGTGGTTGGTAGTCACAAGCTTGTGTGTTGAGTACCAAACAATAATGTGTACCAGGACAAAATGTTCATGTCAAAATGGGTCAAGTACCAAATTTGATGAGTTTCAAAGGAGTTGAGTACAAAGGTACCATTATATATAACATTTTTACACATATATACATGTGCACTGCTGTTGTTATTAGTCACGAAGTTGTGTCTGATCCATTGTGACCCTATGGACAATGTTCCTCCACACCTTCCTATCTTCTACCATCCCCCGGAGTCCATTTAGGCTCATGCCGACTGCTTCAGTGACTCCATCCAGCCACCTCATTCTCTGCCATCCCCTTCTTTTGCCCTCAATCATTCCCAGCATTGATCACCTTGTAGTCCAAAGGACTCGCAGGAGTCTTCTCCAGCACCATAGTTCAAAGGCCTCAATTCTTTGGTGCTCAGCCTTCCTTATGGTCCAACTTTCACAGCCATACATTGCAACTGGGAAAACCATAGCCTTGACTTTTGTTGACAAGGTATTGTCTCTGCTTTTTAGTATGCTGTCTAGATTTGCCATAGCTTTCCTCCCCAGGAGCAAGCATCTTTTAATTTCTTGGCTGTAGTCCCCATCTGCAGTGATCTTGGAGCCCAAGAAAATGAAGTCTATCACTAGCTCCATTTCTCCCCCATCTATTTGCCAGGAATTGAGAGGGCTGAATGCCATGATCTTAGTTTTCTTAATGTTGAGTTTCAAATCAACTTTTGCACTCGCCTCCTTCACCCGCATCAAGAGGCTCTAGTTCCTCTTCACTTTCTGCTATTACAGTGGTATCATCTGCATATCTGAAGTTGTTGATATTTCTCCCGCGATCTTAATTCCAACTTGTGATTCATCTATCCCCGCCTTTCTCATGATGTGCTCTGCATATAAGTTAAATAGGCAAGGTGACAATATACAGTCTTGCCGAACTCCTTTCTCAATTTTGAACCAATCAGTGGTTCCATGTCCAGTTCTCACTGTTGCTTCTTGACCCGCATAAAGGTTTCTCAAGAGACAAATATGATGGTCTGGTACTCCCATCTCTTTAATTTGTTGTGATCCACACAATCAAAGGCTTTAGCATAGTCAATGAAGCAGAAATAGATGTTTTTCTGGAACTCCCTAGTTTTCTCCATGATTCAGCGTATGTTGGCAATTTTATCTCTAATTCAAACAGACATTTTGCTTTCTTGAATTTCTTTTTCTTTGGGATGGTTTTAGTTGCTACCGTTTGTACAATGTTGGGAACCTCCTTCCATAGTTCTTCAGGCACTCTGTCTATCAGATCTAATTCCTTAAATCTATTTGTCATCTCTACTGTATATTCACCAGGGATATGATTTAGTTCATACCTGAGTGGCCTAGTGCTTTTCCCTACTTTCTTCAATTTTAGCCTAAATTTTGCAACGAGAAGGTCATGATCTGAGCATACATATACATATATGCATACAATTCTAGAATAGAAAGAGGAAAGATCTTTACTTACATTTGCATACTTTGCAACACTGGCCAGTTATATGGACTGGAAGGCCATCAGAAGAACAATTCAATAGTGGACAGGCCATTCGTCGGCATTCTATTACTCCATTCTAAACCAAGAGCAGATAAATGCAATAGTGAATGTATGAAATGTTATAATTAGCAGTATCCAGGCAGCATTAGATATCATTCTTCAGTGTGCAGAATCTTATCTAACCCCTACCAATGTGAAACACTACTATATTTCTGGGGGGAAAAATATTTTATCCCACTCCCCCAACCCCAGCAATTGCCTAAGTATGGCAACCCAAAAAAAAAAAGAATCCTATTTCTCAAACACATAAATAACACCTTTCACATTCTCTGTCAATCATCTTCAACATTTTAATGAAAGTGTTTCTATTTTCTTGAGCAAACAAGACTTTTTTTTTCTGATACTTATCAAATAATTTCAACCAGGCAAGGTTTTCATACTAATTCAGTTCCTCTGGTATTCAAAATGATAAATACTAGTAACATAATATATATATATTTCTGTCATGTACATTACAACTTAAGCATAATATTAATGTTTCTTTTTCCCGTGATCACAAAGAGGCCATTTAACTGTGCACTGAAAGCTCTGAAATGTATAAATCCTTCTAATATAATTTAAGTAGTAAACTTTTTGTTTTCTTCTTTATGTTACACAGGTAGGTCACAATTAGTGTCAAATTAATATTGGTAGTTCTTAATTTATGACTATAACTAAACCCAGAATTACAATAATAAATAATTTCATTTGTAAATCAAGGCATCATGGCTAGACTTTTTTGCAGTGCAAACACTGCAGTCATTAAGCAAATGCCACGGTCACTGAGCACAATATTTAAGCGAATCCATTTTCCTCAATAGCTGGCACCTAGAAGTGAATGCTAGAAACTGGCAAAAAAAAAAATTACAAACCACTGTCCTGTGACTATGAGATGCTGCAAATGGCCATAAAGGTGACCTGGTTGGCAAGTGCCCAAGCTGAGATCACTTGACTGTGTTTCTTGGGGGGAAGGAGTTTTAACTTTGAAAATGGTTTATAAGTAGCTCTGAGGTCCATTATAACTTTGAATGGTTGTTAAGCATCATAAGTGGAAGACTACCTGTAACGTGATACGATATTCCATTTAGTACAAAATTGTAAATTGGTACCAAGTTGCACTTAATGCAACCCAAAATTCTGTTATTGTAAGAAGAGGATCCTTAATACATCAGAGCAAAAATTTGACATCACTGAATGACATAAAACGTGGTTATAGCAACACTAAAACAGGATGAGATGTTGGAATGTCTGAATCTACAATACATTTTTTTTAATTTTCCTTTCTATAACTTCTTGTAAATTTAAATTATATGTATTTTTTATCCTTTACTGTAATCTTTCATTATTATGCATATAGAAATTTATGTTTAATTTTTTTCCTCACCTACTTCTATCGAGTGGAACCAATCATCTTCTTTCCCATAGAAATATAACTTTGAATAGTGTGAATTCAAATAATGCAAGCATTTCATAAGATTCATTAACCACACTAATCGAGACCTACATATTGCTTTTTGTGAAGGTTACTACCGAATTTATATGATCTACCCACGAACCGATATCAAATTGTAATAAGTTGCTTTATCCTCATAGATAAGTTAGAAGTGTCTTACTTTACATGTGCAATTTCTGCAGTGATCATCTTCTACCCATGAGTCTTTGTCTCGGTAGATGATTCCATTTACTTGGCAAGTCTTCTCACAGTGACAGTTTTCCAACTGGCTAAGTCTCATTTCTGCATAATTTAGCTATAAAAGAAAGTTACTTGATTTAATTTCAGGAACTCATGTAAACCGCTGAAGTAAGAAATTCTATGAGAAGGAAGCAGACAATAGCAACTGGCTAAGAGGTAAATTTACAATCAAAATAATACAAACCAAGCACTAATTATGATCGAGGCTGGAAAAGAACAACACGTATAAATGCCTCATATAAGGTGATCATACTATATAATACAAACAAAACATAATTATTCAATTAATTTCTTTAAATGTTACTTTTTTATTCATTAAGAAAGCCATAAAAAGCAAGAGCTTCCAGATATTCAATGAATATGAGAAGACCTTTTGAAAATCATAGTTTGTCAAAGAAGGCATCTCGCACTCAATGACAAATTGAATCTCTTTCCCTACTCAGCTCTCCAACTTCCAGATTCCCCTTAAGCTGGAGTGTTCTGAACAGTTTTATATATCATTAAGTGTTGTACCTTATGTGATGAATGTATCTTTTATGTACACTGAGAGCATATGCACCAAGACAAATTCCTTGTGTGTCCAATCACACTTGGCCAATAAAGAATTCTGTTCTGTTCTATTCTATTTGTATATCCAGATCTACTGTTTCTTGAGCTCTTTCAATTGAAAATACTAAAGCTTCTGCCTGAATAGTTCACATAAGTCCATAGCCTACTACATAAGTAGTTTGCCACCTCCATAGCCAAGTTTCTGACAGATAATCAAAATAAATTATCGGGTGAGAAAGAAAGGAGTATGATTTCTGGTCATTTCAGAATTGCACAAACAAAATATCAGTGGGGTTAGGAACAGTGGGTTTGCAATTACAAAGATACAGGTGTCTAGAAGTAGACACTTATATATAGCATCTGATCAGCTCATACAAAGCCCTATTCTGAGCATTCTCAAGAAAACCTGCTATTGCAGGCCATGGTGAAATCAATTGCTCCTAATTTCTCTTGCTTCTCTTGCTTGCCTTGAAGAGAAGAAAATGTTGCTTCCTTTGCTGCTTGTTAATACAGTACAAATTGCTGAAAGCCAATTTCACTGACAAGCTGTACAAATTTTCTCTAAAAGGAAAGCTTTAACATGCAGTAGGAGAAAATACTTCTTTGGGAATTAGGAGCAGATTCAATGCAGCCACAAAACCCTGGAAAAAGACTTTTGTTTAAAAAAATATATATCAAAAAATGTGCTTTAAATGTGCTCTCAATTCCAAAGTATTTGAAGGATTTGCAAAACTGTGTGAATTGCCGTTAATGTAAATCAAACGTACCTGTTTTAGCATTATCAATATATGTAGACACTGACCCATTCAAAACAGGTTTTGTAATTATCAAAAAGTAGTACCCACACTCCAGTGGTGGGTTCCAACCAGCGTTACCACCAGTTCTCTTCGTGCACACGCTTTGCTCGCAATCATTGCGTGCGTGCGAACAAAGCTCGCACGTGCGTTAGGTTTCTGCCCAGCTGAGATGCAGCAATCCACACTGCTGTGCCTATCAGCTGGGCTAAAAAAGAAGAAATAAAGGTAGGAATAACATGGGGGCATGCAGGAGGGCCCAGCTCCCAAACAAAGAGAACCGGTTCGGTGACGTCACATCGTCACCACTACCAGCTCGGCTGAACAAGGCCGAACCAGGAGCAACCCACCACTGCCACAGTGGTGATTTATTTATTTATTTTATTTTATTGAATTTGTATACCACTCTACTCCCGAAGGACTCCCAAAGGACTCCCGAAGGACCGAAGTAGTGATATTATCACTACTACTATTAGTCCGGCGAACAGCTGAATTTTTTGGTGTAACACTGTTAGTGATGACATTAAACTTTTTTTAAAAGAAAAAAAAGTTAAAAATAACATTACACATATATGTATTTGTGAGTATGTATTGTTAAAAGAAAAATCCAGTTCCAGTTCCAAGCCAGGAATAAAATGGAGGCTGACTGGAAAGAAAGTTTCTGTTTATTGGTGAACAGAAACAACACACATACACAGCATGCAGTTCTGGGACAGCTGACCAAAATGGAGTTGAGAGTGGGTGGATTTTATACTTTTGGATCCCTGTGGAGTCATTTAGGGGTCATGGCTGGCTCTATAGCATAGGTGTGCTATAGACTCACAGCATCACG
This sequence comes from Pantherophis guttatus, assembly GCF_059756535.1. Classification (NCBI taxonomy): domain Eukaryota; kingdom Metazoa; phylum Chordata; class Lepidosauria; order Squamata; family Colubridae; genus Pantherophis; species Pantherophis guttatus. The sequence goes on along the minus strand of NC_142063.1, from coordinate 88,248,623 downwards.
TTGCTGTCATGTAACGTTTCGTGACATTTTTCCTATTCATGGAGCTGGGGTGGGCATGGCCTGTGTGTGACACATCTGGCCTGCCAGTTTGACACTCTGTGTGTGTATGTGTGTGTGTGTATGTGTATGCATACCTATCCACCAACCCATACATACATAAATAAAAGAAGAATGTCCAGCATTAATAAGAATTTCAGGTATTAATATAAGCTCCAAGCTATATATCTCAGTTTTACACTGTAAAAAATTCACTGCAAGTTCAAAAGAAGGCAGAAATAATTTGGTTCAATCTGCTAATTGATATGAAATTGCACATTGTATAACAATCTTCTCTGCCTAGGACCCTTTTGATCATAGGCACAGTGTGAAGAATCTAGAACTCTATATTGATTGTGCATTTAATACTTATGACGTAAATTCTATATCAGATGCAATTCTCAAATGGCTAACAGAATTATTTACTGAAACTGCCAGAGAAAGATCCATTAAGATGTATTATATTGCACTTTGTATAAATTCACATTATTTTCTATTTTAGGCCTATGCTATGATAATATGTCCCATTTTCACTCAATTGTCACTTGTACAAGATTTATAAAACTATCTTCTAAAGCTGTTGTGTATGTTTCAAATCTGAATTATATAAAGCACAATAGAACAGAAAAAAACAGAAAATAATATTCTGATTATAGTTTTCATATCTGACTTGAAAGGCCTTATTTGTAGCTGGGCAGTATCTATTCTGAATCAAACCTAATGCATACACTCCTTAATCATATACAATTTATGGAGGAAAATGCATCATTTACAAAAGTGATTTGCAATACTTATCAAGTGATATGAAAAGTGATCTGCAATCCTTCACTGAAGTGCTACCTTCTTGAATTTTACATTTCTCTGTAGCTCTCAAAAAGATTCATGGATATATTTTTATAAAAATTGCATAAGTGTACAGAATATATAAGAGTGTCGCCTATTATCTTCTTTCAGGTGTTTTTTTTTCCCTTCACTTTTTTCAGTCCAGCTTCCGATGTTGTGAAATTCATTCACCAGGCCTGGATCTGTTTGTCTTCTGAGCACAGATAGTCAACCTGGGATGCCCTCTATGTAGGCACATCTTTTTAAAATATAGAACCATAAAATCAGCACAAATTCTAGACTTGGGAAGATAAATGGCAATATGCATTTATTAAATGATGGTATGTTTTTAGCTGTGTTGTTAATTTTTTTTTAACTCTGATATGATTTTTCTAAATTTGTAAGTGATTCAAGTTCATCATCAGATGGGATTTTAAAGCTCCCCTGAGTCCAAAACTTTATTTTATGCTTCAAAAGTCATTATTCTTTGATAAACCAAATACTGTATTTTCCGGCGTATGAGACGACTGGGCGTATAAGACGACCACCGACTTTTCCTGTTAAAATATAGGGTTTGGGCTATACTCGCCGTATAAGACTACCCCTCTTCCAATGCAAACATTTCACCATCAAAACATTTCTGCATTTACATTTATTAAAATGTTGTACTATCTTTATTCATAATTAAGCAATGTTGCTTCAAAATATTTACTTGAAAATATGGACCAATTTAAAATAAAATGTACTTTTAGTGATTATTAGGCACCCTAAACGGCTTCTAAAAGTTTAGTAAGCCCATCTGGGTATCTTTCCAGAATGCATTGTTGGAATACTTAGCATTATTTATTGGCATTTATTAGATTCTATACTGTGATGTTAAAGACCAAATTAATGATGAGAGAAGCAATTGTTCTTTTGCAAAAGAGAATCAATTGTTCTTTCTTTTGCAAAAGGCATTGCAAAATGCCTTTTAAGTCTATTTAAAGGCTATGAAAAGACTATTAAGGAATATATACAACACAACATACACACAGACAGACACACACACATTTTTCTTGTCTGTTCTTGGTGCACCACCCTATTCAGAATTAATGTGGGTGGGAGAATACAAAAGATGACTCATAGTCACTACTTAATAGTGTTTGCAGGGAAGCATCAACATCAGCAATAAGGTAGAACATCCAATGGAAGCCCTTGCCCTTTGAAACATACAAAAAAATGGACAGGGTTTCCATTGTGATTCTCTGTCTTTCATGTTGCCGACTTTGATAGATCCCACAGTGGTGGGTTGCCCCCGGTTTGGACCGGTTCACAAGAACCGGTAGTAAAACCGGCGGGAGGCTCTGCCCACTGACCCAGACGTAATCAAAGTAGATCTGCGCACGCGCAGAAGAGTGCACGTGGACACGATACGAACCAGTAGTAAAGGTAACTAGAACCCATCCCTGTCCCACAGGGACTGTTGAAACAAAAGTAACACATGGATTCTGTATTCATTAATAAAAATAGAAACAATGTAATATGCAGTAGTAAAATCCTTTTTTTTTTTACTACTGGTTCTGTGGGCATGGCTTGGTGGGCATAGTGTGGCTTGATGGGTGTGGCTTGGTGAGTGTGGCAGGGGAAGGTTACTGTAAAACATCATTCCCACCCCACTCTGGGGCCAGCCAGAGGTGGTATTTGCCGGTTCTCCGAACTACTCAAAATTTCCATTACCGGTTCTCTGAACTCCTCAAAATTTCCGCTATCGGTTCTCCAGACCCTGTCAGAACCTGCTGGATTTCACCCCTGGTAATATGCCAAATTAAAATTACAAGTCACTCAATTAGGACTGACTCAGCATACATTAAATCCACTAGAATGCCTCAGAATTGTCTTACTTTCTTGCAGTAATATGAGGTGAAATCTAATATTTTTCTTTTTCCAAACAACCCTTTTCAAACCATGCTGTAAAAATAGGGCATACTTAAATGAAGATGGAGCTTCAATAAACAATCTAAGGAAAAAAAATGAACACTAAAACAAGATCTATATCTGTAAATTCATGCAGACTCTGCAGCCTGGTATACTTTTCATTCAAAGCTTTTATTTAAAACAAAAAGGCCAAGAACTTTTAAATTTTAATTCCACTGTTTTCAGTTGGAAACAATACTACAAGTCTGCACATGTTTATTCAGAAATATTCTATGTGTATGTTCAATGGGTTAGTCTCAGATAATATACCTTTTACTGAAATCAGCAGGATTCATAACAATGTTTTATAACCGTAGCAGTCATTTCTCTGCTTTATCATACGTAAATGTTGATTATTCTGGTAGACTCATCCTACATCCGACTCATCCAACAATGGTCTATAATGAACCACAGGTTTGTCTACAATATAGCACAATTCCATGCAATTAACATTTTCTATTACAATAGAAAAAAATCCTTGTTTTCTCTAGACCCACAGTCAATTCAAAGCATTATGAAACACACATAGAGTATACAGACCAACTGATGGCAGAGCAAGCTATTGGTTCCACCCCATTTTTATTCTTTCTCTTTGCTTCCATCTTCTTCCCCCTCGTCTTAAACAACAGCCAGGATATGGACAGAACATACTTGCCAGAGTATTGAAATGCTTATTTGCAGACAGTTTTGTGACACTCTCAGATCCTGCAGATGTTTCCTTACTAGATGATATCATCAATGCTTTGAGCACTAGTGATGTTACCTAGTTTGGGTAATGAAACATCTGCAAGAAAACAACCAAATTCAGAGTGTATCAAGAACCTCTCATTTCAACCCGGAGCTACAATTTTTCTCCTTTATCAATTCTCAGGACTCTCGATCTGATTTAATAAGTTCTTATAATATGGATTAAGTTCAAATAAAGTCAGGGGTTCCCAAACTTGGCAGCTTTAAGACTTGTGGATTTCAACTCCCAGAATTCTCCAACCAGCATAGCTGGCTGGAGAAGTCCACAAGTCTTAAAGCTGACAAGTTTGAAGACTTCTGAAACCCATTGACAAACAGTGGAGAAATACATAGTGGTCTTAACAGATGGAGGAAATGGCAACTTGGATTAAAAATTGTGAGTAAGAGGCAGGTACCTACTTTTGCTGTCATTTTAGCCAGAAGTTCTTGTAAATCCATAATTCCTTGTACCAGGCTTAAGAAGTCACTGCAGGTAGGGCAGGCTCAATAAAAAGAAAGAATAAATATCGTAGTATTAAAAACCAGACTGAACAAAGATATAAAACACAATGTGTTTAACGTTTAGAAGCCAAACAGATATTGATTGGAACATCGTAACTGTTAGATTAGGAAATCTATAGATGAATGACACTGGGCACTATTACGGTTTTGAAAGCCTGATCAAAATGCTTTCCCCTTTTCTTACTACCATGGTGAAACAAGCTGTTGCTATGTAAGCCTATTGTCTTTCTCATTTGAATAGGTAATGTTCACAGTTCACAATTTGTATTCTCCACGCTTATTGCCTACTACTTGCCTAGAAGAACCCACCACCATCATGAATGAGAAGCAATCTGACATAAACCAGCAAAATGCCTTTGATGCTGCTCCAAGCAATAATTGGCATTTCCATGCCTAACCAACCAGATATGAAGAAGAAGCATAGCCTCCAGGTTGGTTTAGCTCTGAAAAGCCACTGTTGTCATTCCAAAAGGAGCTTGGAAGGGGAAAAATATGGATGTACTTCTACTGCAAAATTGAATAATAAATGTAGAGTAATTATTGGATAACTATCAATTTATATAAGGTAAACCGAATGGGCAGAGGTCTACAGTTAAATTGCAAAATTTAGACAATAGGTTTCTATATTCATTTTATTTGCACTGTTAATTGAAAGTTAACCAATTTTAATTGCAAATTCTAATTTTCCATTGCTATTTTTGTCCTGTTGCTCGGAAATCAGTTCGCAGAAGAAATGCAATTATAATGGTTATAATCCTGAGGACCAGAAGAACATTTGGACTAACAAAATAATGAAGCAGAATGTGAAACTGCATATATCTCTTAAAGGACTTTAGGTCTACATTACTTGAGATAATCTCAATGTGTACTTTTAACATTGTGATTTGTTGATATACACACAAATCCACATGCAAATAGACTAGGATTCTAACCAAAAACATTTCTGCAATTAAATCTTAGAAGGAAGATTTAATCCTAACCAGGAAGGATCCTGACTAGGAAGGATCCTAACCAGGAAGGATAGGCAAAGAGTACCTTTATTCATGATAGACAGATATTTCTTAACAAAAAGCAAGACATTCTGCTTTTATCTGAAGTCAGAATAGCTTATGTTATTCTTTTCATGATGGCACAGATGCTTTTGCCCTTTATTTATTCCTTACTATAGGAAGTTTTTTGTTGAAAAGAGTAACAGTCATAAAGATTCCCAATGCTATAAATCAGCCATAGGGCAAATTTAATGAAGAGGCAATATTATTAACTTCTTATAAAAACTTAAGAATCACTGGTTACCAATGGATTAATTTAAAAATTCCAAAACTTCCAAATGAAATTTTAATATTAAATGATTTCCCTTTATAAAAATAAGGATTTGGCAATATCATACAAAAACACTCAAAATATTTGTTATTTTAGAAACATAGAGTTACAAAATTGGAAGGCCTCATTAGGGAATAGCAAGTAGAATAGCAAGTAAAATAGCAATACTTGCTCAGTGCAGAAATCCAAATTAAAACATTTCCTAATAAATGACTACCAGCCTCTAGTTGAACATACCCACTGCATGGAAACCTATCACTTATTTAAATTCCTTTCCAAGGTTCCCAAATACTTTGGTTATATGTTAGTAAACAATGGGGGCACGATGGCTCAGTGATTAAAAATGCTGAGCTTGTCAGCTGACAATCTGGGTTCGACCCGAGTGCTGCATGGCAGGTGAACTCCCATCATTTGCCCCCTGGCCACCAATTAGTAAGAAAGCATGCAAATGCAAGTAGATAAACAGATACCACTTTGGTGGGAAGGTAACAGTGTTCTGTGTGCCTTTACATATAGTCACACTGACCACATGACCACAGAAGCCTTCTCAGACAACACTGGCATCTTCAGCTAAGAAACAGACATGAGCACTGCCCTCCAGAGTTGGATATGACTGGACAGGGGAAACCTTTAGCTTTAAACTATGAGTAAACTGCATATGATACAATCACCATGTAAGAGTATCTTAGTTCTTTTGCTTCTTAAGAATGCTGATGACTTCCCTGCCTAAAGGCATTAAAAAAGGTGGCAATATGTGGAAAAAGAAAGAAAACAGTTGTCTAGGAAGCTATAATTCAGCTTTATGATAAATTCAATTTAGAAAATAAATATCCATGTTTTATATAAAATGCACATTATCATATAGGAGTACTAAGTCTAGGAGTTATATTCTCCTTGTTATCTATAGTCTGGAAGAAAAACAACACTCTATTTCCTGAAGAATGAATGAGGAAGGCAAAAAACAAGGATGGAAAAGAGGGACTAAGAATGAATTACAATCTATTTTAGCAGTATGGTGAAGGCTGTTTGCAGAAGGGCATACACATGAATTCTCAAACTCGATGATAAAAGCAATTTCCTAAAAACATAAACAAATGTATGTGACACCCCCTCCTCCCGGTGAATAAAACAGATGATTTTTTTGAAGCTGGGGTGGGCCCTAAAGGACTATATCACTTCATATAATATATGCAGCCTTCATCGTATGTACTTTCTTGCCTTGAACTGAAAAAAAATGCATATTAATTCCTCACGCATAACCTGGGATTATCACATGCTTTAACAACAATCAACAAGGTTTGCAAAACACAGTACGTTAAGCAATATAAATATAACTTAATATGCTAAATATAAACTGCTACTTACTGCGATTCAGATTAGGACACTGAGTTATATATCCATTAGGCATAAAGATGACTTTCGCATCTTGAATGATACCCTTTGTAACAGAAGAGAAAGCTGATAATATATAGCAACACAATTAAAGTACACAAAATCATTCACTACTCATCTATTCTTAGGCTAAAGAAATTGACAGTTATACTTTAGATTCATATTAATTTAAAATAATGAGCTATATTTTCTTTTTCTAAAACAAAAAAAAATCATTTAACCTTTTTCGGGCATCTTTGCAAGTAAAGTAAACTAATGAACTTAGAGACCAGATGAAAATATATGATACCAGAAAGATCCTAAACTTCATAGAATAAAAATCAGGAGCCAGAGGCACCATTGGAATGGAAGGGAGGGAGAAAGCTTTGTCAATGGAAAACCTCTTAATACAATGATTAAAAAAATTCTACTATCATCACTGTATATATATGGTAGTGGCAGGGGCGGGTTCCAAATCCCATTGCTATCAGTTTGCTCGTGTGCGCATGGGGCGCTTCTGCGCATACACAGAAGCATCCGGGCAGGTGAGTGGAGCCTTCCGCCGCTGCCACTACCAGTTTGCCCGATCCAGTGCGAACCAGTAGCAACCCACCACTGGGTAGCGGGAGGGGGAATAATCAGAAGCAGACCAATGGAAGATGTGGATGCTCAATTTCATAGCCTTAACACTCCCTGGACATGCCTATTGAAAGTGAGAGGAAAAGTCACCCCACCACATGTCATCTGCCCTAGTTAATATGAATCCTATACGGACGGTTCTCATGTAATTCTATTGACCTGGATATGGATCCTATGAAATTCAGCAGAGTTCTCAATAGACATGAATGCACTGTTAAAATAATTCATATTTGTGCCTCTTTTACAATTTTTCCCCATTGAAATTGGTTATGAAGCCCACTTTGGTTTAGTGCAATAGTAGAACTATGAACATTTTTATAAAAGTACCAAATTTGCAACATTTGTATGCATTAATACTGAATCTCATTTTGCAAAATAGCAACATATAAAGGTTGCATACATAACTGATTGTTCATGGTACAACAGGCTAAAATTCATAGATATTAGAATGATATGGACTCAGTTATATACAGAGTCCATATCTGAGTCGAAATATACTGAAATAACTTTGAAACTTTAGGAAATTGATATAATATATCAACATATGCATAAACTTTTATTGTGGTATGTCTATGCTCAGTGCCTACTTAACCCAAATCATTATTTTCATCATTTTTTCAGGTACTAGTGAATGCAGTGCCTCATCATCATATAACATAAACTGAACAAGTATCAAAACTATCACACCATATAATACAGGACAGAAGATTCTCTGAAAGATGCAGTCAGAACAAAACACAGCACATAGTTCGACTATATCACCATATACTACAGCTTGCTTTCTCCAATTTTTTGATCTTTTGCAATCTCTTTTCACTTTTATACTTAATAATTTCATTTCATTTCACAGTTCTTCTGTTTCTTATCCATGAGGTCCACAGTTTCAAAGCAATTCTTCACGTTGTCCTTGAAAATTATGGATATATATTGTATCCAATATATTTGAAATTGGTTGGTTTTATTCTTCCACTTTAACTTCATTTGAATCCAAAAGATTTGAGAAGTTTGTGTTTTGTTACACATAGCTCAGTTACATCTTTTCTATTACTATATAACTGAACTCTTCTTTGTATCAATTTTATTTCATTTCTGTGTGTTCCATCCATGTTTCTAGACATTGGTTTCGTTGTTTGAAGACTATATTAGTATAAAAACAAGACTGGATTGGAAGATACTGGTAAGTCATTATTCTGTTTCATTAGCCATGTAATATAGTTACATTTTGATCCTTACTGTTTCCATCTTCGCTTTCTGGTCTTCATCCTCAACAGCACATACTTGCATATTGTGTCGGTTTCAAACCAGCCATAAAACTATTCAAATTCCGCTTCTTTTGCTTCAGTAGTTGGAGCATCAACTTGAATAAGAATAGTAAATGGATGCCCAGAAATTTTAATGATATTGTTGAATCATTGACTGCACTGTACCCAAGCACAGTACTCCATTATTATAGTCTTCCTATGAAAGCTGTACAATTCTCTTCTTTGTTTTTCATGCCCTGAATAGTGAACAGCATAATCTTCTTATGGAAAGTGTCCAATTCCAATCTTTTCAATTTGGATGATATCCATAATGTTAGTCTGTAGTTGATTCATTTCATCTTTCATTGTATTGAATTTTCAAATGTCCATGCTACTTCTCTCCATATTCCTATGGCGATTCTGTCTTTTTCAACTTTGGGCTTTCTTTTCTTGCATTGTAACATTAGCAACTGGACATATGGAAGGCTTTCATCTGCATCACAAATACCATTAGGTTTCTAAAGATCTACAATTCTTCCTCAGTGGTGAGTGCCCTCTGATCCGAAGCCCATCATCTAGCACTATATCAACAATTGCTCTATTTTGTTGATCAATGTGACTTTGTTGAAAAATACAGAAGTGGTTTGCCATTATCTTCCTTTGCAAGTATGTTATCACTACTGCAATATAAGTGCCTGTTCCTTTTAGCAGCTGAGATGACCTTCACATGATGAGTTGGCCCTACTGGGAGTATGCATTATTGGTGTACACTCCCAACAGACCTCATGCATTATTTTACCACAGTGAGGCAGCATAGCAGGACTTGGAAAATAACTAGCAGCCTATCATACCTTTCAGATGTTCTATTTTGTCTTTCTATTATATGGAGGACTAGCAACATGTCCCTCCCTTTCTCATCACTGTCCCTGTATTAATAATGTGGTTTGTTCCTTTCTCTTGCCTTTCAACAGGTGCTATTCCACTAAAAAATGTAATCATACTATTTCCATAGCAAGGAAGATAAAGCAGGAATGGTTAAATTGATTATTTTATTCTCATTTGGATATCACTTCTGGATTTTGTATTTGTGATAAAAAAAAATGAAACTTTGACTTTGGTTTTGTTGATCAGAAAGACTTTGTCATTATAGAAATGGCTAGTTATATATTAATGTGTAAAAGCAAAAAGTTGAGGTTAGAATGTTTTTATCTTGTACTGTGCTAAGAAGAGTTGGAAGTCAATGCCTTTTTTTTTTCTTATATCATATCCCCTTTTCCCCGCTCCTTTTCCTTTCCTTCCTTTCCTTTCCTATTTTTATTTTTATTTTTTCTTTGTATTTTATATAATAAAATAAATAAAAAATTTATAACATCAAAAATGTAAACATGCCCATTTTGAATATTTTCATTTAATCCCAGACTGGTTAAGTGGCCTTTCTAGGCGTAATCATATTTACCTCAAGAGGTTCATCACATCACTTTATAACTGAACAAGATTTTTGTGCAGAAGAGAAAGGAAAAATAAATTGAGAGCAAAAAAAAAAAAAAAAACCCTTGAAAAAAATTCCAGATCTATTCAGAACTGAAGCTAAATTCATCACTGATCCTACAATCATGCCTTCACCTCCCAGAAAGTGTCTTTATTTTATCTTCTCTTGATTATCTTGCTATCTTCAGTATGATATGAGAAGAAATAAGGCAATGTTTGTGGCAGATAGTACTGCTTTCATTTTTTAAATACAGCCTCAGACTAGAATTTAAATGAGGTATTCATTCTGAAAATTCTACAGAGGTGAAAAAAGAATTAATTGTTTCATTAAAGCTTGCCTTTGACAATGAAATAGACTGACTTGACGAAGATTAGTTACAACTAGAGTGCTGCAGATGGAGTACACTGTATCTTACCCAGAATACAAAGCTTGTACTATAAATAAAATATAGGCCTTAGTGCTTCAAGCTTTGCAAATGCAGCATCATGTAACATTTATATGTTCACTTGCTCTAAAAGCAAAGGTTGATCTGTGGGTATTACTTCCCTCTTGTTATTTCAAAATCAAATATTAATTGAAAAATTTAATGAAAATAACCAGATTACTGCACAAGTCTCACAGAACATTAATAGCAATTTTTAAAAAGAAAAATGTATGTTGCCCAATCAATGTGTAGAAACAAAATACATACAAGCTTCACGCAGCTGAAATCAATAATTAAATAGGTAGGAATAAAAACCAAGGATTTTTTTTTCTATCCAAAAGAACCGAGTTTTACCCATAAAATGAACATCCAGATGGATAACCCCATTAATCTACATTATGGTGCTTGTAAAAACTGCTTTCATTCAGCTGTATACCCAAAGATCCATATCTGTACTTAGGGCCAAATGTAGCTTTCTATGATTAGAAATGGATTGAGGATTTTAAATTAAAATAAAATCAAATAAGCACCCAGTTTATTTAATCACACCATATCACATCACATCACCTCTGATTAAGAATAAAACATGATTTGTTCTCTTGCTTTAAACGTCACTATATAAATTTTTACGGGTTTTGGTTTGTTTTTTTAAAATGCGTCCACTCTAATCAAATAAATGTTCCCCGTTTGATTTACTTTTAAAGCATTACCTCTAAGCTCAAAAAAGATCCTGGGCCAAGCTTAGCCCAGGTTACATGCTATCCAGAGGTGGGTTTCAGCAAGTTCTGACCAGTTCTGGAGAACTGGTAGTGAAAATTTTGAGTAGTTCTGAGAACCAGTAGTAAAAATTCTGAGTGGCCCCGCCCCCATCTATTCTCTGCCTCCTGAGTCCCAGCTGATTGGGAGGAAATGGGGATTTTGTAGTAACATTTTCCTGGATTGGGGAGGGAATGGAGATTTTATAGTATCCTTCCCCTGGAGTGGGGTGGGAATGGAGATTTTACAGTATTCTGCCCCGCCATGCCCACTAAGCCACACCCACCAAGCCATGTCACGCCTACCAAGCCAAACCCACAGAACCGGTAGTAAAAAAATTTGAAACCCACCACTGATGCTATCTAAATGTCAAAATCCTATTCACTGTTTTTGGATCATTAAATGATGTGCTTTTTTTATTATGCAAGGTAATTAGCTACTTATCAGGCAGATAGATCATTTTCATTCATTTAGGTGCAACTATAATGGGTGTGTGATTGTAAAAAGCAGCTTTCAGAGAAAACCAGTCTAACAGCCACTAATGAGTTCCTGAGACAGGGAATGTCAAACTGCAGACTAAACTCTAGCCTGACATGAATGGATCATAACAGCAAATGTTGCAGGAGAACATTCAGTTACAGGTCCATTGGCACTGTAAGTTAGCATTCACTAATGCAATCCTACAGCACCTGGGTCCATGGTTTCATTGCACAGCATTCTGCTTGGTCTGGAATGACATACATTATTATAAGAATTCACTCATTTTGACTTATGAAAAGAATTTTAGCCTGCCTGCTATCCAAATGGGGATAGGTTACAAGCCATAAAGTAATCAGGGTAAAATAAAACTAAATAAATTAATCATTTTAATTGAATCAGTTTCAAAGGACACAGCAACAAGCATAATGACACTGCAAAAAAAAAAAGACTCAAAATGATAAGCTGCAGACATTAAGTTCTGAAGATGAGTATTAAAAAATCCATCTCATAATCTAATGGTGAAGAGCAGGTATCAGTAGAGGTTCCACAAAAGCTACAAACCCATTAATTTTTTTTTTTTATTATTCCATGTGGAAATTCATCATGGAAAACTGAGAATCCTGCAGAACCCTGGAAGAATGTTGAGTAAACTGTTCTTTATTCACTTCTGTGGTAAATATCTGTAGTGCTAACAAAAAGCCAGTCAGAATATGACCATCCTGACTTGAGAGAGAAAAAAACGGGACTTTGTTTTTATATAGCCGTGATGGCGAGCCTATGGCATGCATGCCCAAAGTGGCACACGAAGCCATGTCGCCCGGCACACACAGCCTTGCCTGTTTGTCTTTTGGGTTTCTGGTATGCATGCATGTGTGATGATCAGCTGTCCTTCACCCACGCAGCAGTGCCAAAAACTGGTGTGCGCATATGCACCAGCCAGCTGATCGTCGGGTGCACATGCGCACCAGAACCCGGAAGTTTGCCTTTTCTGGAGCGTGATCCCTTCATGCTCACGACAGTGCCAAAAACCAGCCTGTGCATGCACGCCGGCCAGCTGATCATAAAGCACGCATGTGCGTTAGAACCCAGAAGTTCCGCTTTTCTGGAGCATGGTTCCAATAAGCGTGTTCGCGCACACATGCAGTGTTTCCACGCGACCTTTCGGCACTCGGTGCCAAAAAGGTTCACCATCATTGCTATATAAGTTATGAACAGTGAGAGTTTTTCCTGCACAGAGATGGAAGGAACCACTGATTCCTGCAATGGAAGAATGAATGGTGAAGTTAATGGAATTGGCTGAGATGCTGAAATTGTTTTATTAAAGAAAAGACTTTATCTAGCTTTGTTTCTACATGGGGACCACTTTGAACTTTTTGCTTGAAACTGAAAGAAGTGAAATTTTAATGTTGGAATTTGATGATTAAAACTGACTAAGATTATAAAAATACTATGTACTATTGTATTTTAGAACAAAAGGTTAATGTATTTTACATTTGTACTGAAGAAAGTCAGAAGTTACTTTTCTATTTTTTCTTATTCACCCCTTATGTTTTTCCTTTCTTATATAATCCTTTGTAGAAATTTAATAAATTGGAGATGGTGATAGTGAAGGGGGGGGAGAGAGAGATGATAGAGATAAAGATGATAGAGAGAAATGTGATAGAGAGAAGAGATGATAGAGAGAAGAGATGATAGAGACAGAGATACACACCCATGATTACCATCTTGACAAAAAGGCAAGCAGAGACCTTTCAGTCCATGTGTGCTAAACTATTGCCAATAACAATAGAGTATAAAGTGAAAACCAACAATTTTTGCAAAAACTCTAGCAAAAGGACATTTCTGAAACAAGAAACTACAGCAGGAAGAAGTTATTGCACATTTTCATCAGTGATGATGATGATGTGTCATAGAGTTCCCTTGATAATTAATCCACAGCATGGATGGATCACAACCTCAGTCTGGAAGTGCCAATAAGCAATGCTGGACTTGGGAGATGGACAGTGCTTCCTGAATAAGAAGAATTTTAAGATCCATCTAAAAAAGAAGAACTTATACTTAGATACCTAGAAGGAAGCCCATGGCAAAAACGCCTAGAAGCACGAAGCCGAGAACACCAGCCTGAAGATGACAAATGAGACTTCGTCGAAACATTGCCAAGAAACCTCCAATTTTATGCGGGAGAAAACCTGAATAACCAAAGACCTACATACAAACACCCGCGAAAACCTCAGAAAACATATATATACATATATATACATGTGTATACACACACCTACATTGTATATATGGTATATAATATGAATGCTCAACACATCTTCAATATTTTGTTTTTCTTTACAGCTTCAACATTGCAGGGGGGTTTCTCTTTGTAATGAAGACAGAAACAGAATGCTCACTCTTTTTTAAAAGCTTATTTCTAGCTACTTTTTTAAGAAGATATTTTGCATCTAAATAAATGGCTTCCAGTCTGACTAGTGCAAAACCATATTGATTTTACAGATAGAACATTTCAATGAGAATTACTACTTGGAAAGGTGCTGTGAGGATTTCCTTTAAACTGTTAGATTTTTTTTTCTTTCTCCCAACAACAACAAAAAAATCTTCCGAACTACAAGAATTCAATATTATCTAGTAAGGACCTAATTATCATAACAGAAAATAATTGAATGTTGCACTGGATAACATGAAGAATAGGAACAGATCACATTCCTGAATATTTTGAATTATTCTTATCTTAAAAAGAGGAGCCAAAGATATATACTGCTTCCCTCTTAGCAATCAAAATAAGATTAGATAATTTTCATAAAGTAGAACTTCGAAGGCATTATTCCTTCCAAGAATCAAAAGAAAAATGTTTGTTGAAACATACTCTTTTTTGTGGGAATATTTACAAAAAAAGTTTTGTACACTAAAACCCTGAAGCAACTTATTTCGATGAGGAAAATGAAGTTCTTTTGCTGGGTATGTAAATGTAAGAATAAGGACTGTGTCAGGCCTGGAAGCCATCTTTTACAATTGGGCCTTCAGGCCTGCCACATCTACTGCTGTGGGAAGCTGGGAGGGGGGTTTGTATGGAGCAGGGGTGATATATAGTCATAATAACATTCCTTTCTCAGAGAGTCAAGGACATCTGCCCTGCACTTGGAGGGGTGTGACTGGGAGGCATCTCCAGTTGGGACGGTGCTTTGATTGGGCCATGTGATGGATTTGTGGGTACTCGGCAGGGACTTGGACTTTCCTTTGGGTGGGGAAAACCTGGAAGCTTTCAGATTCAGGTTTTCACAGATATGCCAATATGACATCTCTAATAAAATGGAACTTTGAGGAACTTCAAGTTTTGGAGTCTACTTTTGTTGGGGGTGTTACTTGGAACCCTGACAGACTGCACATTGCTTATACACTATCAAAAGGATATGTTTTAGCACTGGTTAATAAGAACAAAATGTAACACTTGTAACATTATAACAAGCAAGCTTAAAATACAACCAATTAAATGTTTTTTGCCCTACAGAGTTAGTAAAATACTCAGACATTCATAGACCAAAGAAAAACACTTGTCTGCTCTCATTATGATCTATAAAAACTGGCAGTTTGTTATCCTATTAGCAACTATCCTGCGGTTTCAAAGTGTTGATGTATAAAAAATATTAACATATACTTGGATAATATCCATCAGTTCTTCAATGTCAGCTGTTTCTATCAAATAAGAATTGCAGATGTCTAAATCATATTACTACTGTTACTAATAGTATATGTCTGCAGTTTTGTGTGGGCACATTGTATGTCCATAAACATATGTTTTCCATCTGCAGAATTATAGGAAGCAGCTGAAGTTTTTTAAAAAGCCAACAAAAACAGCCCAACAGCTGTAAAATAAAATAATGCCATCAATTTCACTTCAGGGTGACAGCTCAACCATTAAGCAGAGAAATAAAGACTAGGCATTGAAGCATTTCTCCATCAAAATTTAAATGGGGAAAATGCATTAAAATTATCTATCATATTAAAACCTCTTAGAGTGTTCGTACTGAATGGACAAATTGAGCAATCTTTTGTTTGTGTAAAGCCAGTTCTGTGACTATTTCATGTCTGCATCTAATGGTTCCTTCAACCATTGTAACTACTGAAGTTTTGGCAGCCCAGTGTGACAGTTTCAAGAAAATGCAGGTAATTGCACACTCTATGAATTGTCTTCCAAAAGCTATTAAAAGTATTCATCTGGGAAAGAACCAGAAACATCCAACTAGTTTCACAATATCCTTCATCTATAATCAGAGGAGTTATGGGAAGAAGGGGGTGCAATGCCTCAGCAGTTAAAGATGCTGAATTTGTCAGCTGAAAAGCTGACAGTCTGGGTTCAAGATATGAGTGTCATGTGACAGGGCAAACTTCCATTATTTGCCTCTGCTCCTGCCACTCTAGCAGTTTGAAAGCATGCAAATGTGAGTAGACAAAAAGGCACCATCTCAGTGAGAAAGTAACACCGTTCCATGTACCTTGGCATATAGTCATGCTGGCCATATGACCACGGAAGTGTCTTCAGACTATGCTGGTTTCTTTGGCTAAGAAACAAAGATTAGCACTGCCCCCTAGAGTCAGTCACGACTGGACAGGGGAAACCTTTATCTTTCTTATTTATTTATTTATTTATTTATTTATTTATTTATTTATTTATATTTTTATTTATATTTTTATTTATTTTATTTTATTTGTCAACAAGTACAAGGAAAAAGGTAACAGTATAGACATAGACATGGACATATGAAAAAAAAATTGGCACAAATAAAAGGATATAAATAAGCAAAACATAGCCATAAACACATAAAATGAGTACATATAAATGGGAACAGTAGGACAGGGACAGTAGGCACGCTGGTGCGCTTATGCACGCCCCCTTAGGGACATTTTAAGAAACGTGAAAAGTCCACGGTAGACAGTTTAAGGTAAAAGGTATGGGGGTTAGCGAGACTAACAACAGGATCAGGTAGAGTATTCCAGACATTTACTACTCTATTGCAGAAGTCATATTTCTTAAAATCAAGATTAGAGTGAATTACATTGAGTTTGAATCTATTGATAGCCCTTGTGTTATTACGGTTGAAGTTAAAGTACTCATTAACAGGTAGGACGTTATGGTAAATAATCTTGTGTACTAAGCTTAGGTCAGAACATAGACAGCATGGTTCGAGGCTATCTAGTCCTAAAATTTCAGGCCTGGTGGTATAGGGAATTTTATTTCGAGCAGAGAATTTGAGTACTCTTCTAGTAAAATATATCTGGACCTCGCTAATGTATTGATGTCTGAAATACAGTGAGGGTTCCAGGCATGTGGGAGGGAGGGTTTGAAAATAAAGACAAATGTGGCAATCATACAAAACACCAGCCTTTTTTTAAAAGAGAGTGTTGCTTCAAGGCATGGCATCTTGATTTTTTTTTTTTCCATTTTTCATTCTCCAAGTGACAAGAGCAACATGGGCCAGAATCATTTTAATTCCTGTGCCTTCAAATAAAAAAAAACTGTAAGCCAAAATCCTCAGTGAATTTTGCTTTAAAATTCATTCTTGCTTTTGTTCCAGCATATTCTCTGAAGGTTATCTCTACTGTAAAATGCCACTAATCAATATGACTTATTTAAACATAGTATTATGTTTAAAGGGAGGGAGGCATGATATAGTGATGTCCTACATGGTGTCGCAGTTCTTTTGCTTCCAAGCTATAACAGAGAGAACGAAGTTTGAAGAAAATGTTCTTCCAGAGTAAATATGATATATGGACCAGCATTGGATGTTTAGAATAAGGAAGTAACCAATAGTTCAAACTATGCCAGACTTTTAATTAAAAAAAAACCCTCATTCATAAAGTAAAATAGTATCTAACAACGGAGCACAAAGCATAATGATTTTTCATTTCTTTTACAATGACTCAGTTAAATACTTTTATGGATGACACAGGGAGGAAATAGAAAAAAAAAGTCTCATTTTTGCATACAAATAGTGGGTGTCAGCTACTAATTAATTAATATAAATTACACGCACACACACAAGTAGTAAAGCCCCTGTGCTGGCAAATAGGAATCTTTGATCTTGGCCTTCCTATCAACACCAATGACATGAAGGCTCCATGACTTTTTATAATTTAGTAGTGGATTCCAAATTGTGGGGGAGGGGGGAATCCTTTGCTTTTGCCAGTTTTGGGGGAAAAAATAGACAGAGCAGAGCTTCTTCTTCTTCTCAGGACTGTCACATCCCAAACATTTGCTCTGATGATAGATTAGTAAAATCATTTTTTGTACCAGTGCACATTCATTGGAAATATTTGAGCCGGCTGACATATATAGGTACCACCTTGAGTGGTAGAAATGCACTTCTAATATTAATTCTATTCTCCCCAGCCTGGTGCTTTCCACTGATTAATTGTTCTAATTGTCAAGAACTTTCTCCTTAGTTCTAGGTTGGTTCTCTCCTTGATTAATTTCCACCCATTGCTTCTTGTCCTGTCTTCAGATGCTTTGGAAAATAGGTTGACACCCCTCTTCTTTGTGGCAGCCCCTGAGATATTGGAACACATCGCCCTTAGTCCTTCTTTTCATTAAACTAGGCATACCCAATTCTAATATTTTGCCATATTCAGTAACAACTCTGGTGCCACATTCAGTGGAAGTATCTGAGCTGACTGAAGTATATAATAAATACCAACTTGATTTGTACAGTAGAAATGCATTTCTAATATTAATTCCACTCTCCCCAACCTAACACTTTCCAGATACAGTATATTGGGATGGTTGGTTGGGAGTTCTAGGACTGCAAATCCAATACACCTGAAGTCAGTTTGGGAAAAGCCAAGTGGTGGGTTGGGAAAAGCCAAGGGGCAAACCGGTAGTAGCGGTGGCGGGAGGCTCTGCCCACCCACCCGGACATGCACAGAAGTGGCGCATGCATGAGCAAGCCGGTAGCAAAGGTAATTGAAACCCACCACCGGAAAAGCCCCTTATCCCCTTGATGCAACTATGGACATATTTTGGACATGTGCAAATTAAACCAAAAGATTCCAGCAGCATCAGTAAGATTTAGCTAACATTCCCTATAGATCTCACAGAAACCAAACAATGAATGAATGAAGCTAGAAAGGAAGCACAGGAATACAGTGTTTCCTATAAAGGTTCCTTTGATGATTTCATGGGCAGCCTTCTTGTTTTTTCTGGGCAAACCACAGCAATGACAAATTGATACACATGCATAGACAGGCCATAATTGCCACCTTTATGTACCTGTGCTACAATGTCAGATGTCAGTACATACATTGAGGCATTTGTGTGTTAACATAAAAAGTAAAGGTAAAGGTTCCCCGTGCACATATGTGCTAGTTGTTCCCGACTCTAAGGGGCGGTGCTCATTTCTGTTTCAAAGCCAAAGAGCCACCACTGTCCAAAGACATCTCCGTGGTCATGTGGCCGGCATGACTAAACGTCAAAGGCGCACGGAACGCTATTACTTTCCCTAAAAAGGTGGTCCCTATTTTTCTACTTGCATTTTTTACGTGCTTTTGAACTGCTAGGTTGGCAGAAGCTGGGACAAGTAACGGGAGCTCACCCTGTTACGCAGCACTAAGGATTCGAACCGCTGAACTGCCAACTTTTCAATTGACGAGTTCAGCATCTTAGCCACTGAGCCACCGCATCCCTTGTGTGATAACATATCCAGGCACATTTTGTCATTTGCTTTCTTGCCGCTATGGATCTCCATACTTGTGGATGTTTTCTTTCTTTTCTTCTTCTTCTTTTTTTTTTTTTTGTCTAGTTTAAATTACAGCCTTGGAATTCCTGGTGGTCCCTTTTTCAAGTACTAACCACATCTAACTCTACCATTTGGGATCACCCAAGGTCATCTAGGATCTGCCAAATAGCTAGGATTAATTGTTTTTACTATCCTAGATAACCAATCGTAATTTATTTTTTGGTATGACTTTCACAATTTGGTGCTTCTAGATTTATGTTAGAAATATGATTCCCATCATCTCCAAATAATATAGCATTGTAGAATTTGGATGGCTAAGAATTATACTGTTTGCAGCCCAGCGTATCTGAAGAGTGCCAGGTTGGAGAATGTTAATACAGCATATTCACTCATGTTGTAATAAAAATACTGTCCAAAAGAAATATTGCATACAATCAGTGCAAATGACTGAAGTTCTATAAGCACTCTATCTTTTGTAACACAAATACACATTCAAAGAGAAAAATAACTATTATTTTGAAATAACAATAAGTATTTCAAGTTTTACTTTATTGCTTTTTTATCTGTGGCTATGTTTTGCATCCTTACCTTAAAAAAACCATGTTTTCTGTTGCGTTGTCCTAGCCACAAATTGCTTCCTGGAGTCAGATTTGTTTCTGGACGATCTATCACCCTTTCATAAATCCTGTAAAGCAAATGGTGTTGTTAGAGAAAAGCAACAGCTTTGGTTTTTTGTTTTTAAAAAAACCTTTTTAAATATTGAATATAAAAAACATTAGTAGAAATGATAAACAAAATGCAACCCGAGGGCAAATCAAACTACCATACATTCTATTTCTAAGTCCGCAACTGAACAATTAAATACAAAAGAATATCAATTTTCCAGAGTCAGATGAAATACAAGATTTCAAAGATGGTTAGGGTAGTGCCATAGATCATATAACAGGTTTTAATTCAGTAGTGCATAGTGATACTGTACTTAAAATAAAATTAGCTCATAAGAGCTAATTTTTTCTTTTGAATAAGCAGTATCAAATCAGTATCAATAATCAGTATCCTAATCCAAAAAAAGGTTCCCCATTTTTGTATTAAAGTACAATTCCGGAAATTGATGGCCGAAGAAGCAATGGTCAAAGGTAACAAAGAAAGAGCTTCTTAAAGGCTTAAAATAAAATGGTTTATTTTCTATCTGTTCAGTATAGATTGGCATCTTTTAATCATTAAAAAGAAAGGTATAGTTTATAAATCATGGTTTGCCTTGACATCCTAATCCTAATTATTGGATGCAGAGGATCAAACAAAAGAATAGTTTGAGAATTTCATTTATTCATTTCATCATTTATAAGTTCTGCAAAAACATGGTATAGGTGACAACCCATTCTGAAATGCAACTTTTTCAGGGAACCAAAATACCTGAGTTTTAATGAACATTTAGCAAAAAAGTACTGCTCAGTTAAATAAAATGCGCAGTATCATTTTCTGACTGTTTTGGACTAATTAACAAAATGCTAATATTTATATAGATGATTAAAATATTTTAATTAAGAAGGAGGAAACCAACAGAATATTATCATTTAAAGCCTATGGCTTAGAAACACTAAATGAACTCACAAGTGTTATTCACATAATTATGAATATAACTGCTTATCTGCGTTGTAATTACAATCAACCCTGATACCTTAGAATACTGAGGCAAAAAAGCTATATTCAAAGTTGTAATCATTAATGGTGCACTGAAGAGGTGCCCCTCATTTGCTTCAAAATAACGACATATTTCCTCTTGAACTAATTTACCTCTTAGAGTAGTAAAACAAGTTGCCATCCACCAAGTCTATATTTTTTAAATCATCAAAAGTATTTATTATCTCTATCAATATTTAAAGTGCACAATTTCTTCAACAACAAGAGCACAATTAAACTTCTCACATACAAAAGTGCTTTAAGAGTCTATATACAGATTTCAACATACTTATCAAATAGTGTATCAGCCTTACAGTTCTCTCATTGGCTTCTTACTGCAAATGTTTTGCATTATTTATTTATGACTTTAGTATTTTCTCTAGAGTGTGTCTAGTCTTCCCAAAGTAACGATCAATATTCCATGAAAAACTCCACCTTCTCTTAAAAACTAACACGTTTTCCTCAAGGGTTTAAACAAAAGAATGCACTGCTGTCTGCATTGCAACTTACAAAGAGTATTGCATTTTATTTTTCTGACCAAATACAACTCTAGAAACACTCCATTAGATCTGTCTTCACTGACATAAGAAATATGAATTTTCTAATATAGAAACACACAAATCAACATGCTTTATGTTACAGTTCAATACTATGATATAAGGGAGACAAATGACACAGAATGTTACTTGCAAGTAACATTGGGAGAATTTAACAAACGATTTATGGAAAACAGGCATAACTTCTTTTCCTGACAGTCTTTCAGAAAATCCCATTCATAAATGTAGCTTGACAAGCAACTCAATATTTTTTTTCACATATTGTTCTAATCCTCTTTCTGAAATATCTACCTACTTTCTCCTTCAGTCAGTCATTTGGGTTATGAAGGACTTTTTTGGGGGGTTGGGGGTTTTCTCATATAAAGGATGGTTAAGATATCACAGGAACACATGAGATTTCATAATTCCTATGAAGTATTTTGATAACTGTATAAGGTTGACTAACATATTGGGGTTACTAATAAAAAAGATCCATTAAAGCAGTTAATGCTATCCCTCTCTCATTCCTTCCAGATTTTTGTGAATGACTACTGCAATCACTGTAATTTCATACTCCAATTCGTTCATTGAATCTTCCAGAAGTCAGCTGTGATTTAGTGGTTTGGGGTACAAAGAATCTAAATGCCAAATAACATCTCTTGTTCAGTTTAGACAAGAAACAAGAAACAAAGAAATAAAATTTAAAAATATCTTGAAAGGGAAGTGCTAATATTTATATAGATGATTAAAACCTTTTAATTAAGAAGGAGGAAACCAACAGAATATTATCATTTAAAGTCTATGGCGGGAGGTTTCTGGGAAATAAATGACCTGCTCCATCACAAGACTTTTTCAATGTTTATGAATGGCATGGCATGGCATAGCATGGCACGGCACGGCACGGCACGGCACGGCACGGCACAGCACAGCACAGCACAGCACAGGACAGGACAGGACAGGACAGGACAGGACAGGACAGAACAGAACAGAACAGAACAGAACAGAACAGAATAATTCTTTATTGGTCAAGTGTGATTGGACACACAAGGAATTTCTCCCCAGTTCATAAGTCTCAGTACATACAAATAATAAAATGAAAATAAGAGACCTTCTCCTAAATAAGGGGAAAGATTTACATTTTACATGGTATTACATGGAAATCATAATGAAAACAATGGCAACTTTTATGTTTAGAAGCAAACGAATTAAGTATGGGCAAGCCATGGGCTACATCCTGAGAGCCTATCATTGAAATTCAGTGACAAAATTGGTGACTTACCAGAAGTACAGATTTTAGTATCAGTCTTGTTTCATTGTTCTGGCCCAAATGAGGGTAAAAATAAGAAAGGGAAGTTTGGGAAGGCAATATGAGAGAGCAAATGTGATGTAATAGTTAAAGTATTGAATTATGAATATGAAGACCCAGGACCCAGTTCATCATCAGGCATGAAAGCTCACCCTGTGACTTTGGTCCAATCATTTATTCTGACCTCAGACTACTTCAAAGATTTGTCGTTGTTATGGGAAATCACAGGAGGAGAAAGCATTGTGTACATTGCCTTTGGTTCCTCAATGAAAGATGTGTTGTACATTTAAGAAATAAATGAACTGTTCCCATTTTCACCCTTTAATCTCTTCTCCCAAATAGCCCAATGGTATGACAGAAAAGTTCTTTACAACTGAATGTTGATGGTTTAATTTAAAAGTTTGGGGAATTTGGGGTCTGAAAAATGAAAATGGGAAAAGTTTGCCTCCCACAGGCACCTTGCTCACATTTTCACACTTAAAACCTTACAAACCCGCAAAAATGTGTGTTGGGGCTTTCCATTGTCCAAAAAGGCCATT
Source organism: Pantherophis guttatus (assembly GCF_059756535.1). Classification (NCBI taxonomy): domain Eukaryota; kingdom Metazoa; phylum Chordata; class Lepidosauria; order Squamata; family Colubridae; genus Pantherophis; species Pantherophis guttatus. The sequence continues at coordinate 88,225,047 of NC_142063.1, read as the reverse complement.
CTTAGGCCTTTTGGGACATCATAACTCTTTCAGTTGTATCTCCAGCTGGTCAAGAGAATGACTTGCCCCTCTGCCTCTTGAAGACTGGCCCACTCCTGATATAGGTCATTCATTCTTTGCTTCACACAAGCTTCTATGCCAAGCGTGATTTGAATCTGATTTGAAGTAAGTTATATTATTTACAAGTTGTCAATGTTATCAACATTCTTAGGAAAGTATTAGTCAGTCATCTATTTTCTTCTGTTCGGTACTAACAATGAGACTTTAATTGTGTCCCTGGTCACTTTTAATCAGACCTGAAAGAAGAAGCCAATTAATTCAGAGTTGTTCTTCAAGAAGTAGAAATGCAGACTGTGAACCAAAATGGATAAGAAGAAAAATATTTTTAAAAAACATAATAAAAATGACAAAAGTCAAAAATAATGACAGGTCTAAATATATTAGTGTTTAATAATGAATGTGTCAAAAGAAGTTTTATTATAGATGAGGAGCTGTTATCAAACTGGTGTCATCTGCTGATCAAAGCTCCCATGTACTGACATGAAAGAAAGAAACAAATGGCCCAATTCTATTGTTCTATCCATGTAGATCTCTTGGGAACTCTCACCTTATCAGAGAATTTGAGACTCTTTTGGAGAACAGTTCAGAACATAATGAAAAGTGTCAAGGGAGAATTATCCAAACTCATTCCCTTTGGGTAAAACAGGATATTCTCACATTTGTTCTCAAACAAGGTTACATATTTCCACAATTCTGAAGCTTGCCAGAAAAGGATTTGTCTTCATTGCAATCTGTTGCTTGCTGAAGCAATCTGCAGGAAGGTACAGAATTCCAGTAATTATTGTAAAAAGAAAATTGGTAATCTAGATTGCTTCTGGACGCAGCCAGAAAACTAGAGAACCTTGGCTTCTCCTAGTATCTCTCTGCACTTTCCTTTAGCACACATATCTGGGTGTTGTGACTCCGACCCCCGAGCCTGCCTTATCGGAGGGAGAAGGCTCCGAAAGTGAAGGAGAGGAGTTGGCCAGGCCTCCCTCTCCAGGACCCTCCTCTCTGGCAATGCCTCAGGTGTCTCCCGAAGGAGAAGAGATTGGCCAGGAGCCAGGTATTGCCGAGCAGTCGCAGTCGGACAGTGATGGAGTTAAGTCTTGGTGGATCCAAGCCAGCGTCAGAGAGACAAGCGCACACAGCAGAAAAGGAGGCGTGCCGGAGATTAAGCTGAGTCACTGGACCACACCCCATAGGGGATAAAAGGGGGTGTGGTGGCCATTCAGGCTCTGTGACAGACAAAACTAAACAACTAGCGAGTCGCATTGTATCTCTGAAACTACGTTATCTGCCTGCCTTGGATTTAATACGGACTGGACTTGACAATTCTGTGGCATTTGTTTTGGTTCTCTGTGAGTAAAGTTCTTGGCAAGCAGCTACTGGGTTGCTGCCAATCCTGTTATTGAAGGAATTTATTGTCTGCAAGTTTTATTTAACTCCTGGCTGACTGTTTGTGTGCGTGTGTGAGACAGGGATAGAACTCTGGGCAGACAACTTCTGGATCCAATTTTAGCAAAACGTTATCTATCTATTCAGCTTCTGAGACTTCTGTGCCTCCCAATGGAAGATCAGGCCATGGCCATAAGAAATATAACTTTGACAACTGCAGCACTGGCCGTTATGAAATGTTCTCTCCAATATAACTTACCTGTCTCTTTTTGCTGGTTCAAGATATTTTCGTATCTAAAGATCTTCAATAATGTTCTTCATCAGATTAGAACTAGCACTTGTACAAATAGTCTCAGGTTCCTATCCTATATGTCTCTATCACTCGCAATGCCAGCATGAAATATTTCCCTTTTGTCTTGCCTTATGAAAAGATACACTCCACCATTGCTGTATGGGTTTCCCACTTCTAGGTGTAAACATAATTATTTCAGGCCTTTGGTATGGCAAAGCAGTCGGTTTTGATTATAGTGGGTTGCTCTGTAATCAATTATAACTTGATTTTGTTTTCATACATATTGTTGTTCATTAATCACTATTAACTGATTATCACATAGATTATTTTATCTATGAAAATCATGTATATACCATAACAGATATATATTTTAACCTTGATGCTGTCTGTATGTATTCACCTAGGAAGGACTGGGCTTCATACAGTTGTAATAGCTATTTACTTGTATATATTTACCTATATTACCTATATTTACTCACAACAGAATTTTGGACTTGGACAACTTAGAACTAAACCGCCTTCGGTCTGACCTAAGCGTAGTACACAAAATTATCTGCTACAACATCCTACCTGTCAATGACTACTTCAGCTTCAACCACAATAATACACGAGCACACAATAGATACAAACTTAAGGTAAACTGCTCCAAACTCAATTGCAGAAAATATGACTTCAGCAACAGAGTGGTCAATGCCTGGAATGCACTACCTGACACTGTGGTTACATTCCCAAACACCCGTAACTTTAATCTTAGATTGTCTACTGTTGACCTCACCCCATTTGTAAGAGGTCTGTAAGAGGTGTGCATAAGAGCACCAGCGTGCCTACCATCCCTGTCCTACTGTCCCCATTTATTCGTATCCATTTCCTGTATTCATAATCATGTTTATACTTATATCTGTTACCTTTATTTCCCATTTTTTTAATTTGAAAATACAAACTAAACAAAAGAAATCACAACAAAACATACAAAACATGTAAACATATAAACAAAAATTCAAATATATGTCAAGTTTATCGCAACTGTACTGTATGTTCTTATTTGTGCTTTTGACTCTTCATTATTTGGTCTATCTCTTATGTCTATCTGTTATCTTCTACATGCTTGACAAAATAAATAAATAAATAAAAATAAAATAAAAATATTCCAAAGAGAAATGTGTTGCCTCATCTTTGTTTTCTTTTAAACGGTATTTACAGATAATGTTGGTCTTTTTATTTTTCTTGAATTATTCTTCTAAATTCCTGAAGAATAAACTAGTTGGTTAATAGTAGTTTTCTACATATGCCCTCCTCTTTAATTACTATAGGTTTCCTAATCAGCTAACAGACTGCTTATTTAAACACTCCCGCTTTTGAAGAAAGTACTTTAGTCTTCGACTTACAACCACAATTGAGCCCAAAATTTATGTTGTTAAGTAAGACATTTGTTAAGTGCCCCATTTTACAATCTTTCTTGCCACAGTTGTTAAGTGAAATCACTGCAATTCATAAGTTAGTAACCTGGTTGTTAAGTGAATCTGGCTTCTGACCTTGTCAGAAGGTCGCAAAAGGGAATCCCATGACCTTGGGACACAGCAACTGTCGTAAGTGGGAAACAGTGGCCAAGCATCTGAATTTTGGTCACTAAGTGAACTGTTGTAAATCAAGGACTGTCTGTATTTTCTTACTAAATGTCTAATAAGGCACAGTACCTACAGTATCAACTCTTAAATCAAAAAAGATTATGCATTCAGAGAAAGAAAGATGCTAACATGACTATATTTTCAAAGAGGCTTTAAAAAGATCTTATAAGAGGGGCTTGCAATGGAAATTTTGTAAGTTGTTACCAAACTTACGGTTCTTCAGTTCAGCAAGCTGTGAGCAGAGTTCATAAGCAGGCTGACATGAATGCACTCTTACACTGCAAAGAGCTCTTAAGAACAAAACAATTCCAGAGATAGTTCAAAGCAAGAGATTTAATCCTTTTCTACAGATTAAACAACAGCCAGGGTTTCTAATCCTTGTACATATGTTAGCTACTAACTCACTGCAATAACAGCAGCAGCTGGTAGGAGAGAGGGGGAGAGAAAAAAATGTTAATATTGTGTTTTTATAATAATAATCCTCTCACAAAACTATATTTTGTGATTCTGACAGTGGGCTGTAATGCAAAAAAAAAAATTAATATGATTAAAAAATATTAGTTTTTGAGGTGCCAGAAGCTGCTGTTGCTAGAATGTTTAAATTCTAATGCTAGGCATTTTTCTCCCAATGATTTCCAGCCTGAGCTTGGGGGAAAAAAAACACAAAAATCCCTAGGGGAATCTGTACTTTTGAAATTACCCCAGTAATTTACCAAGATCAAAATAGGAGACCTACCCTTGCTGCTGGTTTCATAAGTGATGGCTGAAGTTTGAGTGTACTATCCTAAACTGGCTATCCTAAACTGGAAGAAACTACTTAAAATTTGCCAGGATCAATACTGCAACCCTTTAAGATCTTGAAAACACATCTTTGTAGTAAAGTTATTTAACTCTGTGACTGTGTCCGTGTATGTTTGTGTGTGTATGTTTGTGTATACAAAGAGAGAGAGAGAGAGAGACAGACAGACAAACAAACAGAGGCAGAGTGTGTGTATACGTACTGTATACATATGCATACATACATACATACATACATATATTCACATATACCATGTTTCCCTGAAAATAAGACCCTGTCTTATATTTTTTTGAACTCTGAAATAAGCGCTTGGCCTTATTGCCATGTGCTCAAAAGCCCAATTGGGCTTATTATCAGGGGATGTCTTACTTTGAGGAAAACAGGGTACATATATATATATACATACATATACATATACTAGTTGTATGTTTTATAACATCCCTCCATTAAGTAACAGTAACAGAGTTGGAAGGGACCTTGGAGGTCATCTAGTCCAACCCCCTGCTCACGCAGGAGACCTATACTAGGGTTTCAAACCACTGACCTTTCTGATCGACAAGCTCAGCATCTTAGCCACTGAGCCACCTAAGGAGCCACAAGTGATAGACAGCAAATGTCTAACAACAAAAATCAGACTCAATTTAAAGATTGCTGCAAGTCACAGAATAGTGTACTTGATTTGGACTTGGCAACTTATTTCATACTAACCATTATGATTTACTTCTTAGCATAGGAATGGCCTGACTCTTGATGGAGAAGGGCACATTTTTGTGACGAATAAGAGCAAAAATAAGGCTGATAAAGATGGATAACACTAACATTTTCTAGTTCCTCCGGGATTAATATGTGTAACAGGAGCTAGATGAAATACCAAATAAATGAAGGAGGCCAAATGTTGTTCATGTCTTCCATAAGGACAAAATGGATTAGTCAGGAAATTATAGTTAGCTCTCTCTATGTATTTTTCTTTTCATTTCCTAGTTGAATTTGTTAATCAGCTGGGAACAAAAAAAAAATTCCAGAAGACTCTAGGGATACAAATAATTTGCCAACTCCTGCCTACATGACCTTTGTGTTTCGAAAAATCAGTCTAATTACCCTTTTCAAAGTAATATTCAATTTGACCCATATATTCCCTTAAGAGAAGCATCTGAGAAAGCAAGCAATCCTTACAAATGATTAAAAGAGCCATAGTGGTTTCTTTGCTTTTATTATTCTGTAGACATCTAGTGCTGTCAAAGAAATGTATCCTACAAAGACTTGATGCTTGGGAAACAGTACTTAACAAATCCTACGGTCACATAAAAAATGGAAAGAGAAGTCTATAGTGTGATGAATTAACACTCAGACTATATTGCTTTTGTAATTCAAATAGATCTCAACATGAGAAATTGTTAACAGCGCTATATCATGCACAGTAGCTTCCTTTTTTAAGCTTAACTCAGATTGTGGTATCCTCACTTTTGAGTATGTGCTTCCCTCTAAAGCTAAACTCCTAGTAACTGCATGAATAATATGGTAATCATTTGCCACTGCCATTTTCCAGAATATTTTCTTTTTTTCCTATTTCCAAGAGTATATTCCAGTTCTGGAGTTTGCTGATGATTTCCCTGTCAGCTGCTAATGTTTTTACAGTGCCAGCAAAGGTTGCTTAAGTGCTTCCACTTTCTGTGACTTCTGCTCTTCAGGTACTGGATAAAGCACTAAATATGTTTGTGGAAAAGTAAACTCACTACCTGGATTTGAGCAGGCATCTTTTTCTCTCCTGGGATCTGGAGTTTTGGTGTTACCTGGAAAGGAGAGTTAAAATAGCCCCACCTATTCCTTAACTGATCATTCATTAAATCTAAACCATTTTCCTAAATTAGCCAGGCAGGCTCCCAATTCCTTTACAACTGTCTGAGAATTGTATGGATATCCATGAATCCTTTGTGGGTATGCATATTGTGTTACTTCTCATTGATACTAACTAATTTATTTTACCCTTTTGTGGTCTATTGCTGGTAAACTACTCTAAAGTATAAGTGCTTTTCAAGTTAGGCATAATGCTAAACTTGTTACCCATTTACAAGTTATAACAATTCTGTCAAACATAACAAAAAAGATTCTATACACTCGTCCTCTGTGAGTTTTAGAATGCATACTTCATAGGGTCCATCCCTTGCCACTCCAGAAACTGGATTTGGAGAGACTGTTGTTTCTCCACTATGTGACTGCTTTCATTTAAGAAGCACTATACAGGTAGTCTCAACTGATCATTTAGCAACTGTTCAAAGCTATGGCAGTTTGTACTTTGAGACTACTTTCTTACTTACAATCTGGATTTAAAGTTCCCAGAGTTCCCTTCCCTCCTCATAGTCACATGACTGAACTTCAGGCACTCAACATAGCCACATTTATGGTCATGTACAGGGTCACATGGTCATGTAACAGTTTTTCTGAAAACCAGCACTTTGTAGGAGATGACCAGGCTGAGCCCAGGTGGGGGGAGGGTGTAAAACACTTCATAAGTCAAAAGTCACAAGAGATCTAAGTCCAGCCCACCTTGAATGCTTCTCTTATCTCTTACATATTTCTCTTGATAGTCAGTTGCAGAGGTGGGTTTCAGCAGGTTCTGACCAGTTCTGGAGAACCGGTAGCGGAAATTTTGAGTAGTTCGGAGAATGGGTAGTAAAAATTCTGACTGGCCCCGCCCCCATCTATTCTCTGCCTCCCAAGTCCCAGCTGATCGGGAGGAAATGGGGATTTTGCAGCATCCTTCCCCTGCCACGCCCACCAAGCCATGCCACAGAACCGGTAGTAAAAAAAATTGAAACCCACCACTGGTCAGTTGGCCAGATTCTTGTAGAGAGCTTAAGCTTTCAATAAATCACTCACTTGAATTGTCTGAATCTCCTGATTTCTGGCTTGCTTCTGGTTTCCAACAAAACCACACCTATAGCAAATCATTTGTTTGCTTAATGACCACAGCAGTTAATAAATAACTGTCACAAAAAATATACTTGGTGTACATATGACCAACCCATTTGGCAACCATCACAACTTACAACCACGTAATGGGTAGTAGGCTCCATTACAGTTGTAAGTCAAGAATTAACTGCAAGCTCCTTGAAGTCTACTTTTCAGATCTCCCTTTCCATTCTTTCTGTAAAAGTGGTCCCTTTGCTCAGTTTTTCTCTACCAACTATATTCCTCCTCTTTTCTGAGATCCTTCCTTTGCTCTTCTTCCTCTCTTTTGGCTATCTTTTTTTTCCTCTCTCTTTCCTATGTCAGCCTCTCCCTCATAATACCTATCAGCAGGGGTGGGCTGCTGGGGTTTGGAGGGGTTTGGGAGAACCTCTAACTAAGATTCTGTGCAGTTCGGAAAACCTGCAAATCCCAGTCCTGGCTAGCCCCGCCCACCCTGCCCCTCCCATCCCAAGAGTCCCCACGCAGCCCATTTTGGATGCAGGTAAGTGCAGGGCATACACAGAGGCTCGGGGAGGGTGAAAAACAGGCCTACCGGAAGTTCAAGAAGACCAGAAACGGGCCTGTTTCCTGCCTCCAAAGGGCTTCCAGAGCCTGGGGAGGCCTTTTTCACCCTCCCGGAGGCTCCAGGAAAGCCTCGAGACCCCAGAGAGGGCAAACACACACACACACCAGCCATGGTGCAGGAGGCCGACTAGGCCACACCTACCATGGTCACACCAACCCAGCAACCAGGCAGAGAACCCCTTGCTAAAATTTATGAAGCCCATCCCTGCCTATCAAGGTTTCAGATGGGTCCCTCTCTCCCTCCCTCTCCCACTCTCTGTCCACAGATTCCAGTTCTCCCTCTTCATTTCAAGCCACCTTATGTAAGCTCTTGTATGTGTCTCTTTTACCTCAGAAGCAGAATCACCTTTTCTCTTTTTCATATAAACTGTTTATTCTCTACATTTGGTTACTGTGACATATACCACCATTGTTACCATTTGTTAGAGGTTTGTGTTAGGACACAAACACTCAAACTGCTTTTTCACAGGACACTACTTTATTGTACACGAATGAGCTCCTATCTTGTTTTTCTATCTATTTTCTATTTAGCTATTTCTATTCCTACTTAATGTACAAATTTCTATCTGTTATATTCTATTTCTATGATCTTATTCTTATATGAGTCATGCTGTGATTTTTCTTATCCTAAGTCTTTCTCAGCTCTTTTCTAAATCTTTCCCTTTCCTCCAGTTTTTCTGTTCTCGTAGCCTCAGCCTATTTTGCATGTGAAAACCCTTTTCACTCCTTTTTAAACTTACAAATGGACTTTTCTCTCCCACATCCCCATTCCTGGGACTCGCATTCCTCTGTTCCTGGACCAGGTTTGTGGAGTTCTGAACCTGGCCTGCAGACTTTGTTGTAGGTTTCCAGCCTCTCCTGGGTTTTCAAGGCTCTATTCGGGTTCTCTTCTCCCCCATCTCTCAGCTCTGCCACTCAGCTCCAAAACCTGACATTTTTCTCTTGCTGTCTGAAGCTGCTGAGCTGCTTTGCCTTTGGGCAGGAGCCTCCTCTTGCTTTCTTCCTGATATACCTCCTTTCTTGACACCCATGCACATTCTTCTTTCAGTTCCCTTTTTATTAAACTATTTTCCAAATAAGGAGGGGGTAAGGTTGTTTTAACCCTTTTTCCCAAATAGTATCAAAGCTCTGGATCCCAGAAGAGAGGGGGGGAATGTCTGCTCACTTCACTCTTCCATAGCACTGCACATGATTTGCTACCTACATTTTGACATTCTGAGCATAGATTCAGATACAAGCACAAGAACAATCTATAATTAGGAAGCATTGTTGAAACTGTGTAGCTCCCAGCTAATTTGCAAAACATGTGTTAAAACACAAGCTACCCAGTTTGTTCAGTTGGGTCGTTCAGTTGTTTATACCAGAAACATTAAAAAGCAACCATCTCTGCATCTGCAGCCTCCAGCATGCATACCAAAACTCATAACAATGATGTTCTACAACACATGTTTAAAGAAAAACAACATGTCCCTAAAGTCTAGAAAACAAAGATTGTACAGATTAAACAGGACATGGTCTCCTTATCAAACCATTCCATGCCATAATTCTTACTGATTTTACTCAAAGACTCTGACATTGCATAAGGCTTTTCAGGGATCTGATAGTGAGGATGCTAAAATGTCAAGAGAAGTACCTCTGAAACATTAGGTAACAGAACAAAGGTAGAAAATGAATTAATCATTAAACATCCAGCAATTGTCATGCAAAAATAACTTAAAATACATCAAGACTGTGAACATACCATACAAAAGACAAAGTCTGATAATATTTAATAATGTCCATGTTTTCATACAAAGGAGATATTGGAAGCACAAGAAATAAAAATGAATCAATATTTATTTATTTTATTCAATTTGTATCCCGCCCTTCTCCTAGTGGACTCAGGGCGGTGCACAGCCAGAACTAAAACACATACCAATACAAAATTTAAGATTCTTAAAAGAATTATATAACTGTGGTCCAAAATTTAAAACATTGAAACTAAAACCCATTTGACAATTTAAAAGGCTAAAAAAGGCTAAAAAGGGGGGGGTTCACGCCAGCCCTGCTTGATGGAAAAGAAAATATAAATGGAAGGATGTTTCAATCATTAGAGTTAAGAAAATGCTCTCTGTGTTCAAGATTATCTATTGGCTGAATTCATTTGTGGAATTGATCTTCAATTCCCTCATCCTTTCTTATGCACTCATCTGTGCTGGGGAGTAAGAAGCAAAAGTGCACTCGGCGTTAGATACAGTCCATCAAGGTTATCATGTTCCATGCCTCTTCAGAAAGTGTAGCTGAATATAGTCTGAATATAGTATGTACTTCAATAAAATCCCAGGAGGGAGGGGCTCCTACCCAGAGGGCAAAGAGGCAGAGGAGTTTATAATGTCTTGTAGGTAGGAAGATGCTTAAGAGAGCCCCTCCCTGGCAGTTCACACAGTATATCTATAGTTATGCAGATAGTAGCTTTACTCTGCTAGATTCTGTCTATAGGTAAATAACAATAAAGAAACTACTCAGAAGTAACTCCGTGTATCATTCTTGGGGCCTGATAGATATTCTAAACATATCTGATTGTCTCTTTCTGAAAACAGCATATAAAATTTTATATTTGGGATTCAGGCTAACAATGGACTGTTATTCACAGAATCGATGATCAGATCAGAGGTATGATTTTATACTCAATTATATAAATTAGGGAATTCTTTGACTAAATAGCCAATTATTAATATTCAAATGGAAGAGGTTTCCCAGAAAGATAAAAAAATAAACTTTTTTATCTATTAATTTTAGATAAATTACAGAGACAATTCAATCTAAGAAGCTGGATAAAGTTCCTGGTGTTAGTAGATTCTAGTTGGAATGATACAGAACTTTCATACACCTGTCGGTACCGTTATTAGAATTATAATCTATCATTTGAGCCATGGTGGCATAGTGGTTAGAGTGCAGTACTGCAGGCTACTTCTGCTGACTGCTGGCTGCCTGCAATTTGGTGATTCAAATCACCAGGCTCAAGGTTGACTCCATCCTTCCAAGGTGGGTAAAATGAGGACCCAAATTGTTGAGGGAAATATGCTGACTCTGTAAACTGCTTAGAGAGGGCTGTAAAGCACTGTGAAGCGGTATGTAAGTCTAAATGCTATTGCTATTTAATCTGTCTGTATTTATTTTTATTGTTTTATGAGGTTTATATTAAAGTAATATTAAAGCCTAAGATTTTAGTGGATGTGCATATTTATAGGCCATCATCTTTGTTCAACATGGATACTAAAATATTAATTGCAACACTAACCAGATAAAAAGTAACATCATCTATAATCTACCCCTTTCACTCTGAATTTTTAAAAACATAGGCAAACATCTAAAAATATCTACCTGATTATTAAAACCTTAGATAATGCAAAGAATAGGAATTTTGTTGGAATCTGGAAAGATTTTCAGTTTGGTTCACAGTGAATGAATTAATTTATGAATGAATTCTGAGATACCAGTTCCACCATCTTTTGTTCATTGGATTTCAATATACTACTTTATTTATTATATCATTTTCTACAGCCACTCACCATCATCACATAATTGTAACTTTGGACAATACTCCTAGGATTAACAATATGGTTTATTTTCTAGTTATACTGTTGAGTAGAAAAATTCTAATCTTCCCTGGGGACCCATTATGATCATAGATTCCTGCAAGATTTTAAGATTTAAAATTTCTACAGACCCTATAAAAAGTTTGCATTTGCATCTTTCTTGAAATATATCACAATATATTGAATTAAATATATCTAGATGCATAAATGTAATTTCAGAAACATAACACGGTTAAAACTTCAATTAAGCCTCTGGGGCAAGATTAATGTTATTAAAATTAATATGACATCGACATTAATGTATATTTTAAGAGGGATTTTAATGTTAATCTTTGTTAGATATTTTATACAGATAGGTTAATGAGAAAAATTTTATGGCAAGCTAAAGCCCTTCAGATATCCTTGGCCAAAATGAGGTTAGCTTATGATGATAGCAGCTTTAATCTACCAGATTTCCAAATATATCATTGGGTTTTAATTTTAACATTTATATTCTTTTGGAAGGAGAGTTTTTATGAGTACTCTTTGGGCTCATCTGGAACAGGAACAGAGGAACAGTCTGTAATGCTCTGAATTGGTGGCAAGTTTTAAGGCCCAAATGTATTAAATTGGGAGCCTTGTTTTCAGCCTAAAAGCTGCTAGGTAGGTTTTATCATTAATAGGTGAGTTGATATTTTTGATCCTCAATTGCTTGAGAAATTGAGGTTGTAAAATAACTCAAATTTGAAAATAACAATGAAGTTGTTTATTGGAACACCTGGTCAAACAATAGATATATACATGAATCAGTTGATTTCTGATGATAACCCACAATATTTGCTTGCTAATATACAACATATCATTGGCTCTAATAGCCTCTAGGACAGAGGTGGTATTCAGCCGGTTTGCACAGATTCGTGCGAACCGTTGGCGGAAATTTGGCCACGATCGCCAAACAAGTAGCGATGGCCGACTGGCCATGCCCCCAAACCAATCCCCCAGTTGCGGCTCATTTGCCCCATCCGCCATGTTCATCGTTGCCATGTTCTTTGCCTTTCAAGTCGAATGGGATGCACATGCAAGAAGAACATGGCGGTGAAGGCAGCAGCTTTTTCCATGACCTCTGTTACTTTTTAATGACCTGCAGCCAGCTGCCACATCTTTGAGAGCCACTTTATGGCTGCGATGGCTGGCTGGGGGCCACAGAAAACTCCGGTCAGCTTGCCTTCTGGACTCTGGACCAGCCACCACGGAAGGTAAGCAGCCCAAACAAAGAGGCGGTGGTGGGGGAAGAAGCAGGACTAGGACCAGAACCGCTAAAGGAGGGGAAATGTGGGCAACTGGTGAAGGGAGGGCGTAGATGGGTGGAAACTCCCAAAAATTTCCTACCATTTCCTGTGGGCATGGCAAGATGGGGGGTCATGTAACTGAGTGGGCGTGAGTGACATCAAGTTGGCCACAGTCACTCACTCACATGCCCCCCACCTAGCCACACCCACCAAACCTGTAGCAAAAATATTTGAAACCCACCACTGTTCTAGGATAATGAAATTGTAGAACCCTTAAGAGAATAGGTACTTCAACAGGAACCCAATAAGAATCCAATTTTATAAGGAATTAAAAAGTAAACATAAGGTTAATATATATATATGAAATATGGAATGGAAAATTGGAATAGCTAGGAATTATGAAATGTAGCATATAATTCTTATGATTTAAAAATGAAATTTATTCAGCATTTTTCTTTTATTGGATTCCCCAAAGACTGTTTTAAAAAGGTTGGACATTTTTTGTCCTGGCATTATAAGAAATTTGAAATCTTCTTAGCTCTTATGATCTCATTTTGGTTTCAAATTATTACATATATCAATAAAATTTTAGAAAGAATTATTCATGTGATGTTAAACTATATTGCTAATGGGGAATATCCTATATAGGATTTGTATCCCCATAAACAATTTTGCCACTGTTAAGCCTTGACAAAGAGAATAATTTTGCATAAAAGAAAGAAAGTTATCTTCTGATTTTAAGGAATGGAATTAGGATATGAATCTATGATGCATTTTGAAAAATCTGTGTGCTAAAAATGAGAAGATGAAGTAATATGTTTCTGTGTGGTTAAATTCCATGATAAAGTTGAAGATTGACTCAATTTTGTATTAATATCAAAGAATATATCGTTTTTTCTTTTGTGTTTGTTTCCTAATTAGCCTTTTTTTCTTTTTTGTCACATTTAGTTTATTTTAATCACCATAATATATCTAGCGTTTTTCTTTTTCTTTTTATAGCTACCATTTATCCTTTTTATCCTGCCGGTATGGTAACTTTATGTTTGTCCCTAGTTAAAAGATAGAGAGCCAGTGTTGTGTAGTAGTTCAACAATCAGTCTAGAAACTGGAGGACTGTGAGTTCTAGTTCCACTGTAGGCACAAAACCAACTAGATGCCCTTGGCCCTGTCACTTTCTTTCAACCCTAGGGAGGAAGCAATGGTAAATCACTTTTGGAAAAAAAAATCTTCCCAAGAAAACTGCAGGGACTTGTCCAGGTATTCTCTGAGGATTAGACACAATTGAAAAAAGAAAAAAATTAAAACTTTAAAAAGTATGGTTTATATTACAGCAATTTTTACAAATCAGTTATACAACTTCATAAGCTGCAGTATTTCAAAAGATTCCCAAAAAAACAAATAAACAATACATCAATCCTATTCATATAAAAGATATAAAGGCTAGACTCCAATGCAATAAACAAATTATTGCATTTGTGCATGTAATCCCCTTTTTCTATTTAGTTCACCTCCCATATCCTTCCCAAGGCTCCCCAATGTTATGCATATTTGCTTTTGCCTATGTGAAATGACTAATTGGGGTTACAAAATAGTAAAGGTCAAGTTTAAAAGCAGTAATGAAAACTCCAAAGAATCAAAGAGTGATCTGCAGTGTTGTCCAAGACAAGTCAAAGTCTGCAGCAAATAACAAAGCATACGATGTAACTTAAGGCAAACAATTGTTCAGGTTCTAGAAGGCAGCAAAAGCAAACCAGAGTATATTGTGGCAGTGCATGGAAGCGAATTTGATAGCTTTAGGAATCAAATCACTTGAATCCTAGAACATTTATTGCAGAAAAATAGCAGGTCAATTGGAGTTCATCATATCATCTAATTTCTCTGGTTGATCAGCTACAATCTCTGTTCTTGTTAGGTGATGAATATTATTCAAAACACTCATTTCTTCTACCTACAAACTTCTACCTAAATGCATTCTGGAGTTTATAACAAAGAGAAGACAGTAGAGTCCTTGATGCTTTCCAAGTTTGAATATTTGCAGCAGACCCAACTATACATATATTCTCTTCTACTGGAAAATAAGAGATTTGCATCAATGTAAACAAGGACATTTTTCCAGTGGTGGATTGCTACCGGTTCGCCCCAGTTCAGGCAAACCAGTAGCAGTAGCAGCGGGAGGCTCTGCTCACCCACCTGGACATCATCAAATACGGTCTGCTCATGGGCAGAAGCTTCTGAGCATGTGTAAACGTGGCGCGCGCGAACCAGTAGCAAAGGTAAGTGAAACCCACCCCTGATCTTGTCCCATTTCTGTAAACAACCTTCACAATACACAAATATATCAAACATCTTTGACATTTACTTAAAAATATTCAAATTCTAGGATAAATTCAGTTTCATTGCAAAAAGAAGATAATCAAAATATCTCAAACTAATGTGTCAACATGTCTGGAAGAAGTTATCCTTAGTAATAAGTTATACAGAGTTATTTTTTTCTTATATGTCATGAATCTCAGAGACTCTTCCTATCCAGCTTACAATCTTTTTGGACTGTTGTCTTCTGGCAGAAGATACAGAACAATTAAAACTCGGACCACACATCTTCTGAATAGTTTTTATCCCAGAGCTATAATTGCACTCAACTAAAGGGCCACCATCAGTGAGCTGTTAGATAGCATTAATTGGTCTACTGTGTGGATGCTTGGGTGGTTTAGGGGTGGGGAATTTTTGATGGGTGGGGGTGTGTCTGGGGAGTGTCATGTGTGTTGGGCCTGGTCTCTGGGTGTTATGTGAATTTCGTTGTATGGATATACTGTGTATATACATACAATGACAATAAACTTTATATTAAAAAAATATAAAAATCCAAATTAAACCATTGAGGAAATACTTTGTTAACTCAAGTAGAAATTAAAGCCACATTCCTTTTTTCTGTCCTTGAGTTTTGATTTGTTCGGCGAAGAACAATCCTTTGTATGTCTTCTTTAGTCCAGTGAATAAAATGAGAACCAAGTCAACAAATCAATGTGAACTCAATGACTAAAATATCCCAGACTTAGTGTACCAGATAATAATAAATAATAAAGATGAATGAAGATAGATGAATAAATAATAAAGATAAACACATCTTACTGTATTTAACATATTGAGCAGCACTTCTCAAAGAAACTGAGATTCCCCAAAATAATCAAGTTACTCCCTGAAACTTGACATTTGATTAACTATATCCTTTGTTTAATTAGCATGTCAACAAATTAGCTAAGAGCTACTGGTATATTGAATGTATTTTTATTGCAGGTTGTGTGAGCTCTTGTTTATCTTCAAAATCTAGCAGTGTCATGAGGATAAACACAGTCTTTCCTTTTTCACTAGAGAAGCAGTGAAACACACTTGGGGGTGTGTTTTTGATCCTCAAAAGCTCTTCCATTAAGTTGAAAGAGAGATTCAGAAGTTGTTTTGATGTTTTTTGATAGATGTCAGAGTGGAAATGTCCACTGTGAGATTATTTGAAACAGAAGATAACAACTGGGGACTTAAATCTAGACTTGAAAAGGCTGGAGAGAGGGGGAGAGGGAGGGAGGGAGGGAGGGAGGGAGGGAGGGAGGGAGGGAGAGACAGAGAGAGAGAGAGAGAGAGAGAGAGAGAGAGAGAGAGAGAGAGAGAGAGAGAGAGAGAGAGAGAGAGAGAGATGCACACAAACTACAGTGAGACTTGTCCTTGGTGCATGTGATTGTGATTTTATACTCAGACATTGCCCCAGGGGAAACGTGTTTCCATGCTTCCAAAAGGGTTAAATTATCTGACAAAGTATAACAGATGAAAATATCAGATTAAAAATAAATGAGTACAATACTATATGTTATAATGAGCCTATATCATTCACCAAAAGACTACTAATCATTTACAAGGATCAAGTTGCCACACTTCCAAGTAGGAATTGATAGGAGAAAAAAAAAATATTTAGTCTTTCCCGTGCTTGCAAATTCTCCTCTGCAAACTCTTTCCCCTGCAAACCACTTTCTTTCCCAGGATAGTATTTTTATTTTTTAAAAATCCAGCTGCAGAAAGATTAAACCTACTTAGAATCTAAGTTAACATTTCAGGAGAAACGTTGACAACAGATTTAAGCATCCCTTTCTGAGTGATAATCCACTTTATGAAGTTATAATGGAATTGTCTGAGGGAATGTCTGCAAAATATAGCAGAATAGGAACGTATGGACATTTCATTCATAGGAACAGGATCAAGGAGATCAAAGATACCTTCAATCATAAAGTATCTGCTAATAAAAGGAGCACTAAAGTATATCATATTATCTTCTCTAAGAATCTAGTCTTAGAGGTAGTCTGCTCTTAGAGGTCATCCAGAAAAGCAGCAGCAAACGTGACTACTAACACTCCTTACTGTAAGGTTATAGTAACAGAATCTTGCTAATCTGAAAGTCCATCTCTATCCTCTCCCCTTGACTTTACAGTCCAAGAAATTAGAGGGTTCTTTCTGAGAATTTTGCCACAGTCCCATTGCTTCTGCAGGTTAAGCTGCCTTTATTTGACCGTTGTCTAGTCTGATGCTCCTCCTCCTATCTCTTAAGGACATATTCACATACCTTTACAGGAGGCTTGACAACTCTCAAGCACTTTTGATACTTCAACAGTGTTATCCTCTTGGACCATCTCCATGACTTGCCTTTCTGCACCTGTTACCAAGAGTTCCACTTATGGGATCATCTTAGAGTGAGTGGATCTCCCCACCATAAAAGCCATGTTGTGATATCCTATAAGACACACTTAATTTCACATCTAACCAAAACCATTTGGGGGTAGTTCTCAAGAGTTTTGTGGTTAGGAGGTTGCCCTCAATATATTGACGACCCGTGCTCTGCTTCTCTATATACATGTGAATCAGATTAACAGATTAACAGAGTTGTAAGGGACTTTATAGGTCATCTAGTCCAACCCCCTGCTCAAGCAGGAGACCCTACACCATTTCTGACAAATGGCAGTCCAGTCTTTTCTTGAAAGTCTCAAGTGATGAAGCTCCCACAACTTCTGAAGGCAAGGTGTTCCATTGGTTGATTGTTCTCACTATCAGAAAGTTCCTCCTCATTTCTAGGTTGAATCTCTCCTTGGTCAGTTTCCATCCATTATTCCTTGTCTGGACTTCAGGTGCTTTGGAAAAGAGCTTGACCCTCTCCTCTCTGTGGCAGCCCCTCAAGTATTGGAAGACAGCTATCTTCATATATATAATCAGAAGAAGTACGAATGTTTTGAACCACTGCCTGGAAAAAGTGATGGCCAATGGCCAATTAAGTGATCTAAAATCCTGGCAAGGCAGAAATCTAGAAGGGGATGGTTCCCAAGTATAGGAATTGGGAGATTTGTCTGACCTAAATGGTATCTGAAAATGACTTTAAGGGATGAGAGAAAAGAGATGTTGTTGAGGGAAAGATCAGACAAGAGAGGGAGGACACTCCAGAGGCATAACAGTCAGAGAAAGAAACTTAGGAAGGGCCCACCCTGTTGATGAAGCTGTTAAAAGTGTTGGTCAGAGACTTAAACTTTGAGACCTGCAGAATTAATGTCATCCCTCTCAGTTAAACCAGACAGGAAATACAACCAGCTGAACTAATCCTACTTTATTGTAAAGCTACATTAACAGAATCTTGCAAGTCTCAAAATAGAAATCTCTAGGGAAGGATAGTGCATGCTTCACTATTGGTTTTCTAAAAATGTGAACATCAGTCATTAATAAATCACTTTGATATCCTAAGAATGTAGATGATATATTTATACTACAATGGAGAAAATGTCAAATATATAGCACAGAACTCTAGAACAATAACTCTATTTCCAACTTTAGTTAAATGACTGAATTAGGCTTCTAGATTAGGTAAGATTTTATTTTTAATTCATTCTCTGTATCATTACACATATTTTACACTCCCGTGTTATACTAACAGCATAAAAGTAAGATGAACACAAAATGTCAGAAGTAATTCATTTATGGAATATTAACCCTCTCCTGATTGAGTTCTCATCCTGCCAATAACATTTTGCTTCATGCTGTAAAGTACTGTACATTCCTGATATTAAGCTGCTGTGACAAACCTATAGGCTTCACTTATCAGCACAAAACACGTGAAACTGACCACCGAGAGTAAAAATTATTTGCACAGCTATAAAGTATGAGCTGAAGTGCACTAGATATTTGCATAAATTAGAACTACCAGATCGGCACTGCAAAAATCTGGGCTAGCATTAGATGGCAGCAAAAATAGTTTTAACTGCATCACTTTGATGAAGGAATTCCAGATGAACATAGGAGTCTAGAAGAATACGTGCATCTGTTTACTTAAATTTTGCTTGAGTCTGGGTTTGTGTGTATGTGTGTGTATGTGCACACACAAATACACACATGCACAAACACATACATATAATCTTTAAAATTAAGACAATGTATAGTAGTAGAGAGCAATGTTTTCATCAAATCACTATTTATTTCCCTTTGTTTTAGACTACGCATAAAAGCACATAATTAACAGAAAATAAGATTTAAATATTTTCTGACCTCAGATTCTGCAATGCAATGTGTCTCAATGGAGAAAAGTAATAAGTATCAAAGGCTGGGCAGAGCATAACTTGCTGGTGAGAAACACCAAGCTTTCTTTCTTTATAGATAAACAGTTCACCAATTACAACTTGGGACTACTTTCCTCTAAATAAATTTATCCCATTCAGATCAAACATAGTTAACTGATTTTCTAGGAATCACCAAAAAATATCACATAAGATACACATTAATTAAATTAAATGTTACTTTGATATCAGCAATATATTCCAATGTTTTTCTTAAACACTTTCATCCTTTTATTTCAGCTTACTAGCATTGGAATCTTTAGTATTAAAGTACTACCATGGTAATTTTTTAAAAAAGGAAAGAAAATTTTATTAGTAACCAAATCCTTTAAAAGTCTATGTTCCAATTCGTGGTCTTCCAGAAACTTCCTGTAAAATATGTAAACAGGACTTTCTATCTTATTTTGTCTTCTAGAAAAAACATTAATGATGCAATGCAATTCACTTTTGCATTGGAACCCAAAAAATAAATTGGAAGAAACTTTTTTTAATCTACTGAGACTTTGGAATTCTTTAATAAACATTCAGGCTAACAGTTCTTAGGATGCATGGACTTTAGTGAATTAAGGACTGGGCCAGCTTTTTCTCATGAAATGTTTTCCTTAAATAATAATGGCTAGTTATCATCCTTATTAATACTGTCCTATAATGATGACCTGTAATAATAATGGTGACCTACTATCACAATTAATACAAATTTGATATTCTTTAATCAAGATAGTTAGTTATCATCATATATAGTAACAGTGACAGAAATAAAATTGGGCCTTAATGTCTAGAAATTAGAAATCTACTTCTCTTTGGGGAAGTAAACATGAGGAAAATTTAGTTTCCTTTACCTTTATGTTTTGGAAAGCACCAACAGTATTCATCTTTCTGTAAATGCAGAACGGGAATGGAGAAAAAGCATATCAAAGTCTTCTTGTAAGTCTTGGTTGATGTGAACATAAACTATAAGGGTTTTTGAATCTTGGTAACTTGGTAATGTATCAAAGGGAAGGACAAAATTACTCCACAATTAAATGTGGGAACAAGTTCTGGACTCAACTCTGATATACCAACACATTGCTGAACTTATAAGTGTCTTTAGTTCCACTTTGGAGATCTTACACTGTTGGTCAAGAAAAAAATGAGACCATGTGTTCACGTCCTGCCTGTTGTGATTCCCCCGGCAGCCTGCGGAGCTGGCAGTAGAGTCGGACAGTGAGGAGGCTGGAGAAGAACATGGGCCAGTCCTGAAGTCTGGGGAAGGCTTGGACAAGGGCTTTGTGTCAGAGGCAGAGATGGGGCCAGGGCAGGGGTGGGTTCTAAAAATTTTTATTACCAGTTCTGAGGGCGTGGCTTATTTTGTGGGCATGGCTTGATGGTCATGTGACAATTATTTAGGATTTAGCAGAGCTACTGGTCTACCAGCTTTTAATTGCTTGCAGAGCTGTACCAATCTACCCATTTATTTTTGCAGGCACTGATCTACTCATGTATTTTTGCAGGCACTGATCTACTCATGTATTTTTGCAGGCACTGATCTACTCATGTATTTTTGCAGGCACTGATCTACTCATGTATTTTTGCAGGCACTGATCTATTCATGTATTTTTGCAGGCATCGGTCTACTTTTTTGTTTTCTTTTAACACTGATCAGCTGTAGGGTGGCCCTTTGAAGCCCCACAGCAAGAGTTTAAACAGTTTTTTTTCCCCTCTAGCCATCAGCTGGGACTAAGGAAGCAGCAATAGATTGGGGGTGGGGGCAAATAAAAAGTAAGAATAACATGGGGGGTGGGGGGCAGAACCGGTTTGGTGATGTCATATCGTCACTGCTACTGGCTCGCAGAACCAGGCCGAACCGGGAGGAACCCACCACTGGACCAGGGCCATCTGGGAGTTATGTGCTGACTCCGAAGCCTCCAGAGTCTGATGTCAGAGAGGCAGAGGGACAGGGTGAGCCTGTTCCCAGTGCGTGAATGCGCAGAGCTGCCAGAAGGCAAGAAGTTAAGAAAAAAAGGGCGACTCCGGAGTAACATGTGGAGATGATTGGCCCCTCCCATAAGACATAAAGGAGGAGCAAAGGCATGTGAGCCTTTGCAGGAAGCAACTTTGTTCATGCTGGTCGGTTTAAAATCTGAAGCTCCATTTTGACTCTGTGCTCCGTGTGACCTTGCAAAGCTAATTGCCAATTAGGTCTTTGGCAGCGTGTCAAGGGAGATATAGGCGGGTGCTTATCAGCCTTATCCTGAAGGACTGTGGCAAACTTCTGTCGTACTCTTTACACACTTAGTAGTGACTCATTACACGCTGTGAATGAACAGAATTCACAGCCGTTGAAATAAAAAGAGGATTTTTGGGACTAATTGTATACTTTTTATTGTCTCAGGAAGCCTGGGTCAGAACACTGCCTTAGCCAAGAAAACCAGATAGGTGACTTAGAGCCAGTCATTCCTCTCAGCATAATTCATCTCGCAAGGTTGTTGTGGGAAAATAGGAAGAGCAAATGGTGTTGGATATGTTCCCTGCCTTGAGTGATTTATAAAAATAATAAAGGTGGGATACAAATAAATGAAAAATTAATACATAAAAATCAGGAAGGGCTAGGGAAATAGCTGACCTGCATAACCCATATACCCCTTTTAATTTAATGCTGCTAATTGTGACCACACCTTATGTTTTTTGAACTCCCACCACAAAGATTTCTGCTTTTGAGGGCTAATTAAGATCAGCTAGGACAGGCTCCAATGGGACAGACAAGACTCAAAACCTAAAAAACTGAACTTGTGATTAGGATAATGCTAGCTAATATTATTCCTTACTGGTTAATAAAGACAAGTAATTCTAACCTAGCACAGTTGCTCCTGTTCAGTCCCTGGATGGCAATAGCTTTGAGGTGCTATCAAGGGTTTTGTGGGTTCACAGAAAATGATTCAACACACAGCAGACTAAAAATCCTACTTATGATTTGTTTTCCATTTTCTGTGAGCATAAAAGTGATGAGAAGTGATCCCTTCAGCAGCACCCATTTCTTTAAGCCAAACAACATTTATCTAAGCCATTTACAACTGTCTTGACTGGGCTCTCCCCCACTCTCCCACCTCCCTCCATTTCAGCAGCCATAAAACACTCATTTATATGTGTTGGTTCAGGCCTTCCTACATTAACTGTTTCTCTGCTTAAGTGAGGTCCACATTATATTTGTAGCTATTTTGAAAACGCTCCCCACTTAAATAAGGGCCTAAATCAGGATAGAAAGAATAGTCACACTTTTGAGCTTTAGTCATCTTTGGACTTTGGAAGTCTCCCAAGAATAGCACGGTAAACTAAGAAAACAAATGAATCATAGAACAAATCAATTTAAAGCACAAATAACTCAAAGCACAAATAACCAGGGGAAGATTATCATATTCGGGCACGTAAGCAAAGTTTTAGCTCATGTGAGAACCCTATAATGATAGGAAAGAGGGAAAGTAGGACAATCAACAGCAAGGTGGAAGGACTCAAAGGCCTGAAGAATCAGGTTAGGGATCGATCACCTTGGACAAAATCTAATCAATCAATATGGATTATATTTAGCAATCTATTTCAGATTGGCAAGATGGAAATTTAGTTTTTCTTCTACCTTTTCTGCACTGAGAAGAGCCTTAACATGATCTCTACTGGAACTAAAACAGGTACTGTTTCCACAGCAAACAGTACCTAGAGCCCAATCGGCTACCATCTTTCTCTTTTAATGCCTAAACCTAGTTTCTCAGATCTCCCTTCTCTTTTGCCAGAATATCATCTTCCCTCTCCTGTGAGAAAGGGATTGCCTTGGAATAAAGTGTGTTTTCTTTTCTTCTCCCATCATAAGTATCAGTATCATCTAAAACACGGGTGTCAAACTTGCCGCGTCATGTTTCATGACGTTTTTCCCATTCATGGAGCTGGGGTGGACATGGCCTGCACGTAATGCCAATTTGACACCCCTGTGCTAAAAGAAGCACGTATGTATGTCTACAAATTCAACGTTATAAAATGGCCAATAATCCTTAGTGCTATATGTGTCTTTTTGTCCCAGAGAGCCAAAAACACCATCAGCATTTTTTTTTTTTTTAAAAAAAGAAGAATCTCAAGTATATAATTTAAACACTTTGCCTGGGTCTTTATTTATTTATTTATTTACTTACTTATTTGTTAAATTTATGTACCACCCATCTTGTCAGAGACAACTCTGGGCTGATTAAAGATTACAAAGATTAAAACTGATAAACATTCAAATAATTAAAAAATAACAACAATAATAAATATTGTTAAAAGATGGGAAGGAAAGGAACATAAGGAACACAGGAAGAGGTGGGGTCTTTCCTAATCCAGAAAAAAGACACCTCCAGAATGGTGCACCCCCACTGGGTCCCAGCTGATAGAGCCAAGTCTTCAGGTGCTTCATGGAAGGTTTAAAAGGGGGGGTTGCAGGGGTGAAATGCTCCCGGTTCGGACCGGGTCAGCCGATCCAGTAGCGATTGTGGCAGGTGATTCGGAGAACTAGTAGTGATGGTAGTGCAAGACTCCGCCCACCCACCCGGGTGTCATTACTTCCAGCTTTTAAAAAGTAAAAAAAAGGCTCTGATGATTGCGCGCCACAGCTGTGATCGTCAGCTTTTTTTTTACCTTTTAAAATATCTAGGCTGTAAAAAAATGCTTTAAAAAAGTAAAAAAAAAAAGTTGGGGGAGGTATGATGTTCCAAAGGACATGAGCTATGGTAGAAAAGAATTTTCTCCTGTACCCCACCAGTTGAAAATTCTTGACTGATGGTGCATGCAGCAAACCCACTCTGCCGGCACAGGTGAGGAGGGTTAATCCCATTGGATAGGGTTCTTCAGATAACCTGGACCAATGCCATGAAGGGCTTCAAAGGTGATAACCAGCACCTTAAATTACACCTGGAAGATGGGGACTTGGAGATACACTCCTGTGATGGATTGAATATTGTTAATAATTGCAGTTATTTGTAATCCTATATATTTGGAATATTGATGTTATAGTGGAATAATGAGTGATTTTTAAAATATTGAATGACAACATTTACTAAAGGATAATAAACACAGGGTGCGAAGAAATGTTACTTATGCTTAAATGAATTAAAGAAAAAATGTAAAAGGAATAGGAAATGAGACTAGTATTGTTTGAAGTTGGAAGATTAGAATTCTACACACTATTTGTATTATTATTGTTAACATTGTTAACAAGCTGACCGAATCAATGTACTGTCCACGAAACATGCACGTTTATATTGGAAAAAATAAAAAACTTAATTTAAAAAAATTGCACCTGGAAGCAAACCAACAGCCAATGCAGCTTGCTGAACAGAAGTGTAACATTGGTTTATACGCTTGCTTTTGTTGAAAAATTACTGTTAGTAGTATTTCATTTGCCAGAAAATGCTAAGGGAAAAAAACATCAAGAATCCAAAGTGAGGTAAATTATGAAATGAACACTTAAGGCCTTTTAATAGATTTTAATATTTGAATATAATGCATTTCTCTTTTTAAATAGTATTTTAAAGTTCTAATAACTAATTAGAATTATAATAATTCTAATCACTGATCCAAATTCACAATGGGTTCCAAGTTACTGGCATGAGATCCTGATTTTGCTTCATGGAACTGACCCTAAAAAAATTATAAATCTTTTCACCATTCAACATTATGCTCTCTCTCAATTTCTCACAGATTTCTCAAGAAATAAAAGAATGTTTGTTTAATGTTCCCCATTGCCGCAGCCACTTTTCAATAGATGAACCAATCTTTGTTAATAGAACACCTTGGTTGTAAATGTTTATTCATGATAAATAGTACTGATGTCACCTCTTTGTGTTATAATGGAAATTCTGAAAAAAAAATGCTGCAGGGACTGAAATGCCAGTGGAAAGTGCAATTAGGACAAGGGAATGAGCAGATGTTAAAATGATCAACCTGTGGGCATATGCACTTTTCCTTGAAGCAATTTTGTCAGACTTCTTGCTCTCTTGCTAGCTCCATCTCATTATGGCACTGTTGAATGAGAACACATTCAAGATCTCTCTCCTTTTTTTCACCCAGAATGTCACTAACCTTTCGAGTGTCTGCTTTTCGCCTATGCAAGCATTAAAATTACAATTTACATCCCATTTGAATATCTAAGGTCAATTATTAATCAAGCTTCAGGTGTCAAAGTGATGCAATGAGTCATTGCAGTGCATATGGAACAGTTTAGGAAGCATAAATATGTATAGGGCCATTTGATCAGGTACAAACCATCTCATCTTCAGTATTCTCTTTTAAGTTCATAGCATGTGAATAGACTTACATCTGTTTTAAATGGGGCAGCAGTGTCCGTAACAATCATCCATGCAAAAAAAAACAAATAGACATTTGTAATGCAATGCAAGTAGGTCATGCATTGCATTTTATGTTAGTGCAGCCTCTCTATTTTCCCCCCAAATTATCCTAAATCTTATAAAGTCCTATTGAGATGATGCTTTTCCATGAGACTTCATGTGATCTCAATATTATGACATAAGATCTCACAAGAATGCCAATATTTTGTGAGATGTAGCAAGACGCCAACCATTTAAGTTTTTTTTTAAAAAATTTTTTTTAATTGGGTAAGATCCTTCTGCAGGGTCAAAATAAAATAGTAACAGATTTTTTTCATAATTTCATAATAATTATTTCATGCATATTTTTTCTGTAAGTTTGATTCAATCCTTACAAATCATTTAAGGGGACAGAGAAGCAATGCTTTCCTCACACAAGATTCATTATGTTATGTTGTGTTGTGTTGTGTTGTGTTGTTATGTTAATTATTATTACTATACTATACTATACTATACTATACTATACTATACTATACTATACTATACTATACTATACTATACTATACTATACTATACTACCCTGTTTCCCCAAAAATAAGACATCCCCTGATAATAAACCCAATCCGGCTTTTGAGTGCATGCGCTAAAACAAGCCTACCCCCGAAAATAAGCCCTCCCTGAAAATATTTAAATGCAGAGCTGGTAAGACAGCAAGAGGAGCCCCATCTTACTCCACTCACCCCAAAATAATAGACCTTTCCGAAAATAAGGTCAAGCGTTTATTTCGGGGTTCAAAAAAATATAAGACAGGATCTTATTTTTGGGGAAACACTGTATACTATACTAGCATTACTATAATTTCAAATCTAACGTCTGATAGCACACATAAATGATACTGATAAAGGAGAATATTTGTAGCTCAGGGTTGAAATGAGGTTGAACATCATCAATGCAGTGATGGTGTTACCTAGTTTGGATAATGAAACATCTGCAGGAAAACAACCAAGCTCAGACAGTCCCAAAGATGCCTCACACATAAAGGACTCAAATTTAGGGGGACAAGATCTAAAAAGCTATGTCACAGTATGTTCTCAGCAACATCTCTTAATAGTTTCATGATAACAAGAGAAATAACCTAAAATAAAATAAGTTTAAAATGCTATGTATTTTTTTAAATTAATTACACCCACTTGTCAAAAATAGTCATAACAAAAGTGCTTGCTGGTGACCAATTGACTGTATATTAATCTTGCCTTATTTATAAAAATGTGGGTTCAAAAAACATCCTTTTGCCATTATGATTGGCTCTCCATGTAACCATTCCTTACCAAAGCAAATCCATACAAGTGGTAAAGCTCAAAATAGTTGAGAATGTCTTCATTGCTACTGCTAGAATCTCCCGGTCAGAAAACCGCCTATCTAGCAGAAAACAAGACATAGACAAGAATAATTGTATAATACCTTTTCATAGCTATTGCAAAATTAATAACCTTTTCATTTGTATTGATCTCAGTCCATCTGAAAAGGAATTATTAAAATGTGACAATAAGCAAAATATACAGTAGCAATGATGCTAAAATCATCTTCCATTCTATTCTAAATGAATTGGCCTCAATAAACTCTCTTTTTTCTTAGGTATTGAGAACTCACCTCAAAACCTAAAACACTAATAAGCTCCCATAAAATACTTTTTTGAAAGAGGAGAAAATATGTCTAAAATCTATGCTAGATTCCACATGAATTTTCAAGTGCGGTCTTCCACCCACTTAAAAAAGGTTCAGATTTCTCAGCATTCTCTATAATTGCATTCATAAACTTAATTCACCAAAGGTAACACGTGGAGACATGTATTAAAATAAAGTTTTAGGTATTTAGACAAGTTAAATTGTGAAATAAGCTGTGTGTTGAAAGAATCCATTATTGTTCTGCTAAAGAAATGAAATAAAAAGGGAGAGTAAATGCCAAAATTACAGCAGGATTAGTTTGTTAAGTGTCCCTAGGAAGATATTTACACAATGCTGATTTAAAGAGTACTAGAGATAACACTGAGCAAAACATAATGCAGTTTTATATCAAGCGGCAGGTGTGCAAGACAGATTTTTACTCTACAAGAGCACATCATTGAGGAAGGCATGGATGCGGAGAAGTTTATTACATTGTTAATTTACAGAAAATCGATGTAATAAAAAGAATAGGCTTAAATTATGTATTGTCTGCAGGAATATGGAGCTGGAAGTTGGTTGCCGAATACGGTAAGCATATAAGCATACACACATGTATAAATAAAACACTGAGCAAATGGCTCAGTACCGAACAGCAACTGAAACAAGGATGTGTGATATTCCATTGGGTATTTAATCTATTTATAGATAAATATGAAAAGAATGCTTTTGATTACTATTAAAAGTGTGTTGTTGGGGAATGCAAAAGTACCATATGTGCAATTTTGTCTACAGATAGTACTGTTTTATTGATTGAGAACTCAACGGCTTTGCAGTAACTACTAGATGGATTAGAGCGGAATGAAGTGTTTGGATCCACAGTAGAAAAGGCACTTCTGTTCTTTCACGGGCACCTTCCCTGAATCTACTGGAAACCCCTTAAAGGACACCTGTTTTTTTCTGCTGTTAAAGGAGATGTAACTCTTCCTTTAGGGGGTGGTGCAATGCCTCAGTGGTTAAGGATACTGACCTTGTCAGCTGACAAACTGACAGCCTGGGTTCACTGAGCACTGCACAACAGTGCTCAGGTCTTGCCCCAGCTCCTGTCCACCCCATTTAGCAGTTTGAAAGCATGCAAATGCAAGTAGATAAATAGGTATCACTTCAGTGAGAAAGTAACTCTGTTCTGTGAGCTTCTGCATATAGTCATGCTAGCCATATGGCATGAAAGTGTCTACAGAAAACCCTGGCTCCCTTGGCTAAGATACAGAGATGAGCATCATCCTCTAGAATCAGACACAATTGGACAGGGGAAAACTACCTTGTTAAAAAAAAAAAATCTTTACCCAGGCTCAAAAAAACCATTGCTTGGGTTCAGGTAGAGGGTGTAAGGCAGAGGTGCTATTCAGCCAGTTCACACCGGTTCATGCAAACCATTGGTGGAAATTTGGCCAAGGTCGCCAAACCGGTAGTGATGGCCAGCTGGCCACACCCCCAAACTGGTCCCCCAGTCACCGGTCACTTGCCCCGCCCACCATGTTCATTGCTGCCAAGTTCTTCGCGCATGCACATCCTATTGTCTTACAAGTCCAAGTGAAGAACATGGCAGCAGCTTTTTCCGTGACCTCCGGTACTTTTTGGTGGCCTGTAGTTAGCTGCCTCAGCTGCAAAACAGCTCTCAAAGAGGCAGCAGCTGGGAGGCTTCTTTGCCAGCTGCTTTCCAGCAGCGGCGGCTGGTGGGGGCCACCAAAAACTCTGGTCAGCTTACCTTCCAGACTCTGAACCAGCCGCCATGGAAGGTAAGCAACCTGAACAAAGAGGCAGTGGTGGGGGAGGAAGCGGGGTTAGGGCCAGGGCTGCTAAAGGAGGGGAAACAGGGGTGACTGGCGAAGGAAGGGCGGGGGTAAATAGGTGGAAATTCCAAAAATTTTCCTACCTTTTCCTGTGGGTGTGGCTAGGTGGGGGGTGGGTCATGTGACAGAGTGGGCATGGGTGTGAGTGATGTCAAGTTGGCCATGCCCACTCAGTCACATGCCCCCCACCTAGCCACGCCCACAGAACTGGTAGCAAAACCCACCACTGGTGTAAGGAATGATTTTTTGTTGTCAAGGGAGAAAAAAAGGTTGTATATAAAAGCAAACTTTAATTATACTCCTTATTTGGGGATGAGAGTTGGCTATGTCTATAGAAAGACAGACAAGTAGGCTGAGCAGATAAAGTAGGTTGAAAGATAAAGTAGTGTGAATGTTTGGTGAAGCAAGGTCAAATAGGGTCAGGAATAGATGAGTGATAAATGAATATAATTTAATATAAAAATCAGTGGCTAGTGCCAAAGAAATGTTTTGAGGGAGTTTGTCATGTAGTAGTTGTAGAAGAAGCAAAGATGGTTTACAAGAATAGAAAGGTATGGAGTAACATAGTAAATAGTAAATGAGATTTACTACCAACACATCTATCTCTGTGGTCGCTAGGAGTGATAGATGACTAATCAAATCAAATGAGATTTAGATATATTTCTTTTCTTGTTCTTATCACATGCTTTTAATTTCTTTGGTATATTTTCTGTGCTTGAATAACCCTGCCCTAGAAAGGAATAACATGATGCCTCTATCTGCATACGTATGAACTGCTGTCTTTTCAAACTTCACAGAAAAGATTTCTCTACTCCTGAACGCAGAAATGGAATCAAATATATCTCGTTCATGTCAAGATGTTTTTTTAAATCCTTTCTTTTGAGATATGATCTCAAGGAGAATGTTGTTATCAGGTTAAATATTTTATTTCTTTGAACTTGTTGAAAAAAAAATCTAAATTACATTTCCAGGAATATTCTAGGGAAAAATAATTCAGAATTTTGATGATAAGAAGAATCTATTACAGAGATAGCTTTACAGATTTTTCTGTTTAATCCCACCAGAGACATCAGAGAAGCATTAACTCAGAAATATGTTACAGGGGAGGGGAGCAAAATGACTATCCCTCATTTGTTCCCTACTATTTTTCTTCCTGCCATTTTTCTGCAGGTGTAGGATCTGCCTTTTTGGGTCAACTGAGTGGGACCAACTTGTCACACAAAGTTTGATGTCATAGGTTGAGAGAGAGAAGTGACCCAATGTTACCCAACTGGCTTTCACGCCTAAACTTGGAGTACAATTTATAACCTCCTGTTTTCTAGTCTGATACCTGAACTATAAGATTAAACTGGCTACCACCCCACTTGCCTATTCATTCTTCTTTTTTGTGTATGTATATCCCATGTAGAGATTTTACAGAAAGCCAATCAAATCTAACAGTACCCAGTTTAAAAAAAAACATCCCAATGTCCACAAGTAGGATTGGAGTGGTTTTTTTTTCTTTTTCCTTTAAGGTGATGTCAGAATAGGTGTCCAGTTGGGGAATGTGGAAAGTAAAGGCTGTTGAGGGAGATTTGAAAGGAGGAGGGTGGTTTAAAGTGTATTTCAAGCTGTCGTGAGGATTAGGATGTCTGATGTGTGTAATTAATGGACTGGTAAGGATTTTGAGTGGAAGACTGAGGTTGGGAGGTGCCATAGGACCTCTGGAAGCAGTTTAACCCCTTAGAAAGCTGATATCTGACCATCTGGAACAGTGGTGAGACTGAAGGTACCAGGGTTATTAGAAGAAGTATTGGCCATTGTACATGCATAGGGAGCCAGAGAGAGGGCCTTGCAGCAAATACTTAGAAACTGTTATTTAAACAAAGAGAACAAAAGCATTCCTTCAATCCTGGGAAGGGAGATAGTATTAAGAAAATACTAGTCAAGACTCCTTCTTGACTCACTCATGTACAAAATGGAGGGAAAGAGAAACAAAATCAGATTTACAAGACTATGTTGCTATTGTTTATCCCAATAAAACATTGTCCTGGTCTTCTTGTGGAGTCTGTTTCCTGATCTGGTCTACCTCAAAGGACTGGCAGGACAGTATCATCAATGGTTGTAACCCATTCAACATCCATTCAACAGTACCAAGATTGATCTGGCAGTAAGCAGTGGAATATGATGATCAGGGCTACTAGGGGTTGCTGACTGGAGAGTTGAGTGGAGTGTTGCAGAATGGTAGCTATTGCTGCTGGTATTTCTTGCAATCACAGTTGAGTGAACTAATGGCGTGTGAGCAATTCTACTCAGCTGATTCCTTTGGGGTTGGAGTTTAGTCATTTGGCTGGCTCAAAATGGCAGACTCTCTTACATCCTAAACTCTATACTGAGAGAAACTGGATTCCCAATTGGATTCAAGGATAAGGATTTGATGTAATATAAATATAAATAGATGGGAGTTAGTGTGACTGGATTTGCCAGAGTATAATTCACTGATCACAAAACAGTGTGAGGTATGACTATATTATGTGATTAATTTATAACCATCTTGGGAGAACATGGAGCCTGGAAGATAGGGAGTGAAGCATATAACTACAATATCCTGGTTATGTCAGGCAAGATGGGGAAGGAAGGGTAATCTTAGTGACAATCTCCCCTCCCAACTGAACAAATCCAACCTAGTGAACTGTTAGTACACCTAAAGTGTACTAGACTACGTCTATTTCTAATTTGGTGGCAAATGAGCAAGACAGACCTGGCATGGTTACCAAAACCTGGCTAAGCAAGCATAGTGGTTGGTAAGTCTATCGGTCTGTCTGTCTGTCTGGGTGATTGAAAAAGTCACCTTCTCTGAAAACTGTTTTTATCCTGCATCAGGATCAAGATCATGGTTTGTGGAATTGATCTATTAGGAAATCTTAACTATGATCAGGTTTTCTATTCTTGCAATCAACAGCCTCCATTGAGATACATATTCACAATGTCCAATAGTCAATATCTAGCTGGGGAAAGTTGGAGAAAGACAGCTGGGTGACCTTAGGCCAGTCATTGTCTCTTAGCCCAACACTGAGCGTTTTTGTTGTTGTAGAGAAAATATGAAGAGGAAAGTGTGTTGAATATGTTTACTTCCTTGAGTTATTTGTAAAAATAATAATACAGGTGAGATAGAAATAAAATAAATAACTGGAAAAACAAAGAATCCAGCATTGCTATTCACATGTTAATTTTTTAAAAGGTGAAGGAGAGATGGAAGACCACTTTAAATACTATGGAAAATGCTGTGTGTGTGTGGGTGTTTATAGGAAAATATTAACATTAGTCAAGTATAATTCATGCTAATATTTGCCCCAACATGGATCCACTAGAGGAGAAATTACCGAATTCATTCTCAGTAGAATCTGTGGGAGAACTTCTTTTAAGATCTTGCCAGCAGAGTATATGCCATACGAAACACATCTGTACATGTTTCAAGGCATTAATTAACTGAATATCAGTTACTACCTACAACGTATCTACCACCATTCCTGCTCTCATTTTAGGTAATCTTTTGTTTAGTACTTAAAGGCTAAATGAAAATCAAGTAATGTCCAAAAAATTTGAAAAGTAATTTCATGATTTCCTTCAGAATTAATATGTTCAGAGTATTAAATAATAGGGAATAATTTTTAGATAGAAAACATTCCGTTTACTTTATATTTATCCTTTTCTTATTATATTGTCTGGACACCCAACTTACTGATCTTATAAGAATTCTGAAAACTTCATATATCCCATTAGTATATTGCACTCAGTGACACCAAAAAATAGAGACCTATTCTAGTTAGAAAGTTCTACTTTTTGAAATGTTATCAATTAGACATTGCAGAAGTTTTCCTATCTTGTAGGGGGGAAAATAGACTGCAAAATTCTACCAGTTACATGAATGTCAGAGGAGCTAAGTCATCTGAGCTATCTATCACAATTATTTATAGGGTTGCCAGGTGTCCACTATTTGAGTGGACAGTCCACTTTTTTCACATTATGTTCACTATTTTTTTTCACAAAATAGTGGACATTTTTTTTATTCTAAAGCTTTATGATGAAATGGTACGTAATCTAAAGCTGTAAAGTCTAAGAGAATAAGGATAGGAGAATCGCATTTTGTCTTTTTTTTTCATAAGTTAGACTGAGACAAAGATCGAATGCTCATTGCAATAATAACATTTTACACAACAGCGCAAAAAATGCATTAAAGCAGTTATCTTTTGATATCGAAAATGTAGTGCTGAAGGTTTTTGCCGAATTTTCGAATTCTGCGAAGAAACGAGAAGAGTTGAAATCACTTTTTGAGTTTTGCAAGGCAGAATTCCATGAAGTTTTGTGCCAAGTTCCAACATGTTGGTTAAGTTTGTTTAAAGTGGTCGAAAGACTTCTTTTAAACTGGATACCTCTAAAATCGTATTTTATGTCTCTTGGATCTGATGAGTGCCATAAGGTTATCTGGAACCTTATTTCAAATCAGGAAAATGAACTCGCAAAGGACAATTTCAGAACTGTATTTATATTTCACGCAATTTTTTTAAAAAAAAATGATTTATAAGCCGCCCTTCTCCGGAGACTCAGGGCGGCTTACAATGCGCTAAGCAATAGCCTTCATCCTTTTGTATATTTATACAAAGTCAGCTTATTGCCCCCACAAACCGGGTCCTCATTTTACCTACCTTAGAAAGGATGGAAGGCTGAGTCAACCTTGAGCCTGGCGAGATTCGAACCTGCAGTAATTGCAGGCAGCTGGTCTTAATAACAGGGTGCTTTAGACCACTGTACTACCAAGACTTCTTCATGACAATAATGCAAGACACCCTACTGAAGCTGGAAAGCAAGAAAATTCTTGCATGTGATCTTCACATTATCATGTGTAAGCTGTGTGATTCTTTGCAAAAAAAATAAAATACAATGAGCAGTTTTTTGGAATGAAAGTTTTATTTGCCTTATGTAAAAAACATTTGCCTGAGAATGCCATGCAAAAGTTCAAGAAAGAAGCCATCAACGTGTATCAAAGAGCCATTGCGTACCTAGAAAAATGGTATAATTTCACCGATTCAGTATATGAGACGCTAAGTTCTTTCAATTTAATTGATCGCAATAATCCTCCAACTTTAGAAGAAATGACAAACATCTGGTTATTATCACCATGGTGAGAAGAACTTCCACCCAACACTCTCTTCGATGAAATTTCTGCCTTAGAAGAAGTTTATGTTCATCTGCAGGGCGATTCATCCCTTGATAAGTGGACGTACTTTTTCAAGAAAGAGCCAGCTCCGAGTTTACTGAAACTGTTCCAGTATTATGCATCAATTCCGGTATCAAATGCAAACGTTGAACGAATTTTCAGCGTCATGGGAAATTTGTGGACTGACGAACGTAACCAACTGCTTGTACCATCAGTTCGAAGTGAACTTTGTATATTTTTTAATATTTCTCAACGTTATACTGAAATTAAAGAATTATTCAAAGAACTGGCTTGATCCCACAGTTTTGGGTTAAGTTTTAATTGATTTTAAATTGGGTTTGTTTTAAATTGCGGCCAAAAATATTTAATTATTTTAAACTGTTTTTAAATTTTGTATGTCTTGTTTTTTTACTTTGGCTGTTCACCGCCCTGAGTCCTATTGGAGAAGGGCAGTATACAAATTGAAATAAATAAATAAATAAAAATAAAATAAATAAATATTCCCTAAACACAAAGAATTGATCAAAGCTGCGCAGTCAAATAAAAAATACACACGACAGCAAAGTAAAATGTAATTTAATATTTTACATATTATTATAATATATTTGATGTTTTGAATTTTAAGTAAAGTTTTGAAGTGATTATTTTAATACGTGTTAAAATGTTTGTAAGAAAATATATAATTTAATTGTAAATTTTTTTAAAAAATTTTTTACTACTTAACATCCCCCCCCCCGCTTGTCCGCTATTTTTTGGAAGCAGACCTGGCAACCCTAATTATTTTTTTAAAAAGCAGTTAAGTTAATTATAGTCAAAACTCTATGGACAGCAGAATCAAGTTCATTATCTTCCTTTCATGCAGCCTTTCCAGCAGTGTTTATAAGATTTCAGGAATTATATGAACCTACCTTACAGGCTTTCGCTGCGGCATTCAAAATTGGAAAGATGAGAGAGAAATTGAACTAGCAGGGAGGGAGGACCAATGCTGAAGAATTGTGTCAAAGAAATTCTAGAGGGCAAGCAATTTCTTCTCAATTCATGAAGCAGTTCAGGATATGCAGAGGTACAATCGCAGCACTTGTGTGCAGCTTCTTAAACAAAACATGACTTTTCCTCAAAAAAGGTACAGTGGCTTTAATGAGTGGCAGACAGGTACTAAATTCATGCCCCTATGAATTTCAAAACATCTTCCTGCTTTTGAATCCCAAACACTACTCATCCCTACTCCCACACATACCAAGTACAAGATCTTGTCAGAAGAATAATATGGTGAGGACTGTGGAGAGTTAAGTGAAACATGTTTTAATCAGTTTCACCTATCTGCCAGCAATTTCTCTCTCCTGATCTGGTAGAGAAATAGAGCAAGAAGCAGGTTACAGTTAAGTCGGTGATGGAAAGGTTCCTCAACAATTACCCTGCAACCTTGTCACTAGAGCACAATACACACACACACAAAAAATGCACTGATCAATTAACAAGACAGAAATTGGTCATTCCTATATTAAAAGTGGGTATGGCCATTCAATTGGTCATTAGCATCAAAAGCTCTGTTGAATACTCTTGTTCTCAGTTTAAATGTGTTTAAGATCATTGGGGTAAAATGTTGTTATTACTATTATTTCCATTATTCTTTCTCTAAAATCAATTGATTAAGGGAATATTTTGCTAAATGGAAATACACTGTTAGGCCTAAATTTTGGCCAAGAATATTACTGCCACAATTCTTGGGGCATCAGAATCATGAAAAGCTAAGAGTTTTTACTAAAGAGCTGAGGAGTCTCCACTTCAAAAATATGGCTTCAAATATGGCTTCAAAGATCCAAATGTATTGGATCTCCACAGCCACCTTCTGAGTTGCATTATCTCATGGTTCTACCATACCTCCATTTTTTACTTCATCAGATCTCAGGTCGAAACATCAGACAGTTCTTTAAAATGACATTCTTATATATGTCTTATCAGCAGAAAATGATCAGGGTAACTCTACCTTACACTACAATCAAAATCTAGTATATACTTTGCATGCTGGATATTGTTTGCTTGGTTATTCTGAAGCAAAGCATATCAGCGTTGTAAGAAACATCTTGTTTGTCTTGTTGAGCTGTTAGTATAAGAAGAGAGATATGATTGAGTAATGAATACAGTGACATTATTTCCATGAGTGAAATATAGCAACTGAAGGATAGAATTTATATAAAGGAAAGAAGCAAGAGAAAGGAGAGGGATCAGTTAAACTGTTTATTTAAAATATTTATTCCTGTTCAGAAATGTAAATGAACATTGGTATAGAGAGCACCTGGGTTAAAATAAGTAAAGAAACAAATAAAAAGCAATGCTTCTTCTGGAGCCTGTTAGCCAAGATCACCAAGAAGTTATAGATGATGGCTTCCAAACACAATGTCAGATCTTTAAAAGAAGCATGAAGTTGCAGTGGTGTTTTATTATGCTAATACCAGTTGGAAGACAAACTCTCTCTACCATGGTGTTTCCAGGAAATTCTTGACAACTGTTGTTTTGCTGACAACTTAGTCCTTTTGAGAGCAGAGAAGACGTCAAAGGAACCTTAATTTAAGAATAACAGCTGAGAAGATTCAGCTGAGGAAGCAGAAATTATTGGAACTGGCGGGGGGAGCAGTCATGTAATGATAGAGTTCTCTATTGTGATGGAAAGAAAAACTCAACATTGCAAAATGTACATACAGTTATTCAAAAAGAAAAAAAATCAGCCACATAAAGGCTTCCTTTCATACCTTCCTTCTCTTCAGCTGGTTTTCTCAGTCTAGTCTGCAAAAACTGATCAAGTGACTGGATTTAGCTATTCCCACAACTCAGCTAATTACATGGGGTTATTTAACCTTATGCATGATTGGGCCTGTTTACATTTAACTCTTTAGGGTTAAATGACCACATTAATGAAACCCTTTTTTGTATCCCCTTAGTACACTAACCTAAATAACCTAGTTACATATGTTGTGGAATATGAACTACAGATATTCTGTTATTTATACTGTACAGTTATATGGTTGTGTAGTATGGTTAAACTCCAACCATCCTTTTCCATATGAACTGGTGATCTTTGATAAACATAATCAAAAGAAGCATATATTATAATTTTCTATTATAATAAACTATTAAAGCACCCCAATATAGAAAATATACTTCTAATATTTTGCAAATAAAATCTTAGTGCACCTGATGGGTCAAATACATGTCAAGTGAAAACTATTTTTACATTGTTCAAGAAATAAATATCACTCAGGGTGTTCAATATTTAGCTATTCTTTTATTTAGACAAACAACCTCCATATAATTATAACTTTTACACATGAATAAACTCTGGGTTTGAAGAGTTAGTCACTTCCATTATAATATCTGTCAATAAAAATGTGTAAAAAAAAACAAGATATACTTCTCTGGTTTCTTTCTTAAATCAGTTATCCTGGATATTCAAAACAGTTGAAAATTGATAACCTTTGAATAATAACCCAGGGTGTATATCAGGAATTTCTCCCTGCAGATCTTTTTCTTTTTTTTTTAACCAATACTTTTATTAAAGATTATATTTTATAGATCCTGCAGATCTTTTTCTCATTTCATTATACCAGCTCAAGTAAACCTTCAGGCAACAACTTTAAATATTAAAGATTTTTAAGCAAGCAACTGTTACGTTTTTAAAATGAGAACAAAACCGAATGTATTAATGTTGTTTTCACATATAAAAAAAGTACCTGTTCAAAGGTATTAAGAGAAAAAAGTCTTTAGTTAACATTACTTAGTTCTATGTGCCATAATCTTTCTCCACTTCTCCACCAGCCTCATTTTATTATTTACAAATAAATATTAGAATGTCAAGTGTATGGCTTGCTTTTTAATCTAAGAAAAAAAAATAGAGCTACTGTATTCAGATTTGGCTTCTTGCAAAGTATAAAAAAGAATTAAGGTGTGTCTTCATTCTTTTCTATTCTTTTCTTTTCTTTCAGAATGTCTTATTTGAAAAAGAAGTTAAAGAATATTTTAAGGCACTTATTACATGAAAAGAAATTAGACGCTACAATTACACCTTCAGATATTAGATGCGTGCTGAGAGAAGCCTTCTTCAGAAAAAAAATAGACTATACAATGCATTGCACTTCAACTGATATCTAGAGAATGACGCAATACATTAATACCTTTCCACCACTCCAAAATCAGCAACTGGAGGCTTGCTATTTAATTATCGTGCCATTTTCTCTTTTCACTCAAATATTCAATTGACATTTTGGAGCATATAAAATTCCATTTCAAATTTCATCCAGCAGTACTGTTGAGGGAGCAGACATTTCTCATGTGAGATGGCAGGAAGAGGAGGGGAAAACTCATGAAGAATATCTTACCTATTGCAGTCCACGTGAAGCAGAAGGTGGGATGCGCTGAGTGACAATGCAATTTTATGCCATTGTCCATCTGCTAGCCGATATGGAAATACTTCTGTTCTTGTCTTTCCATTAAATCTGTAGTGATACCTTATTTCATCTCTCAGGCCGCTGCTTTCCAGTTCAAAGTAACTGCATTTAAAACAAGGAGAATTAATTCCATTCTGAGGACATTGTATTATATATGGTATGCTATAAGATTGTACATGATGTGTTATTAGATTCAATGCAAACTATCATAATTGAAAAATTACTTGAAATAATAATTGAAAAACTATACCGATGTTGTCAGTTTCAATCAAACTCCACAGTAAGAGCCAATGAAGGTGATCTGTTGTGTATTATCGTCTCAGATAATGCGTGTCAAATTCAGTCTAGCAATTCCTTAAAACTTTCCATCTCATATGAAAAGATCGTGTTTTTCTGCTTTGTTCCTTGAGTTTTTGACCATTTAGTTTTAATATCTGCTTTCTTATTGTAGGAGGTAGAGGAAAGCAATATTGCTCTCTTGTTTCTGTTCCAGTGCTTTCCATCACACTGAAACCTCCTTAGCTGCTCACACTTCCCAATATGAGGAACCTCAATAGGTGAAGTCACATCTTCCCCTGAGATTTATTGAAGTCAATTTTGAAGTCAATATTCAGTCAAGGAGGTTGCAGATTGCCAGATAGATGGCTGTGCTATGAAATATAAGACATTCACACAGATTATAAAATGCTTCTCTTTAATAGGACAGCATTTGCTAATTCCAAACCCTTCCTTTTTCCAATTGTGTTTTTCTGTAGTTGCAAACCACATCAGTGAATAATTTACAGGCAATGCAAGATTATAGTATCTGGACTTTGGTGATACAAAACTAATTCTGTGACAATAAAGTGTCATAGCTGTTCGATAACTCTGGGCTTAAAAACAGGGAAAGGTGAAATGGTTCCTCACCTCTGGTGAAACAGAAAACATGGGAAAGAAACTCAGAACAACTCTGCCTTGACCTTAATGTCCTTAAAAAAGTACAACTAAAGTTTTTGAAGTAGTGTTAATACAACAAAAAAGACACATTCCAGGAGTCCCTACAGGATTTATTTCTTGACCCGGCCTGTCTCAGATGGCTGACACTTGGATTACAATCGATAGAATTTTA
Source organism: Pantherophis guttatus (assembly GCF_059756535.1). NCBI lineage: Eukaryota > Metazoa > Chordata > Lepidosauria > Squamata > Colubridae > Pantherophis > Pantherophis guttatus. The sequence goes on along the minus strand of NC_142063.1, from coordinate 88,185,298 downwards.
GTAGCCAGCCAAAATTTAGATTTCCCTCAGAATGGTGCTGTACTGAATTTAGTACTGGAGAAATCAAACCCCTCGCTGCTATCTACTGTGTATACTGTATTCAAGGGATTTATTCAAAGTAGATCAAAGGCACATATCATAGAGCCAGTTTGATGTATTGGTTAAGGCATCAGGCTACATCAGGCTAGAAACTGAAAGAAACCAGGAGACTGTGAGTTCTAGTCCTGCCTTAGACACAAAGCGAGCTGGGTAGCTTTCTTTCAGTACTAGAAAGAAGTCAATGGCAAACCACTTTCCACAAATCTTGCCAAGAAAACTGCAGGGACTTATCCGGGCATTTGTCAGGTATCAAAAACTGACTTGAAGGCACAAAACAAAGCAAAGCAAAGCAAAACCCAACACATATCAGCAGTGACTGTGCTAGAAAACCTCTGCCTTGCCAGCAAACGAAGACAGTGAATGGTTAAAAAAAAATCTTTCAAACATAGTTAGTGAATAAAATGGGAGAGAGCATTTAAATTTCTTAAATTCATGCTTCCTTGAAAAGTGTGTTCTTCTTAATTATTTGTATATCCATTAAATTCTTATCCTGTCTAGTAGTCCAAGCAACACTCACAGCAGGATTTGTATCTAATAAAATAAATAAAAACTGTTTAACTCTAATCTGCTTGCTTGGTCAACAAAAGTTGGCCCAAAATGGAAAAAAACAACTCACATAACACTAATCAATGGCCCTATTGAATGGAAAACTGTAATCAGCTTACTAAAGGAACACTTTCTTGACTAGAAATTGGTACATGAGTATTTGTCTGATAACAAAAACAGAATAAGCAATTTGAACTTACATCAGTTTTTCTACTATCCACTCATGTAATATGAATATCTACTAAATGTCTTCAAGCCTTAAAAATAAATTTTGTTATATAAGTTTTCCCACCTACAGTAAAGTAGAATTTGAGGGAGTGAAGTGAAAATTATATGGAAACACAGTAAACTTCTCTAGAAAGCATAAATATATATCCTGAACAAAATGGCTATTCTTGCTCAAACAAAAATCAAAGATAGTCAAAGAAAATAAGAAACTTTGAATAAGAGCACCTAAAAATGGAATGTTATACTGGCAATTACTTTACTAGTGCTGTCACCAATCAAAAAGACTTGTCAGTCTTTAAAAGCGACAAGCTGCTTCTAGCACTATAATATCAAAGCAAGCAGGGAGACAAATACTTTTAATGAAGTTCTATTTAGGATTTTAAATGTTTTGTAACTGCATTTTCTTCTGAAGCTACAAAAGAAATTAGTTCCTATATGTTTAATCTACCCACATGCACACTGGAGAGAACAAAAATGGTAGTGGAATGACTGCAACCGATGCCAAACACATTTAAGGGCCATACCTCTTGGTCAACCTATTATCCAAAGCAACAGAAGGCAAGACAAGAAACAATGAATGGAAACTATTCAACCCACCTAGAATTAAGGAGAAATTTCCTGACAGAACACGTAATCAATGGAACAACTTGCCTCCACAGATTGTGGATGTTCCAAAACTGGAGATTTTTAAGAAGACTTTGGACAATGATTTGTTTGAAATGCTACAGGGTTTTCTGATTAAACAGGGGGTTAGCTAGAAGACCTCCAAGGTACCTTCCAACTCTTGTTATTCTGTTATTCTCAAATGGCCTTGGGAGAGACTGAAAACTACAACAGTCCCACATAGACCCATTAGGATTAATTGCTTTGGTTAATTGATTAGGTTTTCCTATTCATACAACATAGGAACTCCCACTGTGACCCATTTTGCTAACTACTTTCATTAACAATTAAAATGCACCAGATTGTAATCATATCAGTCTTATTCATAAAATACTGTACACATAAGTTCTCCAAACAGAAAATATCATCAATGTAAAGTAGATTGATGATTTGCATGAATATTCAGTGAACCCTAACGTTTAAATACAAGAAAGATAAAATAAAAGAACTGATTAAATCTAAAAGATCCTCATATATCTGACAGGAGCTATCTTCTATTCACAATATATTTTGCATATTGTGCAGAGCACTGATTCAGAAAAAACAAAATGAAATATAAATATGCTCCTTGGTTTAGGAAAGAGAGGGCGAAACTTCTTATACTAGCAGAAAGGTCCGGATTACTATGAAAACCTCCTTTTATAATATTGTGTGAATTACCATGGAACCTCATGAATTAGCAGTTGTTTCATTCTATGTGTGCTTCTTCGAATTCAACCGCATAAATACATTATATTATTTATTGCAGTTAATGTTTAATGTTCAGCATGAAGTACTCAGATGGTTTTCCTCATGATTCTTTTAGGCAGAAAAGCAGCTTTTAAGTCCCTCAGTCAGATGGGCATGCCACACTCTAAAGAGATCTAAGTCCAACTACTGTACTTAGCTGTATTCAATTTTAAATGTTGCATTTGCATCACCGGTTGGGTAACTTGAAGAGCCATGAACTAAAAAAAAATAGGATATACACTCCTTATCAGGAAATAATTTGGGGAAAATTGGGACAAATAATAAAGAAGAAATGAAGCAGAGTATCAGGGAAAGAGTTTTGATCATGGATGGAAGACATCTGAGACATCTGCATAATTGTCTACATTTTCAAGTCAATGCCATTATTGTAGCCACATATTCTTATGTTCCATAAAAAGAAACAACATTTTTTGAGCTTTTAATGGATGGAACTGGAAAGAAGGCTATTTTTATCTTCCTTTTTAGGCAAAAGTATCCTTAAATCAATCTTGATTCTTGGTGACTGCCTGGACAAGTCCCTGAAGTGTTCTTGGCAAAGTTTTTTTTTTCCCTCCCAGAATTGGTCTTCTTCTCCTTCCAAGAGCTGAGACACAGTGACCGGCCCAAGGTGACCCACCTCATGGTCTCCCAGTTTCTAGCCTGATGCCTTAACTACATCATCTTTTATTTATCTTTTTTTTTTAAATCTTACCTGAACTAAATAAAAAGGACCACATTTTTTAATATTTTGTGGCTTTTGCTGTGAATTGCTTTGTGATGTACAGTATATTGTGATCTAAATCAAGTTTGGATTTCTATTCATTCTGCACACCCAAAAAACTAGACACAAGGACAGTTTTTTCCCGAATGCCATCATTCTGCTTAACAATTAATTCCCACAACACTGTCAAATAATTTACTAAAACTAATTAAGAACTATTATTCTTCTCTTCCTTACTAGTATCTATCTCTTCCCACTTATTACTATAACCATATTGCTTGTATCTTTCAATTATATTGATTTTATTTGTTTCCTAGTACAATTTGATAGCTTATTAGTAACCTTGGCTATCACTAAGTGTTGTATCTTTTTATTCTTGATGAATGTATTTTATTCTCCTTATGTACACTGAGAGCATATACACCTAAGACAAATTTCTTGTGTGTCCAATCACACTTGGCCAATAAAGAATTCTATTCTATTCTATTCTATATAAAATATATAGTTGGGAATACACAGAAATTGTAGAAGTAAACCTTAGGTGAGAATTTTAAATAATCATGACTTATGTATTTATATATTATAAATGTATATAATTACACAAGGCTTAGATTGTCAGGCTGTCACTGAAAGAAAGTATTTGGGCATGTTATATTATAGAATTCATGATCCGCCATCATCATTTGGATTCACTTTAGATACTTCATTTGCTATTCTTGATTTTGTTACTGTGTTTTGACCTCATGTTTTTTCTCTGCACGTGTTGGTGGAAAGGTCAAACCTGTATGATCAGATCCTGACATGCACTTGCTAGTTGCTGATATAGTGGAAGGGTTGAAGTCAAAAGCGATTGTCAACCTGGCTGGCTTTTATAAATGAAATACAGAAAATGGAAGGATCTTATCTGCTTGAGGCAGCAAAATATCTTGCATCAGCTCTATTTTGGTGGTTGTGCTTCTGAACAGAAGGAGGGTAACAAGCTGTCTTTTGTGACTGTCTTTGTTTTATTGTAGTACTTAAAGATGAATATCTTTAAATGAAAGTATTAGGGCTTAGACAGTGGAAAGTGATCTGGATTCTAATGTTTTGGGGGGGGGGTTGCTCTTTGTATCGGAATTGACAAGTTGGCACAAAGCAGCTAAACAGGGTTCATTTAACTAGTAATATTCAAAGGGGAAGAAAAAAACCCTTTACTTTTAACTTTCATTTCTTGTTAAAAGTATTTGCAGATATTTTTGGCAAAAGAACCACAAGCATTTCCAAGTTCTCTAGAGGGTGGGACGGAGTGAGGGAAGATCCTGCTGGAAGCATTAGTGGGTACCAAAAAAGTTAGGTTGGCTAAAACAACCATGTGATTGATGACCTACCCTTTGTTTTAGTGGATCACATGATATCCATAGGGCATGGCTACAACAGCATGATTCCTGCCACCATTTTGTGCTTTGTTTTGTTTTTCACACATAATAGCAATAGCACTTACACTTATACAACATCCACAGTGCTTTACAGCACTCTCTGGGTAGTTTACAATGTCAGCATATTTCCCCCAGCAATCTGGGGGGGAAACAATTGTTTTATCAACCTTGGAAGGATAGAAGGCTGAATCAATTGTCAAGATTGTACTCCAGACTGTGGCCAGAGTTAGCCTGCAGTACTGTGCTACCTTGGCTCCTTAACACAGATAAAGCAAACAACATTTAGAAAAGCTCAGCTTCTTACCACTACAGTAGTATGGAAATGTAATTGGGGATTTATAACACTGAGAAAAAGCATGTTTATAGCAACAATTGTTGGGTGTCTGCTGTGCAAGAAAGAAGGAACAATGGAAAAGCAAAGGTTTTTTTTTTTTTTTTTTGTAGAAGTTAAGGGCTTCAAGGTGGAAAATCCTAGATATCTGATTTGCTAACCAATTTGAGGAAGCTAGGCAGATGCTTGTCCAGGTACCTGGGATTATTACTAGAAAAATCCATTGTGAAGGTGATCGAATGTTAAGATGATCAGGGTGATTGAGGAGTTGCTTAGAACATAGAATAACTTTATTGTCACTTTGAATGTACACTAATCGGCATACATTAAAATGAAATTTCAGTGATACAGGGACAGAACATTGGGCCTTGTCCCCTGATTACTATGTTGCAATTCATATTTGGGCTTCTTTTGGGCTGGATTTTGAATGGATGAACAAGGTTTCTAATCTTTGCCTTAAACAAGATTCTTGGCCTTTGTCTGGGGTAGGGGTGATCAATTGGGATCTGATAAAATTAGGCAAAGAAAGACAGACTTTTATCCATGTCAGGTCTACAAGATGGGAATGGGGAAGATACAGCAACAATTTTATTTGTTACACTTATTTTTTTTTTCTACTGCAGGGTTAGGGTTAGAATTCAAAGCTTTGACAAATATTATTTTATTTGATTTTAACACCTTCCTTTTGAAAAGAAGCCCATATTTGACAGTTTATCAAACCACTTAAAATTTTGTGTAATTTAAGATAGGAGGGATACTAAATTATGAAACATTCTAACAGCTCACGGTAATCAGTGGAAAATTTTAAAAGTAGTGATATAATAATGCTCCAACTAAAAAACATTGTAGGTTTTTAGCATATAATGTACATCTAGCAATAAATGGTAAAGAAAAGCAGATAATTTTTCAGATGGGGAAATTTTTATTTCTATACAATTTTATTTCTATACAATTATCCTCTTGTGGGAAAGAACCAAACCCTCCTGCCATTCACTCTACCTCTGCCCATTTCCATAAAATCTTCCCGCTGTTCATCGGGGCAAAAGGTTAAAAATTATAATCAGGACAAAGAGTGAGATATTATAATGGGCTTAACACAAAGATTAAAATGCAGCCTATTCAGATAAAACATTCCTTCCAGGATGCTAGAGATCTTAATTAAGTAACAAAAAAATATTTTCCCCAAAGAGATTGCCACTTCAATCTGCAATGCTAAGGGGAAACTGCAACACAGCAAGGTGCCTGACACTATAGCGCTCCCTCCAGGAAACCCAGCTAAGTGCACTTTCTTGCAATGCATAAAAAGGCAGACACACTTTTGCATGATTTCAAAAAACAAAGGGAAACATTTTCCTATTTAAAGGGCTTGTGGAAGAGTGCTCGCCATGGCTACCTCTAACAGCATGTTGTGCTCTTTTAAAAAGACTTCACCTCTAGTCATAGGCCTATGTTCTTTATTCCTGGCTTGGAAATGAACCCAGTGTTGTGGTCCACCAGCAGCCTGGGGAGCTGGCAGCAGAGTCGGACAGTGAGGAAGCTGGGGAAGACCATGGGCCAATCCTGGAGTTTGGGGAAGGCTCGGATGAGGGCTCTGCATCAAAGGCAGAGAAAGGGCCATCCAGAGTCAGACCTCAGTGAGGCAGAGGAACAGGGGGAGCCTGTTCCCAGTGTGCGCATGCGCAGAGCTGCCAGAAGTCAAGAACAACTAAAACAAAAGGGATGACTCAGGAGTAGGGCTGGGAGATGATGGCTCCTCCCATAAGATTTAAAAGAGGAGCAAAGGCATGTGGGTCTTTGCAGGAAGCAACATTTGTTCATTCAGTTCAGCTTAAAGCCTGAAGCTCTGTTTGATTCTGGACTCCGTGTGGCTTTGCCAATTAGGTCTTTGGCAGCGTGTCAAGGGAGATAAAGGTGGGTCACCTCCACCCAATCAGAACACAGCCAATCAGTTCACACCCCCACTGGCAGTTAAAAGGAAGAAACAGCTGCGATCGCACATTGCTCCTAGAAGCACGAAGCCAAAAATACCAGCCTGAAGATGACAAATGAGACTTCGTCGAAACATCGCCAAGACACCTCCAATTTTACACGGGAGAAAACCCGAATAATCAAAGACCAATATATATATGTGTGGTGTGTGTGTGTGTGTGTGTGTGTTTTCTGAGGATTTCGCGGGTGTTTGTATGTAGGTCTTTGGTTATTTGGGTTTTCTCCCGCGTAAAATTGGAAGTGTCTTGGCGACGTTTCGACGAAGTCTCATTCGTCAACTTCAGGCTGGTGTTTTCAGCTTCGTGCTCCTAGAAGCACCTTGCTCCTAGTACATTGTGTTGAAAGCAGGAATGGTTAAGTTGTGGTTTGGAGGAATATATCGGGGAAATTATTTGGTTTATTATTATTGGTAAAGATAATTAATTGATTTGTAAGAAATTGGATTGCATGGAAATAATTGGAATATTCATGTTCATATTGATTAATATACAAAAAAGATAGTTATATAACTAATTGATTTATATTAAAATGTTGAATTTGTATTAAACAACTGTAATATTACATAATTAAGCAATGTAAGGATGGATATAAAAATAGATGACAATGGGAAGGGATATAATATAGAATAGAAGGGAAAAATTGAATTTGATTAAGATTAGAGATGAGGATGAAAGGTAATATTCGTTTTTTTAAAAATTATAGATGAGGAATAAATATGGCAAAAAGGAAATACAGAAATTGTAAATTTAATTGAAAGACTAAACATTGTTTAAATTTGTGAACCGGCCAAATACTCTGTTCAAAGAAAATATATTGTATGTTTGTATGTGTGTTTCTAATTATTGCTGTTTATTCATATTTGTTCTCTTTTATTCTTTTCAATTCATTCTTTATCTTAATATCTTTATATTTGTTTGGGGTTGCCTTTCTTCCATTTCATCTTTTTTATTGTACAGCAATCTTTCTCCTCAAACCTACCACCTCTCTCTTTTCTTTCCTTCTTACTTTCTCTTCCCCCCCTCTTCTTCTCCTCCCTACTTCCCCTTCCTTTCTCCTTCTCCTCCTCTCTTCCTCCCTCTCTTACCCTCACTCTATTTCACTTCCCTTCCTTCCTCCCTTCTCTTCCTTCCCTCTCTCTCCTTCCTTCTTCCATCTCTCTTCTCCTTCCTTCATCCCCCTCTATTGCTGTATTCATTTTCAATTTTATATTTTCCACTATGGAGTTCAGGCAACCCCGGTCTTTCTTTCATTTATCAAGTATATTTCTCAAAATTTCCCCTCATCTTTTCAATTATTGGCAGTATATTTCATCTTATTCCATTTTTTCTTTTAAATCTTTACTCAAACAATCTTCCAATCCTTAGACTTTTTACTTTTAACAATATATTTTTACTTTACTTCTTACAAGTATATCATTGGAATCATTTTTTGCATTTCAATTTCATTCAGTTTTACATTTAATTTCCATATTCCATCTTATTCAATTAATTCTTATATTATAATTTATTCTCTCCTTTTAGTGCTTCTTCCAATATCATTCTTTCTTTCACAATACATTGTTCTATTTTTCGTTTAACAGCATTTTAACATATAATTTCTACAACTAGCATCCTTCTCTTTATTAACAAATTAACGTTTTCACTGACTCTTAACCATTTTCTCTTAGTCTCTCCACAGTTCCCTTTCTTGATGTTTTCCTCCCTTTCTCCCATTTCTTTACCTTCTTCTTTTTCCTGTTCTTATATCTCCCCTTCAGCCTTTTTCCTTTAATTTTAACTCTATTACTTTTCATTCTCAATCCTACCCCATTTATTTCTCTTTTCTTCATATTTGAGATGCATTTTCCCATATCCATTTTTATTCTATCACTATTGAACCCAGTGTAATCATCTTTATTTTTTTTTCAATTATTTCCTTTTCAATATTATCTTCTTGTTTCTCTTGCTTCTCATTCATCTTTTCTCTTTTTTTTTGCAAGTTAACCAATTCTCCTCTTCTTTATTTCCCTTAAATGCCTCCCTTACTTTTTGAAACATCTCCCTTAGTGTCTCATATTCATCCTCCCAATTCTCCATATTTTCAATTTTAAAGGGCTAGGATTTTTAAGCTTATTCTTTTCATTTACATATGTGTGGGGGGATGCTTTTCAAGGAGCCACAAGGAGGGCTGAGAGCAGAGTCATTCTGACAATATCTTTTAAAATTGCTTGGAAGACCCATTTTTTCTCCTAACGATAATGGTTTATATACTTTGAAATAAAACATATACCTGGAAAAAGTACTTGCAAAACTTGGACAGAAGGAAAAGAAAGGCAGGACTGGACTCATTATCAGTAGCTAGTAGTTCATTGTTATCAGTGATTCCCACTGATTCTAAACTCATTTTAAGACTGGGATTGGTGACTACTGAAATTTAAGTATTCAACATTGGTCTCAGAAATCTTTGATTTGAACTTTGATATGAACTATCAAATCTTTGATTTGAACTTTGATTTGAACTATGGCAAGAAAATTATAAAATGGGGCAAAACTCACTTAACCATAATAATTTCTAGATATTTTAAATGTAGAGAATTCAAGTGTTGAGAATGACCCATTATTTAATCTCTTTTTCCTCACTAGGTACCACTATTTGATTTCTTTTCATTTTATTCAAATAACAACAGAAAACCCAATACAGTTCAGTATGAATTGGCTTTCCAGTCCTTCCTTGATGCACTTTTTCACATTGGTTATCTAGTTTAAATGTCAAAGAAAAATCAATGATATATTTTTCAGACCTTTGGAGGATCACACTGTCAATTGTTCACACTGCTCAAGCAAAACTAACAGGTGTGAATTAAGTTTTAGCTAAAAAAAATGGAGCTTTAATTCGAGAAGTCCATTCTTTAAACTTAGACTTCTGGAATTAAAAGGCTCTGGATTAAATGGTACTCCAGACAAAAGATGGAGAAGAGTATCTTGCTTTTAGACATGATAATAGCTGTCTAAAAAGGTGAGTTATGAGCTATTTTTACATCATCAGAAATTTAATTTATTACCTGTTAAAAATGCAAAGACAAGGAGTACAAGGAGCAAATAAAAGACCTTCATGTTGGGGTTGGTTCTGGACCAAATCTTACTTGTGGGATAGAAACCAGCTCTCAGCACTCCTTGTGTGCTCCCACCGGCCAGTACGCTCTCATAGAGAGGGACTCCTCCGGGTGCCGTCAGCCAAACAGTGTCGACTGGCGGCCCCTAGGGGGAGAGCCTTCTCTGTGGGGGCACCTACCATCTGGAATGAGCTCCCCCCGGAGATACGGAGGATCCCGGATCTGCGTTCCTTCCGCCGTGCTGTGAAGACCTTTTTATTCCATCAAGCGGGCTTGGCCTGATCTCTTCCCTTTTTAAAATATGTAAATTTTAATCTGTTTTTAAATTATTGGGGTATTTTAATTTGTCTGGGCCAAAAAGTTTAATTTGATTTTATCGGGTTTTTAAATTTTGTGTATTTATGTATTTTATTGTTGGCTGTTCACCGCCCTGAGTCCTTCGGGAGTAGGGCGGTATACAAATCAAATAAAACCTAAACCTAAACCTAAACCTTGTGACTTCTTGAAAAGCATCCCCCCCCACATCCTCCACCGCCTGGACAGGCAGGGGAGGGCTGCAGGTTGATTCCAAGGGGATCTGGGAATGGGTGTGAATTCATCCCACAGCCCTCTCCTTCCCCTCCTCTGTGAAATTGCTTTCTCCCACTCGCTGGTGGTCAGCAAATTCAAAAGGAACCCCCAGCTGAGAATCACTGCTCTAGATTGGTTGATTCAGGGGATTTCTTTAGTGTTAACTAATAGTGTTAGCTATTTTTGTTACAGGGATAGATCTGTATTGGAGCAGCCTGCAGGCCTCCCAAAGGCTCTGCGCACCCTATTTTTGCGAAAAACGGACCAGTTTTTCACAAAAACGGGACATGCGGGGCAAGGCTTCAGGAGGCCAAAAATGGCTGTATTCTGTGTATTTTACTGTTACTATCTTCCTTAGTGGGTTGTGCAAACCGCTATTCTGAACAATGCTATTTATAGGGAGTGGGGGTGGGGGCAGTGGTAGGTTGCCCCAGTTCTCACTGGTTCTATAGAACTGGTAGTAAAACCGGCAGTAGGCCCCACCCACTGATCCCAACATCACCAAAACGCTTCTGCGCATGTGCAGAAGAGCATGTGCATGCGCGAGAGAAGTGAACGCGCACACGGCCCTGCTGGAAACTGGTAGTAAAGGTAAGTAGAACCCATCCCTGGGTGGGGGGCACTGAGGATGAGTTTGTAGTACCAAGGGGGCGGTGGACTGAAAAAGTTTGGGAACCATTGTTCTAGCCATCAGCTGGGACTCGGGAGGCAGCAAATAGATTGGGGGCGTGGCCAAATAAAAGGTAGGAATAACGTGGGCGGGGTGGGAGGCCCCAGCTTCCGAACAAAGAGAACCGATTCGGTGACGTCATATCATCACTGCTACCAGTTCAGCGGAACCGGGATGAACAGGGAGGAGCCCACCACTGATACATACATACATACATACTTTAACTTAACAAGCAAGATGAAACATAAGCGAGTGAACTAATTCTACTTTATTATGAGGCCACATTAATGGAATCTTGCAAGTCTGAAGGTACAAATTGCCCACCACTACTTTTAACTGCCTGATCAATTAGGACAGATCCTTACTTTCTTTCTCTGACCATTAAACCACCAGGGACTCCTGCCACTCTTGTCTGATTGTTTTCTAGGCAGTACGTCTTCCCCTTCATTCCCCAAAGTCATGCACACATTGTATTATACAACATTTTTTTAAAAAAATCCAAGTATACTATAATATATGTATGTACTGTAAATGTTTTTTCTAAGCTTAGAAGAGTTCTTTTTCTTCTTTGAAAAATCTAATCTGATTCCTGGTCACTTAATGGACATATCCATATATTATCAATGGAGGTTCTCAGTCATCCAGGTCATGGTTGTCCCAAAGGTGCTTTTTCAAAAGGTAACTGGACTTCCTTTGTTTTTTCTTAAAGACATTTTATTTCTCATCTAAGAAGTTTCTTCAGCCAGAAGAAAGGATGAGAAGTGAAACATCTTGAAGGAAAAACAAAGAAAGTCCAGTTACCTTTTGAAAAAGCACCTGTCCATATATTATTTTTGAAAATGGTGGCGTAGTGGTTAGAATGCAGTACTGCAGGCTACTTCTGCTGAATGTCAGCTGACTGCAATTTGGCAGTTCAAATCTCACCAAGCTCAAGGTTGACTCAGCCTTCCATCCTTCCGAGGTGGGTAAAATGAGGACCCAAATTGTTGGAGGCAATATGCTGGCTTTGTAAACCACTTAGAGAGGGCTGTAAAGCACTGTAAATCTATAAGTCTAAGTGCTTTTGCTGCTTTATAAGTCTAAGTGCTTTTGCTGCTATTGCTATTGCTTTCCAACCCAAATTTTAACCAGACCCAATTCTAAGCTTCCAAGGACATACAAGATAGGCAGATACCACCTTCTCTGATTATGGATAAACCCAATTCCACCATGTGGTACAGGGACAGCTATTATTTTTCTCCAAGTCAAAACGTGCTTTCTCCCTCAAGTGCACAGTTCTGAGGCTCTGTTTCCTGTTTGCATCATATATACTAATTAATTGTCATTAAAAACTAATTAGCCTCTCCCTCCAAAAACTTAATGGAGTAGAGGAGATGAATTAAATTTGTTCTCTATTGCTGGGTGGATGTATACAATTTTTATTTGAATTTCTTTATTGCAAAATAAACGTAACCAGGAAGAATAATGCTTAGCGCATTATAAGCCGCCCTGAGTCTCCGGAGAAGGGCAGTATATAAATCTAAATAAAAATAAAAAAAAAATAAAAAAAATTTCAAATATTTTTAATCTACTGGGCGCCAAACATTTTGTCTGCTATTTTCCCACCAGCCACTTTCCTTCAATTTAATGGAATATACATTGCCTTTGAATTTCTGCTTTCAAAGGAGAAGACAATTTCAGTGAAATTTTCATTGTTAGGATCATGATGCTACTTTCTCTTTATTTTGCAGCCTCCTTGGTTTCCATGTTTCATTTAAGTTCTGGGCAATTTTCATATTGCGCTATTTAATTGGCAAAATATGAGACCACCAGGGAAACTGCAATGTGAGGCAGGGATACAAATCAATCAGTTAATCATCTCCCTTGCCTGTTTACTACAATAAAGAAAGCTCAGAAATATTGTGCAATGTTCCGAAGAAAATGAAAAACTTGAAAATTAGATAGAAAGGCCAAGATTTTCTCTGCAAGGAAAGGAAACTTTTAAAACATTGGAAGACAGATTTCAGCACAGAAGTTATATGACTAAGAATAATGTGAATAATATTAAATAATACCTCCGAGGTAAAAGTATTCTTGAATTTAAACACAAACACAAACACAGGCTTACTTATATTTTAATTGATCTACACCTAGCCTTTGAAGGGTTTGTTTGCCGAGTGTGCTAACTCCATCTTCAAAACACAGAGGAAACTCAGTGTCATTATTTCCAACTTCTTCCTAGCTCATGTGTGTACATGCATAAATCTGCTTTACTAGGCTAGCCTTCTCAGAAGAAATACTGCCTATACATGCTCAGAGGACCAAAGCAAGCCCTTAAAAATAGCTATATTTGAGCTTCGGTGCATCAAGGAGGAATGCTTTTTCCACTGCAAAAGCACTCCTTTTGAATATTCTAAATAACCTGATTTTCCAAACTATTACCAAATGTATTTGAAAACTACTTTCTTCACACAGAATGGCTCAAAAATAAAAATACATAAATATGAAATCAAAAGTAGGACAAGTTTAGGTTAAAAATTGCCTCTAAGTGAGCACAAGATTACAAGAATAGGGCATGCATGATTGAATGCTTAGATCAAACTGTTAAGGGATATGTCATAAAGGCCAATATATTGGTATATGATTTACTGGAATGTTTTATTACCATTACTTCTCTCATACATACGCACATACATAACCTCACCCACAAATCCACAGAATTACAGTAAAGGATCCCTTCTGAGGTTCACTGAGCACAAAGATTTGCCAATTGTGCAATACATGTAAGGTGTCTAGGACAACTCCCCACAGCCAACTCATCACAACTTGCCATAGCCAACTAGCCACAGGACAACTCACCACAGGACAATTCAATGCTTTCTTAATTCAGTTACTTTTATTATTGGTGACCACGTTTTCACTGAAATTATTATAACTCTCATATTTCTGGATTGACTTCCTTTATTTTACTATTATTGGCCAGGGTTCCATTGAAATTAATTTAACTTTTGTTATTTGTTGAATTGTCCTGAAGCAAATTGTTCCATGGCAAGTTGATCACGACAAGTTGGCCACGGCGAATTGTGGCATTCCAACCTTTAAGATATTAACATAATGTCAGCGTTCCAGAAAACTCCAACTCCAGTTAAAACCTCCGAGGCAAGCATTTTCTCAAAGTTCCATTTATTAGGGTTGGTATACTGGCACATCTGGGAAAACCTGAATCTGAGAGTTCTGGGTTTTCCCTCAGTAAATTAAAACCCCCAAATCCATCCCCTGCACCCATCAGTCCATCACATTGTCCAATCACCATCTGTCCCATCTTGAGATATCACTCCAACCACTCCTTATCCAGATGCAGGACTGTCATGACCTTGACCGAAAAGAAGAATGCTATTTTGTCTAACTACATTCCCTCTACTAAATTCCCCCTCCTACTTTCCCACACACAAGAAGGTGGCAGCGTGGAAGCTTCCATTGCTAATATGGCTTCCAAAGCTGACACGTACATTCTATTACTGAAATAATTTGCACCCATGACTAAATTTGACACTCATGTCCTTTAGACATGCTGTTAGTACGTTGACTCAAAAAGGAAGTTAGGCATTTCTAGGATTTCAAAATATGTTTCCAGCACCAGTTTAAACTTCTATGTTTTATAAGGGAATGATCTTTCAAATGTTATCTCAAAAGCAATTCCTGATAAATGCAGCAAAATGAAAAATGTTAATGGCTGGATTGTTGCATGAGATAGAAATTGTCTCACTCGGCTAATCAATAAAGAGATTTGACTCTCACTACCATTTTCCATCTTTAATCATTTAATCTTTGGTATAAATTCATAGGTCCATCCAAATCCGAATATCAAGTAAGTCAAACGTATAATTGTTTTATATGACCTCAAATCCTAAAATACAAAAGCATATAAAAACTTTGTAACTATTCTAAGACTGAGATTTGTTTCATTTATTTATTTATAACATTTTTATAGCTCCACATCTGGTACTAAACTATGGGCAGCTTACAGCCAAAAGATTTTTTTATGGTACCATAAAAAATATTAAAACCACAAGTATTAAGACCAAAACAAAACCTGGCACCATAATTAAACTTTCACATGTATCCCACAACAAGTTCATGTCATAAATCTCATCCTGTACTTGGGGTGCTTTTAAGTGCTTTTTGAAGGATAAAAGGGTAATGTCCTGTCAAACTTCAGGGGAAGCATGTTTCATTGGGCAGGAGCTGCCATGGAAAAGGCACACTTCCTTGGTCCCATAAGATGGCAACTTTTAAAGGAGGGTATTAAGAACATGTCTACCCTATTCTATATGGCAGGACAAGGAGATATTCTTAGGAGGAGGCAGTCCCACAGATAAACTGGCCCTACGCCATGCAGGGCTTTAAAAGAAATTACCAGCAGCTTTAATTGCACCCAGAAGGAAATTGGGAACTGATGCGGCTTACATCACAGGCATGTAAATCTAGAGGCAATCATCACTACATTCTACAGCAGTTGTAGCTTCCAGGTGGTCTTCAAGGGTAGCCCTAGGTAGAGACATTGCAGTAATCCAAACAGGAATCAACCAACTGTTGTCTAATAACTGCTGAGTCTAAGAATGACCTTTTAAGAAGGATGTGCAATACCACCCCCTCCCATAAGGCATTAGCCACTACTTGGACTCAAGCACATATCACCTCCCTGCAAGCCTTGAGCAACCAAGAGGGAAAGCAGTGGCCAAACTCACAGCACAAGGACCTCAGGATCAACCATTTCAAATTCCTCACAGATAACAAGGCTCAGATAAGCTTCAATTACTTTCAAAGGGTCTGTCCAGCCAGTGTTGAGCTCCAACTGTGTTTATCCCATCAAGACAAAAAGCAACTCTGTAGAAACATAACAGGGTTTTTTCTATAACCCCACCCTAATTTAGATTAGCTCTGTCCTCGCTTTGGTAAATATTTTTTATTATGCATTCCTGTCATCTGAAAGTTTTTCAAATATACTTTGTCTCTCTTAGCTTTGATTTTTTTTTTTTTTAAATAATCATGAAATTTTATTTGTGATATACTGGAACTTACACCTGCACTGGATGACCCAACAGAGTCCAAAAAGATAAATGCCAAGAAATTGTTTCCAGCTCTGTGTCATTTTGCGCAACCTGCACTTGAAATCTATGAGTGGGGAAAGATATCTTACCCATTGCCATCTTGTTACATATGATTTTTAAATTTATTTTTATTTTTTAAAGTTTTTTTTATTCCATCTTTATTATTTTTATAACTCAAGGCAGCAAACATACCTAATACTTCTCCCTCCTCCTATTTTCTCTACAAGAATAACCCTGTGATGTGAGTTGGGCTAAGAGACAGTGACTGGCCCAAGGTCAGCAGCTGATTTCATGGGTAAGCTGTGACTAGAACTCACAGTGTCCTGATTTCTAGCTTGGTACCTTAATTATTAGACCAGACTGGCTCCCTTAGACCATATTGACTTTCTCATGTTACCACTGATTGTCCCCAACCAATATTCTATTTTCTTTCATTGAGAATAAAAAAAAAAATATTACATTTAAAATTACAATCTCAAATAATTCTTCCAAGGCATGGTTTCATTCTTCAATTACTATGATATATATTATTTTCCCATTCCTTTATATGTCAGCATGTATATAAATATTCCCTATCCTGAATTACATTCAGGACTGCTAAAATGTTTTGAAAATATCCCTCAGCCGAATCCCAATCCTTCCTTAAAAAGTATAGAACTTGTAGTCTATAAATTCAGTAGAAGATCCCTGTTTTTGCTATGGCATTATATAAAACAAGAATACACAGAACAGATGCTCATCAAAATTGGGCACAACTGTACATCAACATACACGTTTCTCAGTATGTCTGTATGCATACTAATTTCATTTCATTTTGGCATATTTGTGAACTAAAATCAAACAAACCCATTTTATGCTTCTGTAGTTTATAAAAGGGGTCGACATTTTATTCTTTTTTAAAGAACCTACATATCTACTGATTTTATCTTATTTGACTCAAACTGAATGTCACTTCTGCAAAAGAAAGAAGCCTTTACTATGTAACATATGTAGAAATTGGCAAAGCTGCAATAAAAGATGGAAATCTATTAAAGAAATGCAATTGGTAACATTGGTACAGATAGCACTAACTTTGTTAGTGTTGTTGTTGCTGCAGGCAGATGTAATATGTCAGTAGGCAGATGTGTTGTACAATCATACTCCAGCTATTCAGAGTAAAAGACAACCTGTTGAATTTTTCCCAATGGTACTCTTCATAGCTTAAGCAATTCTGTATATAAATATTAATAAAGGTTGTGATTTTTGCCCTGTAACTCAAAGGTTAATCAGTACATTTTCTATTTTCTTGAATATCTAGAAGCTGATTTGCATACATCGAAATCTTAACAAGTTGCCAAGCATACTACTTAGCACCAGTAATCTTTCAGGTGGTTCCTGTTGAGGTCAAAAGTAATTTATAAAGATGGTTTTTTTTCGTCCTAATTAGTTTTTCATTAGTTTACCCAAAAAAATGGAAAGAGGGACACATAACTAAAGCAGAGTATCAGCAGATAGCCCAAATCTGCAAAGATGAAGTCAGGAAATCAAAGGGTCAGAATGAACAAAGACTTGCAAAAAAAGTCAAAGAAAATTTTAAAAAATCTTTGAACACAGAAATAACAAGAAAAAAGTCAAGGAAACTGTAGATAGCAAGGAAGTAACAAGCAACAGAGAGAAAGCAGAACTGCTTAACTCATTCTTTACATCAGTCTTCATGCAAAAAGAAACTATAGCCCAACTTACCAAAAAAAACCTAACTGTAAAAGACAAACTAGAAATAAAAATTAAAATAAACAAAAAAAATGGTTGGAGAACACCTGTCTGTTCTTGAAAAATATAAATCACCAGGATCTGATGGATTACAATCCAGAGTCCTGAAGGAACTGGCAGATGTTATCTCAAAACCATTGTATCATATCTTTCAAAAATCCTGGAATCATGGGGAATTATCTGAGGATTGGAAAAGAGCTGATGTAGTTCCCATCTTCAAAAAAGGGAAAACAACAGACCCAGGAAACTACAAACCAATCAACCTAACATCAACACCTTAGAAGATACTGGAAAAGATAATCAGATATGTGAATATTTAAAAACAAATGAAGTTATTACTAGTAGCCAGCATGGGTTTGTTAAAAATAGATCATGCCAAACCAATCTTATTTCATTCTTTGACAAAGTGACTAAATTAGTAGACCAGCGAAATACTGTGGACATAGTATATTTAGACTTCAGTAAGGCATTTGACAAAGAAGACCAGAACCTACTTCTTGGTAAACTAGAAAAATGTGGGATAGACAGCATCACCACCAGATGGATTTGCAACTGGCTAACAAACCATACTTAATGAGTAGTCTTTAATGGCATTACATTTACATGGAGGGAAGTAAGTAGTGGGGTACCACAAGGTTCCGTCTTAGGCCCAGTACTCTTCAATATCTTCATAAATGACTTAGATGAGGGATTAGAAGGGGAACTCATCAAATTTGCAGATAACACTAAACTGGCAGAAAGAGCCAACACCCTAAAAGACAAGCTCAGGAACCAAAAAGAGTAGATTAGGCAAATCCTAGCTTAAAAACAATAACTGTGAGAGGGATTTGGAGTCCTAGTGGATGACACTGAGTCAGCAGTGTGCGGCGGCAGCCAAAAAAGTTAATACAATCCTTGCTTGTATAAACAGAGGCATAGAATCAAAATCACATGAAGTATTAGTACCACTTTATAAAGCCTTAGTATGACAACACCTGGAATACTGAATCCAGTTTTGGTCACCACATTACAAAGATGTTGAGACTTTGGGAAAAGTGCAAAGAAGAGCAACTAAGATGATTAAGGGCCTGGAGATTAAAATTTATGAAGAACGGTTGCAGGATTTCGATTTAGCTAGTCTAGAAAAAAGAAGGACTAGGGGGGACATGATAACAGTATTCCAGAATTTGAGAGGCTGCAGAAAGAGGAGCAGGTCAATTTATTTTCCAAAGGACCAGAGGGCAGGACAAGAAACAAGAAACCTAGAATTAAGGGGAAACTTCCTAACATTGAGGACAATTAACCAGTGAAACAGCTTGCCTTCAGAAGTTGTGGAAGGAACCTTGGAGGTCTTCTAGTCCAGCTTTCTGTTCAAGTAAGAGTCCCTACAAAATTTCAGATATGTGACTGTCAAGTCTCTTCTTTAAAAACCTCAGTAATTGAAAACATCAACAGTAAACTGAGCAGAGATAGCCTAGCCATTGTGTTCCACCAAATTGTCTAAGAGAATGTGCAGTGGATTGGTAGATAATCCCAACAAACATTGACCCCTACAGTATACCAGGATTACCTAGGAAATTTAATTTCAGATAAGTGATTTAGTAAAACTCTCTAAAGCAGTTCAGCATGTAAAAAAAAAAAAGTGAGGAATTCCAAAATAGCGAAGCATATAGGACAAAATTAAATCGCACAATTTACATACTTATTTCATGATACCAGATAAGAGTATATAAATCAAAGCATTTGCATGATGCCATTGTCATCTACATAAATAACATTCCCCACACACACACACACACACACACAATTGTCCCTCAATAGATGCTCATGGTTTACTTGAAGAATGAGTCAGCAACTTCAGGATCTGAAATATCACTAAGCAAGCTGAAAGTAGATGCAGAGGAACCCACTAAGTTAATTAGCATTCTTGCAGTGGTGAGTCCTTTTTTGGGAAAATTCTCAGCCAAATTGACTCTAATTGACTTTAATCTCCACTTTCCACATCGCTGTAAAACAGATATCCTGGGCTAGAGACCTTCTTTGGAGAGAACCAGGATTTATTCCACATGCAATGTTCTTAAACAGAGCCAAGTCGTGGCTCCCTAGACTGTACTGGTGGAGAGGAAAGCAGGACTTTAACCAGGTAACATCTGAAGGAAAAACCGGAAATCCACGGGGCCCCCAAGGCAAGATGGTGGAGTGGCCGTCAGCTTTTGGAAAGGATTGGATGGGGCCAAGGTTCAACGGATGGAGGGCACCCGCTGTTTGCTTGGATACCTCAATATGTGGCTCCTCGCAAGCCATCGGTGGAGTCTCCAGAGCATTTTTAGATTTGTTTTAACTTACTGGAGGCTGTGACGGTCTGGATAGGAGTCAACAGGCTCAGACTTAACCCAGACAAGACCAAGTGGCTGTGGGTATTGCCTCCTAAAAACTATGTCAACTGTCCATCCTTGGTTCTGGGGAGGGGAGAAATTGTCCCCCTCAGAACGGGCTCACAATTTGGGTGTCCTCCTAGATTCACAGCTAAGATTAGAGCAACATCTGGTAGCTGTAGCTAGGGGGACCTTTGCACAGGTTCGCCTGGTGCACCAATTGCAACCCTACTTGGATCAGGAGGCTCTCCTCACAGTCACTCATGCCGTTGTCACCTCATGGTTAGATTATTGCAACACGCTCTACATGGGGCTACCCTTGAAGAGTGTTGGAAGATACAGTTGGTCCAGAATGCAGCTGCGTGAGCTGTCATGGGTGCACCTAGATACACCCACATTACACTAATTCTCCATGAACTGCATTGGCTCCCTATTGGTCTCTGGGCACAATTCAAGGTGTTGGTTATTATCTTTAAAGCCCTACATGGCTCAGGGCCAGGCTATCTTCGAGACCGCCTTCTACCGCATAGCTCCCAGCGACCAGTAAGATCCCACAGAGTTGGTCTCCTCTGGGTAAGTAATAAGTAATAGAGGGCCTTCTCTGTGGCTGCCCCAGCTCTCTGGAACCAGTTACCTCCTGAGATCCGGACCCCCACCCTATTGGCCTTCCGGAAAGCAGTGAAGACCTGGCTTTTCCGGAAGGCCTGGGGCCGTTGATGTCGCTGTTGCAATCTTGCGAGATCCAGCCATGAATTGTGTGCATGGGCTTTTAATGTTTTTTAAATGTTTTTATAATGTTTTTTAATAATTTTTCTATGTTCATTGTTCACATTATTTTTGCTGTAAGCCACCCAGAGTCCCTTCGGAGTTGGGTGGCATAGAAATGTGATAAATTAAATTAAATTAAAACAACAACAGAAGCAGATCCCATCTTTAATTGCATCAAATCTACCAATGCTAGTGAAGAGAATTCAGAATTAAGACAAGATTGTAAAGGACATGGCAGCATATCCAATTTCTAGTACCATTTTTATACAAATAAAACAAGTCAAATGTGAATAACTGAGCATGTGAATTAAAAGATCTTTGCCCTGATGCTTGGGGAATTAAATCACTGAGTTGTAACTTGTCTCTCACTATGAAGTATAATTTTTTATGGTTGCAATTCACAAACCACATGGAACAAGGAAAAATTAAAGAACTTTTAATCAGATAAAACTGTGTTACTATATTATGTCTTATAAAGTACATCCATCAAATGACAATACAGGCCTGTAACTATAATAATTAAGCTGGATAAAATGTTTACTGAATACAGCTGAACTGCATTCCTTTTGATGAGCTTCATGTTGAATTCATAATAAGACCTATTAACAGTTTGAGTAGAAGATGCTTCTTCTTCTAAAGTTTTTGTAAATGCTTTAAATTGTCTTGCTACTTTTATCTTTTTATCTAATCCTTTGTAAATTTTAAAAGCACTCTAACACTAAGATGGTGAAGAAACCGGATGTGCCTAATGCTTCATTTAGAAAAAAGGGTCACAAGCATTAAAATTCTTATTGTAGTTTAGAACTACCCCCTTCTCCACACATTCAAATTAGCAACAGGCACAAGTGTCCTGCATCTGTTTCTAACCGTACTCACTGAATCTGATGGAAGAAAATTTTGCTTTCAAATTCTTATGTTTATCTTAGATAAGCTTAGTTAGCTTATCTAATTTGTTGCAAGGCAGCCCAGAGTGGGGGGCACGATTATCCTATCTTTCACTACATAATCATCTTTCCAATAATCTGCAAACTTCAATCTGGGTTGTAAGTACCCTCACGTTCTCATGCTTCCATGAAACCATTATGAGCCTTGGTGGCGCAGCAGACTAAAGTGCTGTTAAAGTAGCATCAGCTGCCTGCAATTACTGCAAGTTCAAATCTCACCAGGCTCAAGGTTGACTCAGCCTTCCATCCTTTCGAGGTAGGTAAAATGAGATCCCAGATTGCGGGGGCAATAAACTTTGTATAAAAAAGAACACCGCTCGGGGGGGCCAAAACCCCTACTAAGCAGGTATATATAAAAGTATGAAGGCTATTGCTTAATGCATTGTAAGCCGCCCTGAGTGTCCGGAGAAGGGCGGCATATAAATTGAACCAATCAATCAATCAATCAATGAAGGCTTCCTAGAGGAGCTCCTGATAAATCTTCAGATGTAAAGCACATGGACATCCAGTAAGGCTTCAAAAGTGTGGAAAGATAACAAACAAACAAAAATAATAGTAGTTCCCTCTATAAAGTGCAATAATAAGTGAGCTTTCAAAAAATCTAAAGTTCCAAAATAATTTCTCAACCATTCAGAGAATGACACAGTAACACAGAATCCCCTTTCAAAGAGAAGAACCAAGCACAGCATTGATTTACAGAGAATAGATTTGCTCAAAGAACCACAAAAATGGTTATTAATGCAGTGTTCTATATCAATGAGTTTATAACCTGTATGGTTATTCAAGGTAGCTGCTGTTATCGCTATATAACAAATGTTGAGTGTGCTGATATAGGTTTTTTTTTCAGAAAGTAGAGCATTTAACATTGAACAACAATAGTTTTCTCCTAATTTTATTTTATTATTATTCATATACTAAATATATAATTAGTTTGAACATATAAATATATAATATTTAAATATATAATTTATTTAAAGGATAAAGCAATACATGTATGCAATCATACAGAGAACAGAAATGGAATTAGACAAAATAAAACATAGGTATCTGTATACATTAAATATTCAATCATTTATATACATTTCAGCACAGGAAGAATGTGGTTTTACAATGTACATTATGCCTGACATTCATAATAAAACAACAGATATATAAAATAAATAACAAAATAGAATATAGAATAAAACAGTTTGGTGTAGTACTAAATAAAAGAGCCCAGGTAGCACAGCAGACTAAAGCACTGTTATTAACATCAGCTGCCTAAAATTACTGCAAGTTCAAATCTCACCAGGCTCAAGGTTGACTCAGCCTTCCATCCTTTCTAAGGTAGGTAAAATGAGGACCCGGTTTTGGGGGCAATAAGCTGACTTTGTATAAAAATATACAAAAGTATGAAGGCTATTGCTTAACGCATTGTAAGCCGTCCTGAGTCTCCGGAGAAGGGCGGCATATAAATCAAATCCCCCCCCCAAAAAAGTACCAGGCTAGAAACCGGGAGACTGTGAATTCTAGTGGTGTCTTAGGCACAAAGCCAGCTGGGTGACCTTGGCCCACTCACACTCTTTCAGTCCTAAGAAAAGACATCACAAACCACTTCTGAAATCCTAGCAAGAAAACTGCAGACAAAATTCCAAACAGTTGCTAAGAGTGAATGCTGACTCAAAGGCAGACATGTTTTTTTAAGAGAGAGAGAGAGAGAGATGACATCCACACCCTCGTCACTTCCCGTCTGGATTATTGCAATGCTCTCTACATGGGGCTCCCCTTGAGAAGCACCCGGAGGCTCCAACTGGTCCAGAATATGGCCGCGCGAGTGATAATGGGGGTGACTCGTTGCTCCCATGTAACACCTCTCTTGCGCGAGCTGCACTGGCTCCCGGTGGTCTTCCAGGTGCATTTCAAGGTGTTGGTTACTAACTTTAAAGTGCTCCATGGCTTAGGGCCTGGATATTTACAGGACCGCCTGCTGCCACTGACTGCCTCCCACCGACCGATACGCTCCCACAGAGAGGGCCTCCTGTGCCGTCGGCCAAACAATGTTGACTGGCAACTCCCAGGGAGAGCCTTCTCTGTGGGGGCTCCTGCCCTATGGAACGAATTACCCCCGGATATATGAAGGATCCCCGACCTCCGTGCCTTCCATCGTGCGCTGAAGACCCTGTTATTCCAACAAGCCGGTCTGATGGGACAATAATTTTAATCGGGTTTTAAATATGGATTTTATAAGGGTTGTAGAATGGAAATTTTAAATTCGGCCAAAAATTGAATTATTTTAATATGGTTTTTAAATTTGTCTTGTATATTGTTTTATTATGGCTGTTCACCACCCTGAGTCCTTTGGGAGAAGGGTGGTATAAAAATATAATAAAATCAAATCAAATCAAAATATTCAAGTTGAAGGAAAGTTATTCCAAACAGGTATTCATTTCATTCAGATAGTTGTTCTCACCTAGGCTTCCTGATATAGTAAAAAGCACACAATTAGTCACAAAATCCCCCTTTTTTTTATTTTAACATCTGTGAATTTCTTCAGCACGTGCTGAATCACCAAGACTTTATAAACAGTCCAACAGAAGTCTGCCATAGTCCTTTGGATAAGGCTGGTAAACACCCACCTTTATCTTCTTTAACATGCTACCAAAGACCTAATTGGTAATTATCTTGGCAAGGCCACACGGAAACACAGAGTCAAAAATGGAGCTTCAAAGTTCAAACCGACACCATCCACAAGGCCCATGTGCCTTTGCTTTTCCTTTATGTCTTATGGGAGGGGCCAATCATATCCATGCCTTACTCCCGAGTCATCCTTTTTGTTTTAACTGTTCTTGCCTTTTGGCAGCTCTGCTCATGCATGTACTAGGAACAGTTCCTTTGCCTCACTGATCTCCGACTCTGGAGGCTCCGGAGTCCGCACATAACTCCCAGATGGCCCTGGCCCCATCTCTTCCTCTGATGCAGAGCCCTTCTCTGAGCCTTCCCCAGACTCCAGGACTGGGCCATGTTCCTCTTCAGCCTTCTCACTGTCCGACTCTGCTGCTGTTGTGGCTCCGTTACCTGAGCCTGTGTCATCGGCAGGAGAGGACTCCGAGAGTGAAGGAGAGGAGTTGGCAAGGCCTCCGTCTCCAGGACCCTCCTCTCTGGCAATGCCTTCAGTGTCCGCCGAAGGGCAAGAGATAGGGCTGGGGCCAAGCACATCCATGAAGCCACAGATGGACAGTGATGAGGGTAATGAGTCTTGGCTGGATCCACGTCAACGTCGCAGAGATAAGTGCGCGCAACAGAAGAAAAGGCGTGCCCGAGATTAGGCTGAGTCACTGGACCACACCCCACAGGATATAAAAGGGAGCGTGGTGGCCAGTCAAACCTTGTGACGAACAAAGCTGAAAGCTTCCACGCCATTCTGCATTGCCGGACTTTTTGCTATAGACTTTGCTGGATTATCTCTGGACTTGATTGACTCCGTAATTATTGAGCTGTTTCTTTTGATGTACCAGGAGTGGGGAGAAGTTATCTCTCCTCTTCGTAAATAATAAACTCTTGGCATGCAGCCACTAGGTTGTTGCCAAGTTCCGTTATCATAAGGAAAAGGATTTTGCCAGCTGGTTTGGTCTTTAACTCTTGTCTGTTGGTGTGTGTGCGTGTGGTTGGGGACAGAACAGCTGCCAGCTCCGCAGTTGACATTGATCTGAACTAGCTCTTTTTCTGCTCTGGGGTCAAATTGGATTTTTAAAGCCCTGGAGTCATGATAAATTCAAGGGAGTAAAACTCCTAAAGGAAAAAGACTGGATCCAGTCCTGACAGGCATGTCCTCAAACCCAAGGGATCTTTGCGAACTTGCCACCATTGGTCCTCAGAATGGTTGGTGGGAAAAAAACATGAAAACTGAGGCAATCTCTAGGTGTCTTCTGCCACCTAACTAACTCTCATTCTAAAGAGTAGTGCAGTAGCATTTTTTTGAGCTGCTTTAATTAGCTTGTCTGACCCAGCAAGTGATTTTTTTTCAAAATTAGAAAAGACCGGTGAATTAATCATTAATCTCTCCTCAGTTTCCAATTATCAGCTTCATAATTCGGGGCCCATAAGGAAAGGACCTCACTATTACTTATCAACACATCATCCTTTTATATGAAAAAATTCAGCTTCTGCTGAAAATCAGTGCAGGCATCTTTCACAAAAAGGGACTATTATTGCAAATGACCTTATTCTCCCTCTCAAAACAAATTCAGCCACTATTTTTCTTTTTTAAAAGATTTTAAAGAAGCATCAAAAATCCTGCACTGATTTCCATGAAATCTAAAACTTTCTACCTATTTTACTAAATATTTCTCATACTTGATTGTGTGAGAACGAAGCTCTTTTCTTCCAAATGCCAGTTTGGAACAAAACTTTGATTCAAATCAGATTACTTTTGAAGTGACTTAGATTAGAACAAACCAGTTTTAATCTCTGGGTCATAGACTGAAATAAGGTTAGATAAATTTTGTGATACTAATCCTCCATCACCATTCATCCTTATGGAAGGGATATATGTATTCTAACTTTTACATCACTGTCTAATAATGGCAGCATCAATCCTTGATTAATTTTTAAAACAAAGGAAATTCAAAGCCAGGCGTTAGTCTCAAGGGATATATTGCTCTATGAAAAGACTGTCTAAGAATCTCCAAGCAATACTTCATATAGATGATATATCTCTACAAAATCCAAAGTAGACACATATAGTATATCTATTGTTAAGAAAGTTTAAGCTAGATGGAGAGGGAGAATCTGAGTTCCTCTAGTGCAGGGATGTCTAACTCAAGGCCTGGGGGCCGGATCTGGCCTGCGGGGTACTTAGATCTGGCCCGCGGGGTCACCCTGGAAACAGCAAAGGACCAGGCCGTGGTGCTTCTGCCATTGAAAATGGAGTTTAGGAGGGCAGCCTTCCCAAGCTCCATTTTTGCTGGCAGAAGGTTGCAGGAGCCCATGGCAGTCGAAAACGGAGCTTGGGAGCCCGTTTTTGCTGGCAGAGCGCTTGGGCCACTACAAACACTCCTGATATGAGTGATGTTGAGCTGGCCATGCCCACCCTGGCCACACCCACGCAGCCCCCTGAGGTCAAACACAACCCTGATGCAGCCCTCAATGAAATCGAGTTTTACACCCCTGCTCTAGTGGTACTAAACCATCATCCCAACTAGCACGGGTAATAGTAACAACTGCTAAGAATTGTAATTCAGCAATATTCAAGACTTCCTCCTTTTGGTTTATTCTTATTATCACTGTCCATTGGCTTTTTAAATGCTAGGAATGCTAAGGCATAAATAAGATGCTTCCAACTTCCTAACTGACTAGAAATTAAATTAAGATAAGCATAGTCTAGTTTGTTTGTTTGTTTTTCCTTCTCTTTGTAAGACAGAGTTCTAGAATATTGTGATAGCTTAAAATGCTTTCATTGCAATACAATTAAGAGTTAAATGACATTTTAAAGCCATCTCCCTCTCTCTCTCTCTCTCTCTCTCTCTCTCTCTCTCTCTCTCTCTCTCTCTCTCTCTCTCTCTTTTTTTTTTTTAACCAACCTGAGTTTTAAACACAATCTGATTCAGATCTTCCTTGGAATTGTTGTTGTTAGTTGCGAAGCCGGGTCCAATCCATCGTGACCCCATGGACAATGTTCCTCCAGGCCTTCCTGTCTTCTACCATCCTCTGGAGCACTTAAGCTCACACCTACTGCTTCAGTGACTCCATCCAGCCACCTTGTTCTCTGTTGTCCCTTCTTCTTTTGCCTTCAATCTTTCCCAGCATTAGGCTCTTCTCCAGCCCTTCCTTCTCAATAGGCAGACGAAATATTTGAGTTTCATCTTCAGGATCTAACCTTCTAAAGAGCAGTCAGGGTTAATCTCTTCTAGGACTGACAGATTTGTTCGCCTTGCAGTCCAGGGGACTTGGAGTATTACTACCATTATCAGCGTTTGGAACTTCTCTTCCAAGGAATTTACTAGACAACCAGTGACATCATTAGGATTGGATTAATAGGCACACATATGCTCTATAGTCTAGGGATCCCAGATCTTTATTCACTCAGACATTGCAATCTGGGCTTTTTTTCCCTTTTAAAAAGCAACCTTTTGAGGGGAAGGATAAATAAGCTCTTTCCTGTGGAGAGAAGCTTCCAACAACCAAGCCTACCCTCTTAATTCCCCAGATTATCTTTTTTTTTTAAGATTTAGCACTCAGGAAAAAAGATAACGGTCATGACAATCTGGAATTCCTTCCCAAAACTTTAAAATAACAAGGATAAATTTGCAATGATGATGATTATTCAATCTGCTCTATCTTGTAAGCAAAGATGAGGCAAAGAGAACAAATGGACTTCTTAAAAAGAAAAATTAAAAATATATTTTCCTCTCTCCACCCCCAGCGTGCTAACCAGCTGGTAGGTAGGAAGGGAACAAACAGATCTTCATTTCACAATTTTTCCAAATTTTTCACAAAGCTTGACAGGCATACTAACTGAATGTGCCCAATCCATTTGGAAAACAGTCAGACGCAGAAAAAGGCATCTGTTTGTTCCCTTTCCATGTGTTACACAGTAGGTAAGAGAGCAAATTCAATACTTGTTCTCTTTTTTGCTAAGATAAAAGAAAAGAACTCCACTGGTGTGCCCCTGTCCCTGCTAACAATGATGTACAAGAAGAAAACAAATAGCCCTAATTATAGATTTGGGGTGCAAAAGATCCCAGGTGATAGTCTTGCTTCATAGAACACAACTTGTGCAGATTCCATGCAACTTGACCTTTGTTGTTGTTAGTTGCGAAGTCGTGTCTGACCCATCACAACCCCATGGACAACTTTTCTCCAGGCCTTCCTGTCCTCTACCATCCCCCAGAGACCATTTAAGCTCACGCTGACTGCTTCAGTGACTCCATCCAGCCACCTCATTTTCTGCCGTCCCCTTCTTCTTGACCTTAAGTAAGAATATTTGTGGTCTCCCAAAACACCTACATTTTAAAATATTTTAAGGAGAATTTAAAGTTTCATTATATTAACAAATTATTATTTTACATTGGAACTGACCCTCAAATAAAAATTATGAAGGACATTCTAACATATGAGTCTATATATAGGGTTCTGTCTTACATTTCTCCCCAGAGAAACACCTGCCGACTCAAGATGACCTAATTCTTCAGCCAACTCTTTAATCCTTATGTCCATCATTTAAACTACACCAGTGTTTCTCAACTTAGCAATTATAAAATGTGTGGACTTCCACTCCCAGAATTCCTCAGCCTGCATCGAGAACATTGATTCAAATCAGATTACTTCTGAAGTGACTTAGATTAGAATAAACCAGTTCTAGAACCTTAACCAGGGTTAAGAAACATTGAAATACCCATTCTGATCTATCCTCTCTGTTAGCTCTTATTAGGCAGTGATATATAAAGTTCTAGGAGTCTTCTATTTCTTACCCCTCCAAATGGATCTTGAATTTATTTTGTGGATATAGTAGGAAAGTACAGCTGTGGTATTCCATTAATCAAACCATCATATCTTTCTTCTAACTAGGATTATTATCTTCTTTCACTAAACATAATCCTTTGGGAGGGATCAATGGTGGGCTGCCCCTGGTTCGAACCAGTTCTATAGAACCAGTAGTAAAACTGGTGGGAGGCTCCGCCCACTGACCCTGACATCATCAGAAGCTTCTGCACATGTGCAGAAGCAAAGCGCGCATGCATCGCTTTGCTCGTGCATGCGTGCGATCCCATTGCAAACCGGAAGTAAGGGTAAGTAGAACCCACCCCTGGGAGGGATGCACAGTGAACATCCTAGTGAGGGTGAAATGAATTACCAAATCATATTAGGAAGCAATAGCAACTTCAATTGCATAGGAAGAAGAGAGATTATTGTTCTCTGGCATCTGAATCTCAATTATCCCTAGGATTATTCTGGATGGTCATGTAGGTGTGTTTCCTCCCTTACCATTATCAGCCTCCCCATTTTAGTTAGGCCTTCCCTTGACTGCTACTGCAGAAAGAATCACACAACACCAAATTGCCCATTTGGTATAACATCTCTCTTCATTCCTTATGCTTCCCACAAATGCTATGTATCCTCTCACTGAGCTATTTGTTCAAGAATGGCCAAATATTACTATTTCATTTGGTTCAGTTAATCTAATCTCTGGGATAATTTGTTTAACGAAAAAAAAAAAAGGAAAGATAGTCAGACTATGATGGCAGAGTCATTCACATTAAGACTTGGCCTGCAAATATTTTATACATATGTAACTTTATCAATTTTAAAAAATACTAAGTTAAAAGATAAACAAATACTAAGTTAAAAGATTTGAATAAAGGAAAAGCTCAGGAGAGGAAAAAGTGAAAGTGCAAGAAAGAAAAATAGAAGAAAAATGACTTCTAACTTTCTTTGGTACATATATAAGTAAAAAATAGATCAAACTCTTACTCTTATATTCTTCTTTATTATTCTACAATCCTGTATAATTCTAATTGCTAAATCCCCAGAACAATATTTCTGTGAGGAAATGTAGTGAGGAAATGAATCCCGAGGAAGGAGGGGTGCAAAGGAGTAAGAGGCAGTTCAATCCAGATATCAAGTGTGAGAGAAAGAGGGTGAAGACAGCCTCTTTCTAAGAGTGCACAGAGTATATTGTAGTTGCAATTATCAGTCTGGCAAGATTTTGTTTATAGGCACAAAACAATAAAGAACTCCGTTCCAAAGAATTACCACATGCCATTTTTGGTATTGGATTTGATAATTTCATTTCTTTCATTTTCTTCCCAAAAATATAAAAGTATTTTCCAAATAGAAAAAAAATGATTCAAGATCTTTTCCTTAATCAAAGTTATAATTTCAACATCTCCATCAATTCCATCAACTTTACAATCCATTCTTCCATTGTAGGTATTTGTAGACCCTTCCAGCTCTGAGCATATAAAAGTCTTGAAGCTGTTGTTATGTATAAAAGCAAAGTTCCATAAAAAGATTCCATTTGTTTGTCTATTAAACCCCAAAGAAAAACCTGTGGTTTTAATTGTCTATTTACTTTTAAAATCTTCTGGATCAAAATACATACTTGATCCCAATATTTTCTAGCTTTCCCTTATGTCCACCAGGGATGAAAAAAATGCACCTTACATTCCCAACAAATATTTGAAATTGTCTTACACCGTTTTGATAGTGTACCTGGTGTCATACATCAGCGATACATCATTTTATAAAAATTTGCTTTAAGATTATAATTCAGTGTAAATTCCAGCCTTTTCTTCCACATACTATCCTGCTGGTTCAACTATACATTATTTTTGAAACTTTTTAACTTCTTCAACCTCTGTTTCCATTTTCAACTAAAGTTTATACATCCTAGCAATAATATGATCATCATTTGAACAGAGCTCTACATAAAGCTCGGTTTTACCCTTTTCGAATTCATAATTCTTCTTATCCAACTTAAACCTTTCCATTAGCTGAGCACAAGGAAACCAATGGCAAGTAAAACCTTCCAATTTTAAGTTTTCTCTTGTTTTAAGTTTTAACTCTCTTTGAGAAAAATTCAGCAAGTCAGCACAAATTAACCATTTTTGTTTAACATTTGTCTGAAATATTTATAAAGCAGTAAAGAGAGTATGACAGTTAATTAGCAATTACATGAAGCCTTCATATCTTCTTTTCTCAATTTGATATACTCTAGTTTTGTTGGGTCAACATCTGGTCATGGGCTTGGTAGGGGGGATTAAAAAGAGTTAAGATAGTGGACACGGCTGCCATCCATCTTTTTTATCCCTCCCCCTGTGGATGGTCTACTTCCAGGTAACATGAATATTGGATGTCTAGACATGAGTTTGAAATCCACCCTGTTTGAGGAGCACCAGGGTTGGGAAACACTGGTATAAACTATTTAAATAATTGCTTCAAAAATGCCATATTCTACTGCTTTTGAAATACTTATTTAATCTTTGAGAACATTTTCTCCCTACAACTCACACCTTATTCCTATGAAGCAACTGAAATTTATGACTTGATTTACACTGGTTATTTATGCTTTGTTAATACTGTTGTGACATCGTATCATATGAATTAAGTTTTCTGTTAAAAGAAGGATAGCTGCTACATTAACCCACGCTGTTCCAAGCAGAAATAATTTTTGTAATAGAGCTGTTGTAAGTGAAAGTGAACAGCATACTTGTGTGGTAGATCCCTAATACCGGGGTGAAATCCAGCAGATTCTGACAGGTTCTGGAGAACCGGAAGTGGAAATTTTGAGCAGTTCAGAGAACCAGTAGTGGAAATTTTGAGTAGTTTGGAGAACCGGCAAATATCACCTGGCCCCAGAGTGGGGTGGGAATGGAGATTTTGCAATGTCCTTCCCCTGGATTGGGGTGGGAATGGAGATTTTGCAGTATCCTTCCCCTGCTATGCCTACCAAGCCATGTCCACCAAGCCACACCACGCCCACCAAACCACGCACACAGAATTGGTAGTAAAAAAAAAAAAAGGATTTCACCACTGCCTAGTACATTGCATCAACAGGAACCACTTCTTTCAAATGCTATGACAATAAATCAACAATAGCAGGTTCTCCCTGAATTGTTAGGACAAAACAAATAAATCTCAAAACTAAGAAATATTGAAATATTATTTCACTAATGTAGAAAACCCCTCTTGTTGAAAGTCAATTAAATTTTTCACGACGGCATCAATACGCAACTACTAAAAAAAATTTTTTTGCAAAGCAAAAATAAAAAAAGCAGCAAAGAAAAACAAGTAAAATATACTACAAAAATCTATAGCAATCAAAACCATAAACACAACAATGATGACATAGGTTCAACAAAAAGGAGCCCTTTAAGCCAACAATCATTTGGAATGTCAGTGTTATATCTTGGCTCTAGAACCATGCATCAAGTCACTTTACCTGAAAAGTTGGAGGCTACCAGTGTGATCTGAATTATGATATGGTTGCTTTATTATATCCTGCTGCAAGCTCTACTGATGCAGTCAATGTTGACCTGACCTGTACATTCAAGCTGATCACAAAAATTATTCATTTGCTGCACCTGCCTCTAAAACACTATACAAATCAGAAAACTGTACATTCATCCACCATCAAGGAGGAGAGACACTCCTCAAAATATGTGCTTAAATCTCGCACCAGTGCAAAGTCCTGATTATTAAAGACGGGGATGGGGAAAAGATGCCACTCCTTTCCCAAGGACCCAGGGAAAGTGGAATAAAAATAGGTGTGTGTGTGTGTGTGTGTGTGTGTGTGTGTGTGTGTGTGTGTGTGTAAATAACAGCCCAGGATAGCTTCAGCCACAAACAACAGTTGCTGTTATTTTTGCTGAGAGCTTCTAAGCTACACAGCATTCTTTAATAAATAGTAACAATAACGAACCATAATATACAGGATTAAAGGAAGGAAAGTGAACTCAGAGGAGGGGGGAAGGAAGGAAGGAAGGAAGGAAGGAAGGAAGGAAGGAAGGAAGGAAGGAAGGAAGGAAGGAAGGAAGGAAGGAAGGGTGAAATTAGAGGAGATAGGTAGGTAGGAAGGTAGGTAGGCAGGAAAGAAGGAAGAAAGGAAAAAGAAAGAAAGAAAGAGAAAGAAAGAAAGAAAGAAAGAAAGAAAGAAAGAAAGAAAGAAAGAAAGAAAGAAAGAAAGAAAGAAAGAAAGAAAGAAAGAAAGAAAAGGAGGGAGGGAGGGAGGAATGAATAAGGATGTGATGGCCCTCCAAAAGCTAGTGCACTACACTCCCATCATTCCTGAGTTGTGCTGTTAAAGAAATCCACTGCCACCAGGGAGAAGTCAAATTGTGAAAGAGTGATTGAAATTCCTCACAAAACCTCATTATTCAGGTTAAGTTGCCATGTTGGCACTTTGTGATAAATAAGTGGGTTTTGGGTTGCAGTTTGGGCACTCAGTCCCTAAAAGTTTCGCTATCACTGACCTAGATTACAACAGAAGACCTGTATTAAAATAAAAAGGCAGGAAAAGGAAAAGCTGAAACAGAAAGAAATACATTCAATGATATATTCAGCCGTCATTAATATTGAAAAAGATACAATAGTTGAAAAGGGGATAATCTTTAGAGCAGCGGTCACCAACTGGTGGTCCGTGGACCACTGGTGGTCCGTGTGGAAATTTTGGTGGTCCTCAGAAAAATTATTTGCCTTTTTTGGATTGCACTAAATCAGAGGTCCTCAAACTATGGTCCCTGGGACAGATACGTGCAATGAACGTCTGTGTTACTGCAGAGAGTCTCCCCCTTTGGGGTCTTTTTGTGCGGGGCAGAGGAGGACCTGGTCTTTGGGTGTTAAGTGAATTTCGTTGTATGGGTATACTGTGTATACATGTACAATGACAATAAAGTTATTATGTCCACGGGATTTAAAATTATGAATTTAGTGGTCCCTGAGGTCCGAAAGGTTGGGGACCCCTGCTTTAGAGCACAATTCAAGACAGCATACTGTATGAGTTGCTTGTACGGTGATGCTAAGCATAACCAAACAATATTAAAAAATCGGACAAAGCTTTATACTTGCAAAACCATGCAGCTGCAAAATGGTAAAACATATTCAGTTCAGGAATGTAAAAAAAAAAAAACATTTTGAGTTTTTTTTTTTCCATTAAACAGGACGTTTCCCTTTTCACCTATCCACCTCTTTCATAATTATTGCCTGGTTTGCCTAGGAACCAGGAACCTGCAACTTATTACATTAAGCCATCCAATTCTTTTTCTGTCTCCAAGGTATGACTTCACAATATAATGGCAGATACATTCTAACTATTTTAGACCTTGCAGCTATAATAATTTGGGGCAGGAATTGTATATATTAATGTTGTATCATCTGACTGAGCATAGCTACATGCCACGGAAAACTGACTGCCTAGTGGAAATCAATATCCAGGTAGAAAGGCAAGCCAGATTCAGAGTGGGAGACTTACCCTTGATCAGTGTTTTATTCATTGTGGCTAGAATACAAGGATGCCCCAGATTAATGGTTTAATTAATTATTAAACCATTAATCTGGGTGGGGGGTATCCTTTATATTGTGACTGGAGATCGATTTTGGGAGAAATGAGTGGCTTTCTCAGTTGTCCAATGTCATTGCTGCGGATTGTAAAACTGCATAAAAAGAATTAAATGCAGCTTCACTGTATTATGATGGGAGTCCTTCCATCCTTCATCCCCGTTGAAAAGGGGGTAAAACAAAGATGCATTTGACTCCTCTTCATTTTTTTTTTTACCTTTTATATTAATTATTTTTTTTTTTATTTTATTTTTTTTACTTTACTTCAAATTTATATACCGCCCTTCTCCCTAGGGACTCAGGGCGGTGTACAACCAAGTAAAAACACATAAATACATAATACATAAATTAAGAACAGATTAAAAGGAAATATCTCAATTTGGCCCAGAATTTAAAAAGACAAACAAATTTAAAATCATTTAAAATCATTTAAAAGGATTTGTTAGGCCAGCCCAGCTTGTTGAAAAAAGAAAGTTTTAAGAGAACGGCGGAAGGCAGGGAGGTCTTGGATTCTCCTTATCTCTGCGGGCAGTTGATTCCAGAGGGTGGGAGCCCCCACAGAGAAGGCCCTTCCCCTGGGGGTCACCAGCCTGCATTGCTTGGCTGATGGCACTCCGAGGAGGCCCTCTCTGTGGGAGCGCACAGGTCGATGGGAGGTCGTCGGTGGCAGAAGGCGGTCTCGAAGATAACTAGGTCCTATGCCATGGAGCGCTTTACAGGTGGTAACCAACACCTTGAAGCGCACCCGGAAGACCACTGGGAGCCATGTCCCAGAATAGGGTCAAGCCAATGGACCATTGGACAATGCAGCCATGCTTTCTACAAGACAAATTGGCCTGAGACAGAAAAATGGAGCCCTTTTCCCACTATTGCAAAGGAAAAACTGGTTCTCAAATATAATAATGCCAAAGATGTTTCATTTTCTCCAAAAGGCTTGTCATCTGCTATCTCTCCTGGAAAACCAACAGTTTTAGTATCAACGAAATTAAGGTATTTGAATATCTGGGCTTTTTTTTTTTTTTTTATCCATTGGTTTTCCAGAAGAGACAACGAAGGGCTGTCATTAGTCAGGCCCAAAAATTCTCAAATATTATCCTATAATATGCTAACTGCAGTGGTAATAACTTGCCAGCTGCAAGAGAAAATATTTAGAATTAGGGTAATCAGCCACCTGGTATGCAGAACACAGATTTGCGATTATCATGATTTAAGTTCTGTTCAAGCTGTCTTTCTACAACACAGTTGCAAGTTTCCCAAAGTGTATTTAATTCTCTTTTTGTGACTAATCAGGACCAAGCTTTGTCAAAATTCATATGCAGTTTTGCCACCTGAATTTTTGGTTCAAATTAATTTTCACTGGAAGCTCCTAAGCCTCCCTGACTTTACAGGAAAACTTACAGGAAATTTTTCAGTTATCCTGG
This sequence comes from Pantherophis guttatus, assembly GCF_059756535.1. NCBI lineage: Eukaryota > Metazoa > Chordata > Lepidosauria > Squamata > Colubridae > Pantherophis > Pantherophis guttatus. Next base: position 88,148,888 of record NC_142063.1, on the reverse strand, counting down.
AAGCTAAGCATTGGTCTAGATTTTAAAATTCTTTGGATTAACTTTTCTCACCTGACCTCACTTGTTCTGATAGAACTTGATTAGAGTTGAAGAAAAGAGTCTTTGCAACAATATTCAGTATGGCCTAAGTAGAACCACTGTAAAAGGGAGAACTGTTTGAAAAGTTCTCCTCCTCTCCTAATATTCTTTGGCTAACTCACATGAGAGTCTTTGCTCTCAAATCAATTTAAAGTTTTGCAATGCTTACTCCTGGAAGGGAATTTGCCCTGTCTGCTGGGGGAATAGAATAATTTGGTTTTTGCACTCTGTTTTT